>NC_133617.1:481747857-482052857 GCF_048593235.1 Sminthopsis crassicaudata | reverse complement strand
TGTGCCAAGTGCTAGGGATTAAAAATAAAAGCATAAAAGGGTTCCTGCCCTTACAATCTATTGGGGTTACATCATTTCCTCCCAAGAATGATGTAACCTATCAATAATTTTTAGTCTTCCATAATTATCTGAGGCTAAGGGATCAGATGAGTGATACTTTCTTACTGTTAATTTCTCTCAATTTCAAAAAAAATTCACTGACCTTCCCAGAGCAGGGGCATGAGCTGACTCCATACATAATGGAAAGATGATATTTTTTTTCTCTATCTTATAGATTTAAGCTTAATATTCCAGGTCTCTAGACAGGAGAATGGAGACTTCAAATTAGGTTGTGGTGAGTCAGGCAGTTTGAATGTGATCTCAGATCAATTTGCATAATGGCCACCTGGCAGTGTGTTCTGGGAGAAATCATAGTGCCTTGATCCCTGAACCTAAAGGAGACAAGATGATTTACTGTTGTCTAGAGAGGTAGAGCGGAACAGTTGGGGGATCTTCACGTTGACTTTGGGTGCAAGGACTTGTATGATAGCCTAACTAGACAGTCCTCATGTTTAAGGCAGAACCCCTTCAGTGAGAATACTATGTATATTGATCAGCTCTCTTTATTATTAGGAGGTCTGTTAAATATTCTAACACCTTGGAAGAGTTCATGTATAAATAAGGAAATACCTTTGGATAAATAGGGGAAGGGCCAGGAAAGGGAATGGACCTAAGACAAAAAAAAAATCTTAACAGTTTTGTCTCCAAAGCATATCTTGCACATATTCCCTCTCCCCACTCCAACATCCCCTCCCTCTTAGTTCATGTCCTTATCACCCCTCTTGCAATTAGAATTAGAATTAACTTCTAATTAACTCCCCAAAACATACTTTACTCAGTTGCCAAAATAATGATCTTCTAAAAAGTATGTCTGACAATGCCACTCCTTTCCTTTTGAACCTTCATTGGCTCCCTATTTTTACTTTTAGGACAAAACCCTTAAATACCTTAGCTGGGTCTTTAAAGACCTTTGCAATTTGGCTTCAGTCTACCTTTCCATACTGACTTTACAGTATTCCTCATCATATTGCCACAATTATCTCCCACTTCCATGCCTTTTCCCAGACTAGCATCCCCCCCTCCACTCCATTCCTACCATACCCAGAATAATTTCCCATCTCAGCACCATCTTCTAATTTCCTGGTTTTCTTCAAGGCTTAGCTTCTGTACAACTTCCTACCATAAGCCCTTCTCGAATTCTATAGTCATAAGCAGTTTCTGCTTCCTTAAATAATTATGTATTGATTTGTTTGCTTATAGGTTGTACACCCCCAAATAAATGTTAAACCCCTTGAGGTCAGGGACAGCTTTTCTTTTTTCTTTGTATTCCCAGTATCTTATACACTAATTTATAAATACTTGACTGGATTGGGCACCTGAAACAAAGTTCTCTAATTAATGTCACTAATGTTAAATTCTGGTCAGGACCATTCAAGAATGAAGTAAAGATTTTACCTGTGAGATTTCCAAAGGTTCACTGATTTCCCTCCTACCTTCCCTCTACTTCCATAGAGGCTTCCCTGAACAATGATGCAGTCTTAGCCATTTTAAGATACAAATATTATGAGAAGTCTCATGATACATACTGTCAATCATGGTCACCCACATCCATACCATCATCACTTTGTGCATCTCTTCCCAAAAATAGCTTAGGAAGAGCTCAAAAAAAGTCAATGAGGTAAGTCCCAATTCATAGATTATCTACCAAATCTAGTTTTTCATAGTATTTAAGGCTCAGAAAGGACTTTACAGATGATTTAACTCAAAGTGGGGCAACTAGTTGATCATAAAACACTGGCAGCACAGGGGCCGTCACCTCTGGGAACTATCCCTACTGGTTCCAGCAGAAATCTGGCCAAGCTCCCAAGACTCTCATTTATGATACCAACAAGCTTGTACCAGGTGTCCCTGCCCGGTTCTCAGGGTCCCTCCTTGGGGACTGGACTTGGAGCCAGGAAAACTCATCTTCATGAGTTCATATTTGATCTCAGACATTTACTAGCTGTGTGACTCTAGGGTAACACTGTTTGCCTCAGTTTCCTTATCTGTAAAATGAGCTGAAGAAGAAAATGGCAAAACATTCCAGTATCTTTGCCAAGAAAATCCCAAATGGGGTCATGAAAAATTGGACATGACTGAATGAATTCAACAACAAAAGTCTATTTTATTCATTTTACAGTTGAAGGAAATTAAGACTCAAAAAGGAAAAATAATTGGTCCATGGTCATACAAGTAATAAATTGCAGAATCAGAATTTGAACCCAAGATTTCAAAAATAGTGCTCTCTTTGCTACATCACACTACATTTCTCTCCTCATCTTCCCTCTTTCTTCTCCCCCTCCTCTTCTTTCTCCTCTTCTCCCCCTTTCTCCTTTTCCTTCTCCATAGACAGACATCTGTTGTCATTCCAGTATATTCTTTCTCCATCCTTCATCCAATCCCAAGAAAAATATTTCTCATTTCTATGTCACTTTAAGATTGGAGGGGGGGGGGGGGGATGATTTCCTTACAGCTACCCTATGAAGCAGAAAGTGAAACTGAGGCTAACAGAGGTTAAGTTTCTTATTTAGTTTAACACAATCCTCACGCAGGCTTTTATGATTTCTCTCCACATGACTTCCTTGTTCCACCTTTGTTTCCAACACCAATTGAAACTGAAGCCTTCTCCCTAAGTAACCTTGGCCAATAGAGAAGAAAGATCTTTTTTGAATAATCACTCTACTTCAGGTCAGACACCACCCAGAAAGTGACTCAGAGTACTAAGGTGCAAAAATTCCCTGATTTCCTAGTCAAGTCCATAAATCAGCATTTCTTTTTGTTTATACATACATCTGTTAGAAGTCACCTTGCTGGGTCTACCAAGTTGGGGGTCTTGTAGGGTAGAGAAAGGATGAATTTTGAAGTCTGAAAAGAAATGGAGTTGGTTTGGAACATTGGAAGAAAGGTGTTTTAGTGAATATCCATCTCTAGGGTCATGGCAACTGGCTCCATGGTCTTGGGTTAGATGACATGGTATAGAGCAGGGCTTCTTAAACCTTTTTTCCATTCAAACTATAAATGGATCCAACCATTCTGGAGAGCAATTTGGAACTACGCTCAAAAAATTATCAAACTGAGCATACCCTTTGATCCAGCAGTGTTACTACAAAGAGATCTTAAAGAAGGGAAAGGAACCCATATGTGCAAAAATGTTTGTGGCAGCCCTTATCGTAATGGCAAAGAACCTGAAACTGAGTGGATGCTCATCAGTTAGAGAATGGCTGAATAAGTTATGCTATATGAATATTATGGAATATTATTGTTCTGTATGAAATGACCAACAAGATGATTTCAGAAAGGCCTGGAGAGACTTACATGAACTGATGCTGAATGAAATGAGCAGAACCAGGAGATCATTATACACGGCAATAAGGAGACTATACAATGATCAATTCTGATGGATGTGGCTCTCTTCAACAATGAGATGATTCAAACCAGTTCCACTTGTTCAGTGATGAAGAGAGTCATTTACACCCAGAGAGAGGATTGTGGGAACTGAGTGTGGATCATAACATAGCATTCTTACTCTGTTGTTGTTTGCTTATATTTTGTTTTCTTTCTCAGGTTTTTTTCTTCCTTCTTGATCTGATTTTTCTTGTGCAGCAAGATAACTTGTATAAATATGTATGCATATATTAGATTTAACATACATTTTAACATATTTAACATGTATTGGACTACCTGCTATCTAGGGGAGGGGGTAAGGAGAAGGAGGGAAAAATTTGGAACAAAAGGTTTTGCAAGGGTTAATGTTGAAAAATTACCCATGGTAAATCCAATTCACTTGTATATCAGGGCATCATCTCCCTGCTATCATGGTCATCTTCCAGAAATAAGGGCAAACAACAATCTGCCAAGGTGAATTTGGGCAAGTGATTTAACGTCCCTGAGCCTCAAATGAAAAAGTCCCTAATCACCTCAACATTTAATATCTTATGTTTGAGGTATTCAATTTTTTTAAGTCTTTCCTAATAACCAGGTTCTCTAAGATAGAAGTGTCAAACATGCAGCTGCATGTCCCCACAACACAACTGAGTATGGCCAGAGCCAGATCAAAATGTAGATCCTACTTGATTTTAATATGATGATGTGTTAACAAAAATAAATATATACACAAGGGTGGTTTTAAAAATCAATATGCAGTCCACAAGGATCCTTATCCATGATTTAGTAGCCTCTATTTGGAATTTGACTTTGAAACCACTGCTCTAAACAATTTCTTTTTCCTTTTAGCTTTGCCCCCATTCCTGGTCAACAACTAGCACAGACATCATAGATGTTTTCCATCAATTAATTTTTTAAATTTATTTAATTTTTAATTAATGAAATGAAACAATCATTTCCATAACAATATAATTTTTAAAAATTGCATGTGAAACTGCAAGTCTATTATGTACAACTTGCTATTCCTTTTAAATAGACAACAAAGTTACAGTATAAATTTCTTTTCCTCCCTTTTTTTCTTCCCTCACTCCCAACCCAGAAATGACTATCATTAGGCACAAATAAATATAGATATATATGTGTGGGTGCATATATGTATATACCATGTATATATGTAAAAATATCTATAAATGTTTCTATTTATCAGTTCTTTCTCTGGATGCAGATAGTATCTTTCTCCATATGTCCTTTTTATAGTTAATTTGGGAATTTATAATTAAAGCACTAATCTAAGAACCTTAAGATAGTCACCTAAACTTTGCACATTCCACTACTCCTCCCACCCAGTACTGTGCTCTGAACACAGAAGGTATGCTTAATTATGAAAGGAAGATTTGTTGTATGGAATTATAAATGATTATCCCCAGATCACATTTTGCATTTGAAAAGCAGGGGGAGAGGCACAAAACAATCCACAATAAAATGAGAAAGTAGCATTTTTTTTCATAGAAATTCTAGTCTTCCCTCAGACTAAAGGAGATAAACTAAACAGGCCAGAGGTCCTTCTAACCTCAGGAACTCCCAATAAACAAGTTAGGTTCAAGTAGCAAGACATAAAGAGATCTCAGAATCAGGAGACTTGGATTCAAAGCCTGGCTCCAACACAGCCTTGCCATTTATGTAGCATTTTGCAAGTAAATTATAACCACTTTAAGCCTCAGTTTTCTAATCTGCAAAATAGAAACAAAAAAATAGAGTCAATAGAGATAATATTGGGACTCTTTTAAAACATTTTATTCATTTTAAACTTAAATACAAAATGAAGAGGACAAAGAGCATTTCCATGCATACAGCAGAATATAAAGAGAGGATTCAATATAAAACCATAAACTTCCTTTTCAGATTGTTAACTTACCCTACGTAATAAATACTACCCATTATTTTCCGAACTACCCATAAGTTTTGTTTTGTTCTCTGCTGTACGATTTTATTTCTCTTCCCTTCCCACCCCAACCTAGAGAAGGCGACAATTAAATGTGAATATACACACATATTTATAGTTCATAGTTCCAAGTGTTTCCATGTTTTTCTAAAAGCTCTTTTTGTGATGACAAAGAATGGAAGATTAAAGTTGCCCATCAACAGCACAAATTATGGGATGTGGGTGCAATGGAATACTATAAGTGGCTTAAGGGAATCGTTTCAAAGAATCCTGGGAAAACTTACATGAATTGATACAGAATGAAGTAAGGACAATTTATACAATGGCATTATTGTAAAGACAAGCCACAAGACAAGCCACTTTGGAAGATTTAAGAATTCACAATTTCAGAGGATCTCGGATACAGTATGCTGCCCACCTCCTGACAAAAAGGTAATGGATGCCAGATGCAGAATGCGACATATTTTGGATATGGGGATTTGTTTGGGTTAATCATACATATTTGTTAGGTTTTCTTTTTTCTTTTCTGAACAGTTTTTCAAATTTCTCAAGTCAGAAGACCTGGATGCAAATCTCAGGTCTGCTGGTCCCTAGATCTCCGTTTCCTTATCCACAAAATAAGTGGCTGGTACTCTGTGTCCTCCAGGCTTGTTCCCCTCTTCACCAGCCGCTTCCCAGGCACTGGGTTGCCCCCTCCTCTTGGCAGTAGGGCTCCCCACCCGGCTGAGCCCACCCACTGCCTTGGCATCCCCCGCCTCGGCGCTGAGTTATAAATTAAAATTCCATTTCATTAAAGCCGGTGAGTAATCAATCCCCAGCTCTCCTCGCTAACGATGTTGGGCAGGGGGATTCTGCTTTCCTCCCACGGCTGTAATTCAATCGGCCTCGCCGGCTCTCGTTTGCAAACTGCTAGAGCTGCACTTTCCGCCCAAATTTATGGCGCTGGCAACGTCTGGGGTTTGAGTTACAGCTGCAGGTTTGATCGGGGACTGCATTATTCTGCATCTAATCCTTGCACCGTGACAGCATTGGGAGGGGGCCGGGGAGGGGTGTTGGGGAGAGTCTTGTGGCTTTAGTCGAGCCGCTCCTTGTTTATCAGGCTCTGGACTGGAATCGGAAACGAAGACCTGTCCCCTGGGCGGGTCACTCACAGCCACACACCAATACACCAGGCTCAATAAGGAGCGGGACCTGGCCGAAGACGTCGCTCCCACTGGGGAGCTACTGGAGCCAGGAAAGACGTCAGGCCTCCAGATGTTTACCTCAGCCAACACCTACGCCCCCAGAGACCTTACTTAACCCCATTCACCGGCACCCCTGGAGCTTATCAGCTGGATTGCCCTTCCTGGTTGATGGATTTCAAGTTCTTAACCTTAAAACTCCTCTGCCCCCTTTTCTGGAAGCCCCTTAGCTATCTGACCTGCTTTGGAGGAGTGTAGGGTTTGCATGGTCCTTCTAACTGGGAAGGCCTTCAAGCACAAGGCAGTTAAGGAGAAAAGAAAGGACCCTGATTGAGGAGGGGGAGCAGCCACATCTGTCTTACAGTGAGCCAAGCATCTGTTCATATAAACCCCATAGTTCCCAATGTGGCATAGTACTTATGTATATGTTTGCATATATCTTATGTACTCATATGTACATATAATGCATTGTGAAATGTGTGTGTATAATGCATAATGTGAGAGACAAAGAGAGAAATGGAGAAGAGAGGGAAAAAGAGAGAGAAGGAAAGAGAGAGAGTGTACAGAGACAGACAGAGAGGAAAAACAGAGACAGAAAAAGCCAGAGATAGAGAGAGACCAGAGAGAGAGAGAGAGTCACACAGAGACCCAGAGACACAGAGAGACAGAGAGAGAGAGACAGAGGAGGGAGAGAAAGAGACAGAAAGAGAGGAGAGGGATGGGTAGATCTCAATAGACTGATGTAGATAGATAAATATAGATATATTTTGTGTATCTATATATAGAGATACACAAAATATATCTATACACACATATACACACAAAGACAACATATATATCCATAAAGACATAATGAGATTTGTAGATGTAGATACAATCATTTACAATGTTTTGTGTTTTTTGGTTTGTTGGTTTCAGCTTTCATGTTCATTCTCCTTATTTTATTTTATACTCATGGTTCTATTTTTGAATATCTAGATTTAGCAATGCAACTCAAAATAAAATTTGTACTTTTTAAAGAACTACGACTACAAATGTAGGTGATCTTTTATCCAACATGTCAGAAGTGATCTATCCAAATGAGTGTTGTTCCTTCCAAGAAGTCCCCTTGGACTCTCATTCCAGCAATGGTGCCCTTGATAAGAACATATTTGGTATTCTTTTGGAACACTGTCCTAATTTTTCTACCTTTGTGCAGAGATGTAGTTAAACTATAGGATCAAAGAGTGGATATACAGCACTGGCCTTGAAATCCTGGTTTCAAATCCTGCCTCATACATTTATTAGATGTGTGAGTCACTTAATAAATCTGAACTTCTATTTTCTCAGTTGTCTGATTTGTAAAACAAAGTAGCTATACGTCACAATTTCTAAAGTCCTTTCTAAATCTAGATATATGATGCTATAAGATACTTCCATCCCCAGGTACTGTCACTCAGGAGAACTCCCCATTCCCTGAGTTGAAAATACAGCTGCTAAGACATCTACAGAATTAAAAGAATAGCTACGTGACCTTGGGCAAATGATTCACTTTAAAGTCTCAGTTTCCTGATCTGTAAAATTGAAGTGATAAAATTTGCACTACCCCCTTCCCAGGATTTCTGTGAGGATCAAATGAGTTAATGTATGCAAAGTTCTTTGTAGACATAAATGATATCGAAATGGAAGCTATTCTTATGATAATCTCCAAGGTCTCTTCCAGCTCTAATGTTCTGTGATTCTGTGATTGATTTTTGGAAACAGCCAAAAGTCATTTGGAACCAAGTCAGAGGGAAAAAGTGGGTGATCAAACTGGGCCATACTGTGCTAGGCCCTAAAATGAGGTGACTAAAAAGAGGAATGAGATTGAGTTTCTTGTGTGACACTATATATAGCTTTTAAAGGTTTTCCTTGGAGGAAGTATACTATGAGTCGATTTTTCTGTATAGACCTCTGTGTATAAGAATTGTGGCAGATATAAAATGCTGACTTATTAATCAATCAATAAACATTTATTAAACACTTACAGTTATCCCTTTCCATCACAACTGTAGGAAGGAGATGGCAGAGATCACTCCTGTCTCTTTGCCAGGAAAAACCCAAAAGGGGTCATTAAGAGTCAAACATAACTGAAACAATTGAATAAAACCATCAGAGTAGGGAAAGTTTATTATAAGGTATACCTCAGGCATTATATTCTGGATGAAGCCTTTCCCCTATCTCCACCAATTGTTAATTCTCCCTCTTAATTTTTGTATATACAGCTGTATTTGTTGCTTTTTCCATTAGAATGTAAGATCCATGAGGGAGGGTTTATTTCATTCTTTGTACTTGTTTCCCCAGGACCTAGCAAAAAGTCTGGAACAGAGTAGACACTTAATAAATGTCTATTGATTGATTGGAAACACATGTTAGCTACAGCTTCATTAAAAAATCATTGATCAAAGCAATCACAAAGTATGTATGGCATATGCTATATAGAATAATGACATCATAAAGCAGTAGAAAAAGCATTAAATTTGAAGATAGGAAAAGCTGGCTTCAAATCCGGCTTCTAACTCTACTGTATAGCCTCGAAAAAGTAATTTCTTTTCTCTAGACCTCAATTTTCTAATATGTCAAATAAGAGGGGTAAAACTAAGTAGTCGCTAAGGTTCTCTTCTTCTTATGATCCTTCAGAATAATAATATCTAACATTTATAAACTACTTCACTGTTTCCAAAGCATTTTACAGGCATTATTATTATATTTGAATCTCAAAATTATCCTGTGAGATAGGCAGGTGAGTATACTATTATTATTCCCATTTTACATATAAGGGGGAAGATTGGGTAAGTTGTTTGTCCTGGGCCACAAGGCTTTTAAGTGGCAGATTTGGGACTAGAATGTGAGCCTTTCAATTGCTGATCTGATGCTCCTTCACTGCCTTGTGGGATGTTTAGAAAGTTCCAAGAGACATAGTTTCTGGGTAATTAATCATTTTAGCAATAATGCTAACAATGAATAAAAGGAATAGGCATTGGTCTATCTTTCTTAGACCAAAAATGCCTCATGGTGATGGTCTCACAGTTAATATGGAAAAGTGTATGTTTCTGAGGGTGGCAATCAACTGATTAACAACCAATTAACAATTAATTAGAGAATAAATATTCTAATGAAAAGAAAGCTTATTCCAATGATGGTCTTAAGTATGTGATTCTGAGCATTCAAATATTGGTCAGAGACATATCAATTTCCATATAACCAGTTTGAAAAAAGAAAGAATCTATATTTTCCCAGACCTGTCTGCATAAACACAATGAGTGAGAAGTCACCCATTTACGAAACTTAGAATATTTTTACTGTCTTTGATTAGATCGTAGCCTTCCTGACTGATTAAATCTTTGCCTAAGATTTCCCAGATTGGTTAATTTCTGGATGAGGAAGTAAAAAGAAAAAAAAGGATACACAGTGAGGGCATCTCTCAACTTCTACTGATCTTTCCCTAATGAATATTTTTCTAATTTTCCCAATTCCATCCATTGATTCACCCCATATTTTATCACCACCATTCCCAATCATCATCAAGAACTGTGACTCTATCTACTAATTCAAGGTGCACCAGTTCCAAATTGCCTTGGGTCTCAGAATCATAAACCTTGAGCTAAAAGGGACCTTATTTAGTCCAATAAATGCACTGATGGTGGAGTTGTGAACTGATCCAATCATTCTGGAGAGCAATTTGGAACTATACCCAAAGGGCTATCAAACTGTGCATTTCTTTTGCTCCAGCAGTGTCTCCACTGTGTCTGTATCCCAAGGAAATCACAAAAGAAAGAATCCACATGTGCAAAAATGTTTGCAGCAGTTCTTTTTTGTGGTGGCAAGGAACTAGAAATTGAATGGATGCCCATCAGTTCGGGAATGGCTGAATAAGTTATAGTATATGAATGTAATGGAAAATTATTGTTCTATAGAAATGATGAGCAGGCTGGTTTCAGAAAAGCCTGGAAAGACTTACATGAACCAATGCCAAGTGAAATGAGCAGAACCAAGAGAATGTTGTACATAATAACAAGAAGATTATGTGATGATCAACTGTGATGGACTTGGCTTTTTTCAACAGTGTGGTAATTCAAAGCAATTCCAATAGACTTGTGATGAAAAGTGCCATCTGCATCCAGAGAGAATTATAGAAACTGGATCAAAAATAATATATTTACCTTTTTGTTGTGTGTTGTTTGTTTGGTGTTTTTTTTCCTTTCTCATGTTTTTTTCCACTTTTGATCTGATTTTTCTTGTGCAGCATGATGAATATGGAAATATGTTTAGAAAATTGCACATGTCTAATCTATATCAGATTGCTAGGGGAGGTGGGGAGGGAGGGAAAAAATTTGGAATACAAGGTTTTGCAAAGGTGAATGTTAAAAACTATCTTTGCGTGTATTTGGAAAAATAAAACACTATTAAGAAAGAAAAAGAAGTTACCTTGTCCAACCTTTCCTTGTTTCACAGATGAAAGAATAAAGTCCCAGAGAGATGGTATCACTTGTTTAAAATCACACAGACAAAAGGTAGCAGAATTAGATTTGAACCCAGATCCTTTGTTCTTTCCATTGTTCCACATTGCTTCCCTTCCTTTATACTATGATTATAGTCTCTATGGGTATGTGAGATGGGGGGAGGAATACTGCGCATCCAAGGTAAGGAAACAAATGATAATGAATTTTACTAAATTGTACCAGCTCAACTTGCCTCCAGTTTGCTGTGCCTAAAGAAAGGTACTTATAGATCCTGGACAACATAACATGACCTCCATTGACACCAGTCTTTCTCTTGCTTCTTTTCTTTGTGAATTGAAATGTATTTTTCCCTATCCTAATTAACTCCCTGTCACCCTGCTTGCAGTAAAGCCTGATTTATCTCTGCCTTTCTGCATTCAGGGGATGAGATATTTAATCTCCCCCCATGTGGACTCCAACATACCATCTCAATGAAATACAGATCATTCATTCTGTTAGCTTCCTGCCAACACTCTTCCATCTTTCTGCTGTCCACCTTCTCTGCGTTTCCCAGGATGTTGTTGCCTTAAATCATATGGTCCCTCTTTTATAATAATATCCTTCTGCCCTTTGGCAACTCTCATCACTAGAGAAGCTTGGCTCATTCCACAAAAGAATACAAATAGTCTGCTTTTGTGGTCAAGCAAAACAAAAGCCCAAGCCAGGTACCTATAGGCCCTTGCCACTGAAAAGTCAAATGTAGAATCTAGATTACCTCACAGCCTATTATTCAAAGGACTAACTTAACTAGCCCTGGTTTTCTATCTGAGCAAAACCAATTATTACCAGATTTCTGGTAAAATTTATTGTGTCTAGAACAGCCTGAATAATAAGTATAACTGAAGGAGGCTTGGAAAGACAAATGTCAGATTCATAATATTTTCTGCGCCTACTTGCCACAATACAATAAATCCTTATCATTACATGTTCATTTCCTTAGGTTAAGATATGATGTTTCCAGGAAGTCCTTCTTTAACTGCAAATATCCATAAAGGCTAGCACATGAAGTCATTGGTATTCTTTAGCATAATGCCATGAATTTAGTTGAGACAGCTAAATGAGCACAGTGGATAGAGCTCCAGAGTTGGTATCAGGAAAATTTCAAATTTGGCCTCAGACACTTACTAGCTCTGTGACCCTGGGCAAATCACTTAACTCCATTTGCCTCAGTTTCTTCATCTGTAAAATGAGCTGGAGAAGGAAATGGAAAACTACTCCAGTATCTCCAACTAGGGTTTCAAAGAGTGGGATTTGACTGAAATGACTGATTATAATGGCAACACCATCCTTCTCCCCAGACACCTGGTCTGCTGCCAGCCCAGTCCTCATGGCCATCATCCAAGAAGGCAATTCCTATGGAGATCAGAATAGATCTTTTTTAGCAACTACCACTGCTGAGGTAGGGAAGCCAACCTAGCTGAAGTATCAAGGCAACCTGAGGGAGAGACGAGGGGGCAGCAGGTGTCAGGCAAGTCAAATTATCACTACACTCCGAGTGGAGACAGCCAAGGACCCTGGACCCCAAGGCATTGGGAATAGCCATGCTTCCAGCCCAGGCCCTCAGCCATCATCCTGGGAAGCAATTACAACTGCTCCTGATGGTGCTACAGCCACAGTTACTGAAGACCCAGAAAAAGAGTTCTTGACACCAAGAGCATCTTTGACATCATCAAACAGTTCAAATCCAGAAACTAATAGGATTTTATCAGTGGAAATGACATTAAAAGAGAGACATTAACCATCTGCTTGGTCCATCCCATGGACCAAGGGACTTTTCCATCTCCCTCATTATTTCCCTCATTAGACTGAGCTCCTAGAGGGTAGGTACTGTCTGACTTTTCTAGTTGTGTATCTAGTGCTTAGCACATGGTAAACGCTTAATAAGTGTTGCATTCATTCATAGAATCCTAAAGGTGGGAGAGGGCTCAGAGATCATGTAATCCAGCTCTCTCATTTACAGCAGAGGAAACTTTAAGACCAGAAGAGGTAGAAGACTTGCCTAGGCACCATGCACCCCGTTAATAACAGACCCGGACAAGAATTCAGACTCCTGAGCCCTTAGCCTGATGCTCTTTCACACTTACTACATA
The DNA here is from genome assembly GCF_048593235.1 of Sminthopsis crassicaudata. Taxonomy (NCBI): domain Eukaryota; kingdom Metazoa; phylum Chordata; class Mammalia; order Dasyuromorphia; family Dasyuridae; genus Sminthopsis; species Sminthopsis crassicaudata. The sequence continues at coordinate 482,039,662 of NC_133617.1, read as the reverse complement.
CATCCTCAAAGTCTGGATCTCTGACCAAGTTGGTTTGTCCAAAGAGTTGGGGGAGGTGGGGCACCTAATAAATATTGTTTAACTAACTGAACACAGGTTGCAGTGGATGGATGCTAAAGTTTCTTTCAATAATAAAATTCTGTAAACCTGTGATAATTTAGAGTTTAATTCAAATTAAAAAGCATTTTCCTCATTGGAAATGTGAGAGAGGGAAATATGTATGTTAAGATCCTCATTTTACAGATGAGAAGACTGAGTCTCAGAGAGATTGGTGTCCTTGCCTAAAGCCATTCAGAAAGAGCTAGATTTGAATGCAGAGCTCCTGATTCTACACTGATAGTTCTTTTTAATGAACCAAGCCATGGGCTATTATTTCATATGCAGTTTTCTTCTTCATAATGGTTTATTGTTCTTCATTTCAACTTCGTTTGTGAACTCATTTGGATTTTTGTTGCTAAAGATACTAGAGTAGCTTGCCATTTCCTTCTTTAGCTCATATTATAGAGGAGGAAACTGAGGCAAACAAGGTGAAATGACTTGCCCAGAGTCACCTAGCTAGTATATGTCTGAGCCTGGATTTGAATTCAGGTAGAGTTCCTGACTCCAGACCTGGCACTCTATCCACTGTACCACCCAACTGTCTCCCCCCCCCCCCATCCATAATGTTACTGATCATGTATGGACCAGTAATTGCTTCTGTAGAAATAAACTATCCAGTAAGGAAACTCCTACCAAGGCAGTGAGGCACCTTCTTTGCAACTTATCTTCCTAAAGAAAGGCCTCAACTATTTGTGTGTTATGGACCCCTTTGGTGTTCTGTTAAAACCTATGAACCCTTTTTCAAATTAATGGTTTTAAATATACAAAACAAAATACATATTTTACTAAGGAAACCAATTATATTGAAAAATCATTATCAAAAAATTTTTTTTTTAATTTATGGTCCCCAAGTCAAGAAACTTTCCCCAAGAAAGTAGCAACACTTCTTAAACTGTGGGTCATAACTCCATATGGGGTCACATAACTAAATGGGGGGTCATAAAATTTGCCAACAGTAAAAGATATTACATATTTCCCCAAGATTTAAATCTTTATGCAAAACAAAACAAGTACATTCATCTCATTAGTATGCAAATGTCTTTAAGAAACGGTAAAATTACATGTATACCAAAGAAGTGTTTTAAAATAAATTTATGATTATCAGTGTTTGATTTGTATGTCTATTTAATATACTTACATATCTAGTGTCAAGTAAAAATTTCTCAGACGAAAAGGGGTTATGAATGAAAAAAGTTTAAGAAGCCCTGGTCTAGGGCACTTAAGAAATTAAGTAACTTGCCCAGGATCACACAGCTAATCTATGTCAGAGGTAGGACTCAAACCCATAGTTTCTTGATTTTGAGGCCAGATTTCTACTATATTACACTGTCTCTCCCCTTAAAGATAAAAACTGATAGAGAAGATTTGTTTCCCCAGAGACTGAAATTATGTTTATTGCAAGCACTAAATCTGATTTTGTTTTCTGTGATGGTTAAAGCTAATCTATTTTATGGACTTTTGTCTAATGTTTCAGTCTTTTTTTTTTTTTACCAGCTCGCAGTATTTGCTTATTTTTCAGCTGGGGATGAAGTGAAGGAGTTCATAATGACTAGTCTCAGGCACTTGGGGAATGAAGTGTTCTTTCAAAGAATGGAAGAAATACTCCAAAAGGAAAACAAAGAAGAAATTTAAGAGGCAGAAGAAAATCCTTACCTATGTTAAGAGGATATGGAAAAGTGGTAAAAATGTGGATGATGGATGGGAAAATGTGATAAAAGAAAAGAAGAAAAAAAGAAGGGTCACTGATTACTTGTCCCTATGTAGTAGTAAGGAGCAGCTAGGTGGTGCTAGAGTGCAGAGTTTCAGGGCTGGAGTCAAGGAAGATTCATTTTCCTGAGTTCAAATCCAGCCTCCAGACATTTACTAGATGTGTGACCCTGAGCAAATCACTTAACCCTGTTTGCCTCAGTTTTCTTATCTGTAAAATGAGCCAAGAAAACTCCAAATGAGATTACAGAGTCACAACTGGTCCCAGTCACCACCTTGAAGAGTTCCTAAGAGAAAAATATGTAGAAATATTATTGCTAAACTTCAAAATTGCCATAACAAAGAGAGAGTCTTATAAGCAAAAACAAAAAATTCAAATATGCTGGAACTACAATAAGGCTTGAAAAGGTTTATCAGCAGCTATAATAAAAAAAATATACAGGTCCTGAAATTCCATATATTGACAATCAAAAGAACTAGGTTTGGCAACAAGGATTGCAGCCAAAATATTATATCTAGCTAAATTAAATGTAATATTGGATGAAAAGAAATGGACATGATTTTCAGAATTTTGTCTCAAATAAACCTGAACTCAATAGAAAATTTAACATGTAAAAGCCAACATCAAAGACTAATTTTAGCAATTCAATAAGAACAAATTGTTTATGTTTTATATGTGAAAATGTAAATCCTATGTCTAAGACTGACATCAGTAATTAGGTAGTCTAAAAAAAAGATTTGGGTAGAACTGAGTATGATGTGACTCTTTAAAAAAGCAAAACTGTCTAGGAAAAGCCAAAAGTAGTAATTATGCTATATGAGTGAGGTCTGATAGCAAGAAGCAACACATAGAAATTAGATGGGGGAGGAAGGGTTCCAAAAACCTACTCATATCAGGAATGGGTTAAAAATCTGTGTTTCTAGAAAGATATATGTATATATATTAAAAAATATGTGAAGAAATAAAGGGGGAGGGAATAGTATGGAGTGGGGTATGGGAGTGGGATAAGGTGTTTTAATTAATGGGAAAGAGATAAAGAGGGAGGGAAAGGAAGGCATGGTATATGGTAGAGTACAGAAAGGTGTTTAGATTAACAGGAATGGGATAAAGAGGGAAAAGGTGGGGGGACAAGATAAAAGAGGGATCTGGTGGGGACAGGGGGCAGTGGGGAGGGTAAGTAATAGCAAGGCAAGTTAATAGGTAGAAGTAGAAGAGTTAGCAAAGAGAAGAAATAAGAAATGCACACAAACACAATAATCAGGAGTAGAATTTATTAGAAAAAAAAGTAGGGATAGTAATCATTGATCTCAGGCAAAATAAAACTTTAAAAAGATTCAATCAAGGGAGAAATCTATATGTCAGCCATATTAATATTGTTTTAGATGCATGTGTATATGTATATGCACATGTATATATGTAGATGGTGTATGTATATATGTATATGAGTATGCATCTATGTATATGTATGTATTTGTATATGAGTGTATATATGTATATATATATTTGTATGTGAGTTTGTCATTATGCACATATATATGTGTGTGTGTATATAAGCATATCTGTGCTTAACTGCAACCTTCTTGGAGGAAGTAGAGGGGAGAAAAGGGGGGAAATAAAATACAAAGTACGCTTCAAAGAACAAAAGAACGCCTACAAAGAAGCAAAGAAAAGATAGACAATTATGAATACAATGTCTTCTATTATTATATGCACTTTCTTAAAATGGGAATTTATTTTTACATATTTTGAATCCTCCCCAATATTCTGCTAGGCACATGACAATGTTTTCTTTATTTTTTTCTTTTTCTATTTTTCTTTTTCTAATTTGTTTTTTCTTATTTTGCATGTAAGTTTTAAATAAGCAAATACATACAAAAAATAATAATTCAAGGATCTCAAGGCAATGATTGGCAAAGAGAGAAATATTTGAATATAGGATCAGAATTCTTAACTTATATCTACTGCGGTTTGTGAATCACCCTAACCTGTATGTTCTTAGAGCTAAAGGGCTCAATCTTCCATACAGATGACATTATCTATATAGTTACAGCTACTTGGGAGTTCAGATAAAAGGGCTCAGAGTTTAGGTTCTTAAGGCTAATAAACAAACAAATACACACACACACACACACACACACACACACACACACACAAATCACTTCTTCCCCCTTTCAAAAAAAAAAAAAAAGTGCAATTAAATCTGACCATGGACTAATGTATTCTCCTTATACTGAATTAACCCACCTCTCTTGAGTCAGTCTCCAAACTCTAAAGCACACTATATAGGTGAAATAAATATATTAACCTTCATTTGGGACTTATTTTCATAAAGCCTTGCATTTATGAGGAGGATTAGCAAACAAGTACGGGGCTAGAAAAAAGACTCCTCACAATGTCATATTTCTAGGATATGACAAAGAGACTTCCTAGCATTAATATATTTAATGAAACTAGTTCATACTTAATGAATCTGCACCTAGTGATTCTATGGAAGGGAATATCTGCAGATGAAAAGCAAAAGCATTGCTAGAGACGGTGAAGTACTAAGCAAGAAACCGAAGACTTTAGGGGGACAAGTGATTTTTTTTTAAATCACTGCTATTCCTTGAAGATAAGGGTTTCTGATGAGAATAAAAAGCTTTAAGAAGTGAACAGCTGGCTAAGAAGATAATACCTGAGAATAAGATTTGGATTACTGGAATATGGTTGAAAGTTGAAAAATGTCAGGTTTTTGGCCAAGCACCTAACAAGGGCTATTAAAAATGTATTTGCCCAAAGTCATGAAAATCTTATCAAATGGGCTTGAAATTGAAAAGAAAAGCAATAGGAGAAAATTAACCAAAAAGAGTACAACACAGGCAACTAGGTGACATATAATTGATAAAAGCACTGGACCTGGAGTCAGGAAAATATGAGTTCAAATCCAGTCTCAGACATGTACGAGCTATATGACCACTGGGCAGGTCATTTAACCTCTGCCTCCTAAGTATTAGGATAATATGGCACCTACTTTTTAGGGTTTTTGTGAAGATCAAATGAGATAATATTTGTAAAATGTTTAGCACTTAGTGAGGGTTACATAAATGTTAGCTATTATTATTGTTACCTGGAGTCAGGAAAACCTTAGTTCAAATTCAGCTTCAGACATTAGCTATATGACCTTTAGGCTAATCACTTAACATGTTTCTCTCCATTTCCTCAAGTATAAAATGGGAATAATAAAAATACTTGTTCCCTAGAGAGTTTGTGAGGATCAAATGAGATAATAGTTGTAAAGCAGCACAGTGCCTGGCAGATTGTAGATATTATATAAATGCTAGCTATTTATTATTATTATGAAGATAGGAAGAATAAACATAGTAGAGATGACCAGTAATCCAAGAGAAGCAATATCAAAAAAGAAAACCAACAATAAAATGCATTGTCTCAGATGTTTACATACACATGCACGAAATATGAGTAATAAAATGAACTAAAGATCATAACAGAAGGAAGAAAAGTCTCTCCTGTAGAAATTGCAGTAAACAAGATGGCACATACCTCTAATCCCTGAATCACAAGAGCCTGAGGATATTGGATCACCTGAGCTCTGGACTTCTCAACCACAGTAGGGCTAAAGCTAATTGTTCCGCCACACTAAATCTGGCACAAATACGATGAGCCTTTTTGGATTAGAAGACCACCAGGACATCTAAGGAGAGGTAAACCATTCTGTATCAGAAAAACAAAGCAGGTTAAAGCTTCTATGATAATTAGTGCTGAGAATCAGCCCATAATTGCCCTCTAAACAGCCAACCTGGATAAGTTAGGAAGACCTAGTCTCAAAAAAAATTTTTTAAAAATTCTAGAATGGTATGCAAAACCCTGATAGAACTTTGTAGCATTCAAAAGAAATAGATTAAACAAAAGGATTCCAATAGATTTGGGATGGGAAGTACCATCCACATCCAGAGAGAAAACTACGGAGATTGAATATAGACCAAAGCATAGTATTTTCACATTCTTGTTGTTGTTTCTTTGCTTGGTTTTTTTTCTTGTGCTTTTTTCATTTTTGATCTGATTTTTCTTGTGAAACATGATGAATATAGAAATATGTTTAAAAGAACTGCATATTTGTTTAACCTATATTGGATTGTTTGCTGTCTTGGGAAGGTGGGAGAGGAGGAAAGAGAGAAAAAAATTTCAAACACAGGGTTTTACAAAGGTGAATGTTGAAAACTGTCTTTGCATGTATTTGGAAAAATAAAATACTATAAAAAATTGTAAAGGGAAAAAATGTTTTCATATAAACAGGATCCCAATTATAAGCCCCATGCTGAGGAAGAACAAATTCTAGGGATATGAGTTGATTAGGCTTTATCTAATGACTGTTTCTACTGGATATGTAAGTTGAACATCCATTGCAAACCATGTTGTCAATTCAACAAGCATTTATTAAGCACCTATGTGCTAGGCATGTTGCTAAATACTGGAAAACACACAAACACATTCCTGTTCTTGTAGACCTATCTTCTTGAGGGGACACAATATGAAAATAACAATATTCCAACAAACTAAATATACAATAAATTACAAACGATCTCAAAAGGGAAGGCACTTAGAGTAAGGAGGACTTGAGAAAGGTAGAGCTTAGACCAAAGAAAGCATATAAGGAGGGAGAATATCCCATGTATGAAAGACCACCAGTGAAAATGCTCATTCAGACTATGGAGTTCTGTGTGGGAAGAAAAGCAAAATGACCAATATCACTAGATCTTAGAGTACATGCAGAGGAATAAGGTATTAGGCTAAAAAAAGGAGGGAGCCAGCTTACGAAGACCTTTAAAAACCAGAGGGTTTCATATTTGATCCTGGAGATGACAGAGAGCCATTAGAGTTTATTAAATTGGAAATAGGAGTAAAAGGAGGTGGTATAACAAGGTATAACAAGAGCTATACCTAAGGAAGATAATCAGAAGAAAGGATGGTCTGGAGAGGAGAGAGGCTTGAGGGAGGAGGTACACAACCAGCAGACTATTGCAATAGATCAGGTACAACATGATGAGGGCTTGTACCAGGATAGTGGCAATATCAGAGGAAAGAAGAGATAAATATGGGAAATGTTTGGGAGATGTTTTTAGGTAAATTGAATTAAGTGACTTGCCCAGGGTCACACTGCTAGTAAGTGATTTGAACTCAAGTCCTTGCGACTCCAGGGATATTGCTCCATTTGTTACACCAAGAAATGTTTTGAAAGATGAAATAACAGTACCTGAAATTTGATGTGAGAGTAAAAGGAAAGTGAGAGAGAATGAATTAAAGATAGCACCCAGGTTCTGAGACTGAGTGATGGGGAGGATGCTGCTCTTGATAATAATCATAAAGTTCAAAAGAGGGGAAAGTATGAAAGGAAAGAAAATGAGCTTGACTTTGAACACAGCAAATTTAAGATGTCTACAGGATAACTAGTTCAAGATATCCAATAGGCAGTTGGTGATATAAAGAGAGATTAGGGCTAGACAAACATCTGAGAATTATCTGAAGAGACATGATAATTGAATCTGTGGGAGATAATGAGCTGACTAAGTGAAATAACATAGAGAGAACAGAAGACAGCCCAGGACAGATCTCTGAAGGACATCCCCAGCTAGCAGGTATAAAGACTCAGCACACATAGGGGATCTGAGAAGGAGGGGGCAGACAACAGTATCATGGAAACCTAGGGAGACAAGAGGGACAAGGAGAAAAGAATAATTGACAATGCCAAAGTCTGTAGAAGGGTCAAGGAGAATAAAGACCCGGGAAATGTCACGGTGGAACAAGATCAGAAGCCAGACAGCAGAGTTGGGAATTAGAGGAAAGGAAGTATAGGCACTAAGTGTAGACAGCTTTCTCGTGGAATATAGCAACAAACAGGGGAGAAATTTAGGACAATAAATAGCAAGGATGGAGGAAGAGGAAGGGAAGGGAATGAGCATTTATAGTGTTGACTATGTATCAAGCACTGTTCTAAATACTTTTTTCAAATATTATTTCATTTTATCCCCACAATCCTGAGAGGCAAGCGCTTTATTATCCCATTTTTACATTTGAGGAAACTGAGGCAAACAGAGATTAAGTGACACATCCAAAGTAACCACATGGACACATTTGTAAGCTGCAAAGAAGCAGTCAGTAGTCAAGGAGAGATTGAAGATTAGTGAGAGAGATGATCTGATGCAGAAGAGGAGATGCAATGGAAGTTGTTTATTTAGTATAAATATTATGCTCCTTTGCCTGAATGTAGGAGGTATGGTTTTGGTAGCTAAACAAACCGAACTGTACATTTCTTTGAACTCTTGGACTCACAGCAGATCATATATTGTCTAGAAACCGCTGGGGTCAGGAAGCAGCTTTGAGTGTAGCTTTCCTGTGCATGGCTTTATTGCTTGTATTAATTCAATGCTAAGAATAAAATACTGTGTTCAGTATCCAAGAAGGTCTGTCCCTTCCTATGGGACACCAAGCTCATTATGCCAAAGTCACATGACTAGAACTCAATGAAATATAGCAAAGTCAAAAAAGGAAATGGGTTTTTATATTACATGGGGACTTGAGAACCAATTCTGATGGGAGTAAATCCATATTAATCTACACTCCCTTGATGATGAGTCAGTACGGCCATACAGAGAGAGGTGGAAATGCAGAGCAGATGATGACAGACTTTCTGAGAATCAGATCTTTCTGCCTAAGGAGCTGGAGTCTCAGAACTGCCAGAGTGAAGACTAGACCAGTGTTCAAGGCTTCTTGTTGAACAGGACTAGGAGACTGGCTAACAGGGCCACCTTCTGGCTAAATACAGAAGAGAGAACCAAACATCGATGATGAATAATATGTACGAAAGGGTAGCAATATGTCTCTTCATACGTGGCCCTAACATTAGACCACATCAATTTTTGAAGAAACAATCCAGCTAAAGTAAAAAGTGGTATCTGAAGAATTAAGTCTCAGATAGAGTGTACAATGGCAATAAATGCTAAGAAAGGTAAAGGAGATTTTCAAAATCTATATTGAAGGCAAGATGGAGATTAGAAAAAAGGAGATACTTATTCAAAAAGGTGAGATGAAGCAGATAGATAATAGGGGAAAGGAAACACCTCATATTGTGTTCCTGTATTTTCTAACAGAAAAATGAACCTTACAATTAGAAGAAGAAAACAAAAATAATTAATAGGGAGTAAAAACTAAGAATAAGTGATGAAATAATACAAGCTTGAGTCATCAGATCTGGAGAAGTATATTCCAGGACACTAACTAGCAAATGTGTTATCTTTTAGATTTTAGAGAATGGGAGAGGTGCTGCAGTGGAGAGACAAAGGTTCTGATGTTCAAATAAAGAATGATAGTGTCATACACAAACTCTCAGCCATTAAGCTCAACTTAGATTCCTAAAGAAACTCCAGGAAGTGTTATTAAAGGATATGGAAAGAGAAGCAGTGATCACTAATAGCCATGGACTTTTTTAAATTTATGAAATAAAACGAGCATTTATAATAGTGCAGCAACAAAAATGATGACTGCATATGAAACCATAAATCTGATAACAACTCATTATTCCTTTTAAATATACAAAAAAATTATAGTGCACATTTCTTTTTTTTCTTCCCTCTTCTCTCCCCCATCATAGATAGATATATAAAATAATTCTATAGACAGTTCTACTCTCATTTCTTCCTCAGGATACAGATAGTATCTTTTGTCATATGTCCCTTACAGCTAATTTGGGTATTTATTATAGTCAAAATAGCTGACTTCTTCAGTCATTCTTAAAACATTGTTAAAATGTATAATGATCCTTTGTTCTGCTCATTTCAAACTTCTTCTAGATAGTTCATGGCAAACTAATTTCATTTCCTTTTTGATGGGGTTTGATCAGGGAAATTCTAGAAAAACAACATATTTAGTTTTTATCAAAGCATTGAACTAAATCTCTCATACTATTTTTATGAACAAGAAAGATAGATTTGGGTTAGATAAGATTTTTGGAGGGATTAAAAATAATCAAATGGCTAGACCCAAGGAGTAGACACTAATAGGTCAAAAATCAGCTTAAAGAAAAAAAAAAAAGGCTAGAGAACCCCCAAAGGTCTGTCCTTGGCCTTATTTAATATTTTTACCAATTACTTGAATGAAGTCATTGGCTGCATTTTTATCAAAATTTTAGGTGGCAAATATAACTGTGAAAGCCACCCTTAGAAACATATACCATCTGTGAACCCACCAACAGTACCTTAGGTTTTTTGGGAATCCAACATAACAAATTCTATATTCTGACATTGGCACTTTTACCTTCCATTATGGGCTGTTTTCCACACAAAATCCATCTTCTTTGCTTCATCATATCATGAAGATATTAGAGGGTTCTCAAAGGCTGTGCCAGCAGAACAGAAATTTTGAGAAGTTATCCATGCTAGGCAGGCTTCATACATGGCTCCAACATTAAACCATATCAATTTTTGAAGAAACAATCCAGCTAAAGTACAAAGTGGTACAACCAGGTTAGGTTGGTTACCTGGCGATGATTTTCTTTTTTTTACTATAGCAAACATAAAACAAATAAACAAAAATACAAAATAGCCTTCAGGAAATGCAGTCACCCCTCCACTTCTGTATGAACATGGCAAAGCCAAATGATAAAAGGACAAAGGGGATGAATTGCAACATTTTTCAGCCAATATTGCTTTAGAGTGTTTAAAATAATTAGATAGTAAAAGGCTGGAATATTGCAGTAGTGTAGGAAATGAAAACTTCAATTTGACTATTGATGCTCTAAAAATAAAGTAATTTCCCAATGACCTATGAGTAAATATACTTTTTCAGGGGCTGAATCATAATAACTTTGACATTCTTGCTAAATATGAAATCAGAATAAAGAAGGAAGCTGCAATTAATTGAAAAGATGGTCTACAGGTACTGCTTAGAAAAGTAAGAAATGATCTGGTAGATGACTAATTTTTTTAATAAATTTTTATAAATTTAGGAGACTTTTATTCCCTTCTAAATAGATATGTTAGTCTCTACATAACCCTGATCTGATGTGATTTGGGTTGTCTCTAAAAATCCCTCCCATTATCCTCTCCCCCTCTTTATCTCTTTACCCTCTTACTTCTTTTTTAAATTTAGAAGTCTTTTATACCCCTTTAGATATATGTGCATTGTTCCATCCTTAACCTATTCTTCATGAAAACAGGATTTCAGAATTATCAGACTTCCTTCTCCATCTAATTCCTCTCACACCTAATTTGTATAAAATAATTATTCTTTTTCTTCCTTTCCTAAATGGGTTTGCTTTTTAGAATCACATCTTACTCAGCCTTGCTCGATCTTTCTTTCTAACTACCCAATTATTTATAGCAATCTTAAACATACAGTTTACATTTCCACATACAAAACATAAACTACTGATCCTTACTAAACCCCTTGTAATTAGTCTTTAATATTTACCTTATATTTCTCTTGCATATTGCATATCAAAGTTTGTGTTGTTTATGTCTTTTTGCAACAAAATCCTGAAAGTCTAGTAATTCATTGAAAATCTTTTTTTTCCCTTCAATATTATGCTTAATTGTGCTGGGTATGATATTTTTGGCCACAAACCCATTTCTTTTCCTCTTCAAAATATAATTTTCCAAGACCTTTCCAAGTCTTTTAATGTCATTGTTATCTGGTCTTATCTGTTTCTAATTGTGGCTTCACCATATGTGAATTGGGTTTTTTTTGTTTGTTTGTTTTGTTTTGTTTTGTTTTGTTTTTTTTCTTGTTGCTTGTAATATTTTCTCCCTTACCTGAGGGTTCTGAAATTTGGCTATGATGCTCTGTAGGTTTTCCTTGTAGGATTCTCTTTCAGATAGTGATCAGTAGATTTTTTTCCATTTATACTTTCTTCTCTTGTTCCAACACTTCAGAAAATTTTTATTTTGTTTTTTCTTGTAATTATTGTATCAAGATTCCTTTTTGATCTTATCTTTCAGGTAGTTTAATTATTCTCATATTTTCTCTTCTTGATTTGTTGTTTTTCTTGTGTTTTTCTTCTCTTCTGTTTTTTTCATTCTTTATATTTTATTTTATTATTTCTTGATCTCTTATATCTTCACTGGCTTCCCCTTGCCTAATTCTAGTTTTTAAGGAATCATTTTCTTCCTTAAAATTCTGGTCTCCTTTTTTAGTTGGTTAACTTCCTTTTCATAATCTTCCTGTTTCTTTTTGAACTATTCTAATTTTTAAAAAAAATTTCTTCAATCTCTCTCTCATTTAATTTTTAAAGTCTTTTTTTTTAGTTCTTCTATGAATTCTTTTTGGGCAGGTAATCATTTAATATTATTCTTGGGGTAGGAAAGACCTTTTCTTACTTCAGTATTCTCTGAAGATGAACCTCAGTTTTCAGTATCTGGCAAATAATTTTCTCCCCTTTATCCTTAATTCTTTTCATTTTTCTTTTCTCCCTTTCTTCTTCTTTTCTTTCCTTCCCTCCTTTTTTCCCTTTCTTCTTCCCCTTCTTATTTTCTTCCTTTCCCTCCTTAGATAGCCTGGTGTACCTTCCATCCTAGAGAGTCTTGTCATATTAGTACCAGACTTATGGAACAACCAAAGTATTGTACTATCCTACTAAAGTAATTCTTACTTTCTAAGGTAAAGGGTGGATGGGAGTGAGGAAGCCTTTATGAGTGCCTTTTATGTGCCAGGCATTGATCCTCACAACTAGGGGCAGCTAGGTGGTGCAGTGGATAGAGCACCAGCCCTGAAGTCAGAAGGACCTGAGTTCAAATCTATCCTCAGACACTTAATACTTTCTTGCTGTGTGACTCTGGACAAGTCACTTAACCCCAATTGCCTTCAGAAAAAAAAAGACTATACCTTTTAGGGGGCAACAAGGTGGCTTAATAGATAGAGCACCAGCCTTGAATTTAGGAGGACCCGAGTTCAAATCTAGTCTTAGACACTTAACACTTCCTAGCTGTGTGACCCTGGGCAAGTCACTTAACCCCAGCCTCAAAAAAAAAAAAGAAAAGAAAAGAAAAGAAAAAGATCCTCACAATTACACTAAGAGGTAGATACTTTATTATCCCTATTTCATAGTTGGGGAAACTGAGGCAGACAGGTATGAGAAATAATTCATTTGGGGCTCCTACTCTATTTCAATAAGTATTAATCAATTTAACAGAATTATGTTAAAGGTTTCTATATGAGGCCCCAGAGCCATGAGCTGCAGATTCTAAGTTCAACTTGCTTAATTATAAGAAGTTAGACAGAGGCCCTCCATCCTTGTTTTTCCTTATCATGGTAATCAAATCCAGTGTAGTGAAGATGACAACTATATGGAAAATTCTCCAATTTATTTTTGTACCACCAGACCATTCTCTCTTATCCAGTATGGGAATAACTATCTTATGATACTGATGGTGATAACTTGTACCATTTCCTTCTGCCCAACCTTAGGAAAAGCTTGTCCATCTTGTGTCACCCAACTTTGTGACCCTTCTGATATAATAGTTTGCTTATTTTAGCATCATATCATATGTCAAATGGAATTATTCAGTATTTGGTATTCTGTTCTTGAATGCCTAGACATTTAGCCCTACAAAAATAGGGTCCTGGAAGGAGGAGACATCTCAGATCATGAGGAATATCTGAGGTCCACTTCATTGGAGAGGACCAATAACACTTTAATAAAATGGCATTGTCTCAGAGCTCTGTCTCAGTCTCTTTTATTATAGGTGAGATAATTTTAATCCCCACAGGTTAAATGATTTGCCAAGGCTTACACAATATCTGAGACCAAATCTGAATTCAGATTTCCCTGACTACAAGCCCAGCTTTTTATCCACTGAATCACCTAGTCAGTTACCCTAGGCAATCTTTGAATGTATAAAATACACATGGGATTAGAAAGAACTAATTATATCAGAATTATCTGAACTACTCTGCCATCTTCCCAGAATCCCCCCCCCAATTTTTGTACAACTCAGGAAAGCATTTCCTATGATATCCATAAACACCTTTCAGAAGGAAGGAAGGAAGGAAGGAAGGAAGGAAGGAAGGAAGGAAGGAAGGAAGGAAGGAAGGAAGGAAGGAAGGAAGGAAGGAAGGAAGGAAGGAAGGAAGGAAGGAAGGAAGGAAGGAAGGAAGGAAGGAAGGAAGGAAGGAAGGAAGGGAGGGAGGAAGGAAGGAAGGGATGGAAGGAGGGAGGGATGGAAGGAGGGAGGGATGGAAGGAGGGAGGGAGGAAGAGGGAAGGAAAGAACTTTATTATTTACAATTTTAATTGTATATTTTATATTGAATTTAATACAATAGTAACAGAACTTCCCTGATTGTTTGCATTCTTTTCTGAATATGTGCTTAATGTTCCAATGATTCCTTTTTCTTTCCTCTTCTTTGGAGTTATCAGAATACTTTAAAAAAAAGTTCATGGATCATAATTTATGAACCTCTGATAGAAGGAGTCAGATGCAGAATAGGGGGAAGGGAAAATGGGTTCAACATGAAGTCAGTGGTCCCATCAGACCCCTCTGCACAGCCAAAGAATCCAATAGTAAGCCTTGAAAGCAATAAGTAGATGCTGAATGGAGAAACTGGAAGAAGGTCTGTTAGAACTTCTATGTGAATTATTCCATCATGATGCAGACTTTGAGGAGATCTGAGAGCTGAAGGGATATCATGTGGAAGAAGGATGATTAGATTTGTTATGCTTGGCCCAGAGTGAGCAACTAGATGGATGCTTCAGAGACAGAGTTGGATTTAATTAAGGAATACCTTCCTAACAAGCTACCCAAATGTGGAAAGTTTTCATCAAAAGATAGTGTAACAGAAAATAAATAACTGAATTAATAGATAGATAGATAAGAGTGTATCTAGATGTTTCAAAGTGGAAACTGGGTGATAACTTGTTAGAGATGGGTGAAGGGGCAACTAGATGATGCTGTGGATAGAGCACCTGCCCTGGAAGCAGGAGGACCTGAGTTCAAATCCATTCTCAGATACTTACTACCTATGTGATCCTAGGCAAGTCACTTAACCTTAATTGCCGAAAGAGAGATGACTGGCAATCTGCAACAATGAGTAGGATATCTAGATTTGAACTCAAGACAATCTTAGATATTTATGTACTATGTGACCCTGGGCTGTCTCTGTCTCAGTTTCCTCTTACATAAAATGACTTGACGCCCTTTAAAGGTCTCTTCCAGCTCTGAATCTATGGATCTAAGGTCAGGATGTTGTTGAAGGGATAAGTGATCTATGAATTCCCTTCTAATTCTGAGCCTCCATGATTTTTGTATTCTCAAGAGGCAAGATTTTTCAGACTATAAGATGAATTTATCAACTTCTTCAGCACCAAATAACAAAGGATAGGTCCTCCCCAAGAAGAGAAGGAGTATGTATGGCTCAGTAGAAAGAGCAGGTGCTCTAGAATCAAAACAACTGTATTCAAATATCACCCCTGGCAGTTACTACACGGGGAATTTTGGAGAAGTCAGTGAGCCTTTATTTTTCCTTTGTAAAATGAGAAGGGGGTGTTGGCTACATGACCTCTAAGATTTATTTCAGCTCCAAATATTTGTTTCTCTGTACTAAGATTCCCAAATCAAGATCCATAAGAAACATATGCCGACTTAGGTACATGCTACTAAGAAGTGGTTTCTATTTTGTGATATACTGGGACAAGCTCTGGTTCTGAAGTCAAAAGATCTGAATTCCAATCCTGCCTCTCACTGCTACTTGTGTGACTTGGACAAATCATGGGGTCTCAGTTTCCTCATCTATAAAATGAGTTAGTCTAAACATGTCTCTTAAGCTTAGCTTGAGAGCCCTGAACCTATGTTATCTCTGTTCCATTCCATTCCCAGAGCTGGATAGCATAAAGAGTAGGTGGGTCTCTTGGTTTTCTTGTGCCTTTTCAGTTACCTGGAAAATGGTGCAGGCTGAGGCTATTATGCCTGAAGTTATTCAGGCTTATTGAAAGGGTCAGTACAGAAGGGCCTGGGATGTTGATATCATGTTAAATTAATAACAATAATAATAATTCTGTACACTTACAAAAGCAACCTTTGTCTCAATGCCTCAAAGAGATTCTAAATGGCATAATTGGGAGTCTTTGACTGGAATATAACTGTTTAATATTAGTGCTGCTGCATGCAAAGGGGAAGAAGGTCCTTTCCCAAGCAGAGCATGATGGGAGGACAGCAAGAATTTGCCTCTGAATGCTAAGATGGGAGACCCTTGGGCAGAACCCCACTTAAAGTTTATGAAGACTAAGCTCTCAGGGTTATGGAGAATCTCTGATTGTGCTAATATCAATAACAATAATAATAATTATCATGTTTTAAGAGTTGTTTTACATTATCTTATATCATGCTTTAAGGATTGTTTTACATTATCTTATTTGGTCCTTACAACAGCCCTGAGAAGGAGGTGCTATTATTATCCTATTATTATCCCCATTTTACAAATAAGGAAACTGAGGCAGATTTAGGTTAAATGTCAGAAAGCTATGAAATGCCTGAGGGCAAATTTGAACTCAAGTTTTCCTGACTCCAAGCCCAATCCTCCAGTCACTGCCCCACTTAGGTGATTTCTTAAGTTAAATAAACTGCACCATCTCAGAGTTGGAAGGACATCTCAGTTTATCTTATTTTTAATTCTAATAATAATATACAACATTTATATAGCATTTACTATGTGCCAGGCACTGTGCTAAGTATTTTACAATTATTATCTCATTTGATCTTTACAACAACTGGGAGAGGGAAGTGAACTTTACCCAAGAGGCAACTGAGGCGACCTGCCAGTATCTGATGCTAGATGTGAATTCAAGTCTTTATAACCCCCAGCCCAGGCCCAACACTATCCATTGCCCCATCTAGGTGCCTGTTAAATTAAGTTAGCCACAGAATCTCCAGATTGGAGGGATCTTTAGGTTATCTTATTAAACCCCAATCTGAAAGAAGAGTCTTCTCAACAACATCCCAAACTTCTGCTTGATATGAAGCAGTATATAGTAGGGAAGCTAGATGATATAGTGGTTAGAGCTGCCATTTAAACAAGCACTCAAAAATGCTTATTCCTTTCCTCTCTTCCTTTCAGGTTGTTGCTACTTTAAGAATTTTCCTTCTAAAGTGTTTAATTATTCATTACTCAGGTAACACAGTGGACAGAGCATTGGGCCTGGAATCAGGAAGACTCATTTTCATGAGTTCAAATCCAGCCCCAGATACTTACTAGCTGTGTGACCCTGGTTAACTCATTTTACCCTGTTTGCCTCAGTTTCCTCACCTGTAAAATGAGCTGGAAAAAGAAATAGCAAATCATTCCAATATCTTTTTAATAGCTTTTTATTTTCAAAATATATGCAAAGATAGTTTTCAACATTTACCCCCACAAAACCCTGCATTGGAAATTTTTCTCCCTCCCTTGCCCTGATTTCTCCCCCAGAATGCAGGCAATACAAAATATGTTAAACATATGCAATTCTTCTATACATATTTCCATATTTATCATGCTCCTCAAGAAAAATCAGATCAAAAGGGGCAAAAAAAAAACTAGAAAGAAAACAAAAAGCAAGCAAACAACAAAAAAGGTGAAAATACTATGTTGTGATCCACACTTAATATCCATAGTCCCCTCTCTGGGTGCAGATGATCTCTCTATCACAAGTCTGTTGGGCTTAGCCTGAATCATCTCGTTGTTGAAAAGAGCCATGTTGGTCAGATAATTTTGTGGTTGCTGTGTACAATGTTCTTTTGGTTCTCCTCACTTCACTCACCATCAGGTCATGTAAGTCTCTCCAGGCCTCTCTGAAATCATCTTGCTCATAATTTCTTATAGAACAATAATATTCTATAACATTCATATACCATAACTTATTTAGCCATTATCCAAATGATGAGCATCCAATCTGTTTCCAGTTTCTAGCCATTACAAAGAGGGCTGCCACAAACATTTTTGCACATGTGGGTCATTTTCCCTTTTTTATGCTCTCTTTGGGATGCAGACCTAGGACAAAGACTTGCTGGGTAAAAGGATATGCACAGTTTGATAACTCTTTGGGCATAGTTCCAAATTGCTCTCCAGAATGTTTAGATCAGTTCACAATTCCACCAACAATGTATTAGTGTCCCAGTTTTCCCACATCCCCTCCAACATTTGTCACTATCTTTTCCTGTCATCTTAGCCAATCTGTGAGATGTATAGTGGTATTTCAGAGTTGTCTTAATTTGTATTTCTTTGATGAATGGTGCTTTAGAGCAGCTTTTTTCATATGACGAGAAATGGTTTTAATTTCTTCATCTGAAAATTACCATTCCAGTATCTTTACTAAGAAAACCCCAAAAGGGGTCACAAAGAACTGGACACAATTGAAAAAAAAAAAAACTAAACAACAAGGAGGCACAGTGGGGAGGGACTGGGGTCTTGATTCAGGAAGAACTGAGTTCAAACACAATTTCAACACTTACTAGCTAGAGGGACATTTTATCTGCCTCAGTTTCCTCATTTTTAAAATGAGATAATAGTACTTACCTAATGGTTGTTATGAGAATCAAATGAGATCGTATTTGTAAAGCATTTAACATTGTGTCTGACACATAATAGGCACTTAATAAATATGTTCTCTTTTTCCCCACCCCTTCTTTTTAGATTGACTTGCCTGAGGCAGCAGCACTAAGTTCTTCCCATTTGTCATTTCCATGCACACCCAGTGTATCTCTACCTATCATCAAAAACCCTGGAAAAAATATTATTCCTTTACTTCATGATTGTCCATAAATCTTCCATACAATTACCTGCATCATGGGCACACATGGCCTCGTGGGAATGGAATTTTTGTTCTCTCAATGAGTATTCCCACTTTGGAGGCAGGCATACTGCAGCATATAGTCTCCTTCCTATGCCTATTATACTCAAAGAAAGGTATATTTAGGAGAAGAAAAAGGAAGGATCATTCTACTTCACACAGTAAAACTTACAGAATTCTTGTTTATATACTGAAAATATAAATATTTAATCTTGCAGGGAGATGTTAAGTTAAACTCAGAGACTACAGATCCAAGGTGATATTAAGGCAAGCCAGGGTGAGTTGAGGATATTCCTTATCTTAATTGATTGTTATCAAAGACCAAGTCTTTTGATATTATGATGTTATTCAGTTATTTCAATCATGCTAGAATCTTGGTGACTCCATTTGGGGTTTTCTTGGCAAGGATATTGAAGTGATTTGCCATTTACTTCTCCAGCTCATTTTACAAATAAGGAAACTGAGGCAAATAGGGTTAATACAGGTTGTACAGCTAGTAAATGTCTGAGACAGGACTTAAATTTACCTGCTCAACTCTAAGTCACTCTGTTAAAGAGAAGGCAGAGCCACTCAACTCCTATTTTACTTGTTTCCTCTGCTAAGGAGAGCAGAAAGAACAGAACAAAAGGGGCCTTGACAAGTTCAAGTCACATGGGCCAAATGAATTTCCTCCTCAGGTGCTGGAAGAAGTGACAGATGTGATTGCCAAGTGGCTCTCAGTGATCCTTAGCAGAATGTCTGAGAGAGAGGGCTTAGAGAAGGTCAAGTTTCAGTTTTGGTAAATGAAGCTTCCTTCTCCTCCTTAAGGGAATTTGTCCGGTCAGCAAGTCATTAGGGCAGAGAACAATGACTCAAATGGTTTCAGATACCTTCAGAGTCTGGACCCCATCTAGCTGGCTACCCCCTTACATGACCCGGAAACTAAACCAGGGAAACAGGGTCCAATCAGGTCCTGAGGACCACTTTGTTTCCTTTTTAGGGAAAACTAATCCCCCTCCAAGGATGGATACTGCAGAGAAACAGTGGGAGATATTAGTTCCATCTCGCAGCTACAAGTCTGATGGAAAGATCCCATCATCCTTAGGGTGCAAAACAGATGTAATGCTTTTTCTTTATTCTCATTTCCACTGATAAAATCACTTCATTTTCCGATTCTGAACTATTTGACAAGGTTAAGAACATTGGTGACAAGTTTCTTTTCTGCCTCTTCAGTAGCTGTGATTATAGCACCTCCAGGAGCAGTTGCCAAGGATCTGCTTCCCAGACTGATGGCTGCAGACACTGGGCTAGAAACATCGCTATTCCCAAGGTTCTTGGGTTAAGATCCTGGTCTCTCTCTAGTAAGGTCTAAGAGAGAAAATGGTCAGGATAGTGGTGGTGGTTTGACTTGCCTGGTACATGCTCCCATCCCTATTTTAGGGTGCTTTGCTGCTTAAGCTAGACTAGCTTTCAGAGAGAGATAGAGACAAGGAGAGAGACAGAGAGAGAGACAGAAAGGAGAAAAAACACATTAATAATGGAAGTTTAGGAAAGGCTTTTTGTAAAGGTAACAACTGGGTTGAGCCTTAAAATTTAGAGTTTAACAAAGCTATGTCTCCAAACTGTTCTTAGGAAAACATGGGGATATGTGGCTATGATGTAATATTGCTGGGTAGATTTGGAGTTAGTTGAATGGCAGAATCCAGAGAATAGCCACTAAAAATTTGATGTCCCATTGGAAAAAAAAAAAGGTGTCTAGCAGAGTGTCTAAAGGTTCTATGAAAATTTACTTTTGTGTGTGTGTACAGATCCATACAGTTCTCTTGTTGCACAAGAAAAATTGGATTCAGAAGGTAAAAATAACCTGGGAGGTAAAACAAAAATGCAAGTAGTCCACATTCATTTCCCAGTTCCTTCTCTGGGTATAGCTGATTCTGTCCATCATTGATCAACTGGAAGTAAATTGGATCTTCTCATTGTTGAAGATTTCCACTTCCATCAGAATACATCCTCATACAGTATTGTTGTTGAAGTGTATAATGATCTCCAGGTTCTGCTCATTTCATTCAGCATTAGTCCATGGAAGTCTCTCCAGGCCTTTCTGAAGTACAATTATTGAAGAACAATAATATTCCATAATATCCATATACCACAATTTATTCAGCCATTCTTCTATTGATGGGCATCCATTCAGTTTCCAGTTTCTTGCCACTAGAAAGAGGGCTGCTACAAACATTCTTGCACATACAGGTCCCTTTCTCTTCTTTAGTATTTCTTTGGGATATAAGCCCAGTAGTAACACTGCTGGATCAAAGGGTATGCACAGTTTGATAACTTTTTGAGCATAGTTCTCTCCAGAATGGTTGGATCCGTTCACAACTCCACCAACAATGCATCAGTGTCCCAGTTTTCCCACATCCCCTCCAACATTCTGCATTATTTTTTCCTGTCATCTTAGCCAATCTGACAGGTGTGTAGTGGTATCTCAGAGTTGTCTTAATTTGCATTTCTCTGATCAGTAGTGATTTGGAACACTCTTTCATATGAGTGGATATAATTTCAATTTCATCATCTGAGAATTGTCTGTTCATATCCTTTAATCATTTATCAATTGGAGAATGGTTTGATTTCTTATAAATTAGAGTCCATTCTTTATATATTTTGGAAATGAGACCTTTGTCAGAACCTTTAACTGTAAAAATATTTTCCCAATTTGTTACTTCCCTTCTAATCTTGTTTGCATTAGTTTTGTTTGTACAAAGGCTTTTTAATTTGATGTAATCAAAATCCTCTATTTTGTGACCAATAATGATCTCTAGTTCTCCTCTGGTCACAATTTCCTTCTTCTTCCACAAGTCTGAGAGGTAAACTATCCTATGTTCCTCTAATTTATTTATAATCTTGGAGAACTAACATTTTTATCAAAGATTTGGATAGGGGCCACTAAATGGCGCAGTGAATAGAGCACCAGCCCTGAAGTCAGGAGGACCTGAGTTCAAATTTGACCTCAGACACTTCACACTTCCTAGCTGTGTGACCCTGGTCGAGTCACTTAAGCTTGTCTGCCTCAGTTTCCTCATCTGTAAAATGAGCCGGGGAAGGAGACAGCAAACCTTTGCCAAGATGTTTGCCAAGAAACCCCCAAATGGGGCCACAAACGGGACCACAACAAACTTGTAAATGAAGGATTATTCTAGGGAGCCCCAGAAAGCAGAGTTGGAAAGTTAGGGTAAATTTAGGCCTGATATAAGGGAAAGCTTCCCAAGAAATAGAGTTGCCCCAAACTGGGATGAGCTGCGCAGTGGGAGCCTCCTCCTTGGAGGTCCTCATGCAAAGGCTGGACCTTTAACTACTTGTGAGGAATATAGTAGAGGGATTCCTTTTAGGTACAGGTTGGAGTAGATGGTCTCTGAGATCCCTTCAGACGTTCTGTTTCTCTGCAGCAGAGGGGAAAACACACACAAAAGTAACGTTAGCTAAAGCAGTTTGGGGTTTTTTCAGGTGAGAAATATTTATTTCCTCTCCTGTTTTTCCACCCTTCAGTGAAAACAAAATGAAAACTAAAGCCTTTGGAACAAATACATCTAGTCAGGCAAAACACCCCCCCCCTTGGCCACGCCCCAAACTTTGCGAGCCATTCTGTTTCTGGAGTTCCTAAGTGTGACAGGAACAGTGTGTTTGACCTTCACTCCGTCCTCCCCGTCATCCCCTTCCCTCGGAGCGTCCGGCTGATGAGCGAGGCTGGCTAGCTAGGTCTTTCCCCTCTGCAGGCGGCAGCCGGACAGTTGTGGGGCTGCCCGGGAAAGGGGGGTGGCTGGTGCAGTATATAGAGAGCCAGGCTTAGAAGGCTCGAGCTGGGGCATCTCGGGCGGGAGGGGGCGCCCGTTGCGGGGAGCACCACAGCCTGAGGAAGCTGCTGTGGACTAGCTGCAGTGCTCCTCACACTTTTTAAATAGGGGCCAGTTCACTGTCCCTCAGACTGTTGTTGGGCGGGACTATAGTAAAAACAAAAGCTCACACTCTGTCTCTGCCCCTCAGCCCATTTGCCATAACCCGGAGGACCGCATAAACATCCTCAGCGGGCCACATCTGGCCCGCGGGCCGTAGTTTGAGAACCCCTGGTAGGGCAATGACTAGGGGGGGTGGGGGGAGGTGTTTCAGGGAAGGCCGAGAGAATGGCTACAACCAGTCAGGGTAACTTGTAGCCAGCTGTGGGGGACTGTCTGTTGTCCTGGAGGAGGAAACACAGATGCTAAGGAGGGAAAATAGCAGGCTCATTTGTGGATAACTCCTGGGTGGGAGACAGGGGGAGGGGTGCACCATCTTGCTTTTAGACTATTTCTGTATGTGACTTAAGTGCCATCTGGCGGTGAAAGTGTGAACAACGGGTCACATTTTTACTCCGAGGCACAGTAACAGACTATAATCAGAGTTAAAGGTCACTACTTGCTAAAGCACATCAATGGATTATTATTTATTAATGATTGGGCACTAATTAATAATTTATTTATACGCTCAAGCAGTGCTGGTGACCTTTGTTTCATATGATAGAATGACAGATAATGATGTCTTGCACTTTGTGATTTTATAATGAATCAACATATATGAATGTTTAATTTTATATTAATAATTAATTATATTAAGCAACACATAGTGATAGATAAAAGATAACAATAAACATAACATGCAAGAGGAGCTAGGTGACAGTGGACAGAGCGTGGAGCCTGGCGTCAGGAAGATTCAGCTTTGTGAGTTAAATCCGGCCTCAGACACTCACTAGCTGAGTGACCCTGGGCAACCCCGTTTGCCTCAGTTTCCTCATCTGTAAAATGAGCTGGAGCAGGACTATATTAACTCCAGTGTCTCTGCAAGGAAATCACAAAAAGCCAGACACAACAAAAATAACTGAATCAAGATCAGAGAGCTAGAGCAGAATGGGAGCTCAATGGCTATTTTACCCAAACACCCCCCTTTTACAGATGAAGAAACCGAGGACTAAAATTCCCAAAACTTCCTAATGTCCCACAGGTGGTGATTGTCAGAGCCAGGATCTGGACCCACATTCCAGAGCAAAATGTTTTTCCACATGCAGTGACCTCCGTGAAATAATTGCTCCTATTAATTCCACTTTACAAATGAAGAAACTGAGGCTGAGAGGCTGTCACTTGCCCAGAATCACATAGCTAATAATTATCTGATTCTAACCCAAACTTTACTTAACCTCCAAATCCAGCACTGTACCGGTTCTGCCACATTGCCTTTCAGGTAACTTAATGTAGAAGTGATTGGTTGGGGAAGGCCCAAAGGCCGGAAGAACAATGAGGGACTGTCTTCTGAATTAATAAAGGCATGGAATAATAAATGGCATTAGCAGGAATAGAAAGTCTGAAAGAAATCACTAAGCATGATAGGACTTGATGAGAGATTAAATAGAAGGAATGAAGGAAAAGAAGGATCCAAGAGGAGGCCTAGTCCTCTGGCCAGAGTCTAAGAGAGCATTGTTGCTGCTGACAGAAAGGGGCAGGTTTGGGAAGGGATCCAGCTTGCAAGGAAAATCCGTTAAATTCAAATTAATGAGAATTTATTAAGCTTCAACCATGTGCAAGAGATAGAAGTGGAAAGCTAGGGATAACTAAGACAAAAAATCTAAAGGAAACAGTACTAAATCTCAAGGAATTTACCTTCTCTTGTGGGGGGGAGGGAGCAGGAGACAGACTATAAAGTAGTATGGAAAGAACATTAGATTTGGAGTCCAAGAACTCAGGTCCCCACCTAGGCTTCCTGTCATCACTTATGTGATCTTGAACAAATTATTTAACCTCCCTGCTACTCAGTTTCCTCATCTGTAAAATTAAGTAGTGGGTTAGTTTAAGTGACCTCTAAGGTCCCTTTCAACTCTAAATAACTTGATGTTTGGATATATTTGAAGTGATAGTGAGACATCTAAAGGTTCTTAATTTTTTTTTTTTGTGAGAGATCTCTTTGGCTGTCTGGTAAAGCTTAGGCACTTCTTCTTAGAATAATTTTCTTTAATGTATAAAATATATTTCCCATCATATATATATACATATATATCCACAAGGGAAACTATTTATATTGAAATACATTTTATCAAAAATTATTTTTAAGCTTGCAGACTTCAGATTAAGATCTACCAAGACAATTCCAAAGGACTCTTAATAAAAAGTATTATCCATATCCATAGAAAGAACTGATGGAGTCAATGCAGATTGAAACTATTTTCACTTTCTTTATTTGTGTGTATATATGTGTGAGATTTTTTCTTTTGATCTATTTCTTCTTTCATAATTTGATAAATATGTTTTACATGATTGCACATATATAACCTATATCAAATTGCTGACCATCTTAGGGAGGGTGAAATTTTTTTTTAAATAAATGTTAAAAATTGTCTTTGCATGTAATTGGAAAAAATAAAATACTATTTAAAAAGATAAAAGGTTAACTTGGGCCAATTTTTTTAAAAACCAATAACTCTGATGGACATGGCTCTTTTAAACAGTGAGGTGATTTAGGCCAATTCCAAAAGACTTGTGATGGAGAGTCATCTGCATCAAAAAAGAGAATCATGGGGACTGAATGTGGATCACAACATAGTATTGCTTGCTTTTTTTTTCCTTTCTCATTTTTGCTCTGATTTTTCTTGTGCTGAAGGATAAGTGTGGAAATATGTATAGAAAAATTACACATTACTGTCTAGTACTATCTACTGTCGAGGGCAGGGAATTGGGGCAAGGGAGGAAGAAAAATCTGGAACACAAGTTTTTGCAATGATGAATGTTGAAAACTATCTTTGTATATAAATTTTTAAAACAAAAGGTCATTATTAAAAATAAGTTAAAATTTTAAAAAAGGATGATCTAAATGAATTGGGCAGGTAATTAGAAAAGTTCAAAAGAATGGTGAGTATTGAAATTAAAGATTTCAGTCATTTGCACAAGGTGAAGTCTTAACCAATAAAAAATAGTAATAGCTAACAGTTTTATAGAGCTTGTGTCAGGTACTTTTCATTTGATCCATATAATACACCCGGAGGTAAATGCTATTATCCCCATTTTACAGGTGAGGAAACCAAAATAAACAAAGGTTATGTGTCTTGACCATGGTCGTTCAGCTAGTAACTGTCTAAAACTAGATTTCTGAGTCAGCACTCTAGCTAAGGTACTACCTAGCTGCCTCAAACCAATAGAGCAATAAACAAGGATAGAAAAAGTGATTTCACTGTTATAGGAAACCCCCAGGGGAAGAAACTCCCTCTATCAATCTAGGTTGAAGCCTTCTCTGAAACTTCGCTTTAGAGAGTTGCCTTGAATACTGAGAGATTGAGGGTCACAAAACCAGTATATGTCAGAGGCATTTGAACATGTAGTGCAACCAAAAACAGCTGTCCCTGGAAAAAATTGAGTTCACTATTTATTGTGCTATCAAAGGGAATGTTGGACTATCTGTCAGCAATACTGGAAAGAGGATAGTTGCTTCAGGATAAGGGTTGAATTAGATAGTTTGAAGAAATTTCAAACTTTAAGAGTCTATGACTGATAGACAGACATAAAGACATTTGATGAAGCCAAGAGAGTGTATGAACTAATTGTTTGTGGACACAAGAGCAGAGGGCTAAAGAAAGCCTTGAGGGCTGTCCACAATTAGAGGGTGGAGTAGGAAAGAGGAAAAGGAAACAGAAGGAGTACTTGACTAGAACTGGGAGAGTGGTGTCATATAAGCCAAGGGAGAAGAGAGTTTCAAGGAAAAAGTGAATAGTCATCATTGTTAAATGTTGCAGGCAAGACAAGGAGAATGAAAATGGAGAAAAGGTCATTGGGTGTGACAACTAAGAATCCGAGTTCTCTGCTTTCCAAGTTTTTAATCATAAAATTAAGAGGCTGTCAGTGTTAGGAAGACCTCGATTCAAATGCTGAATGTAGATCCCTAAACAATTCATTTAATAAAATCTGGAAAACAAGTTTTTGCAATGATGAATGTTGAAAGCTATCTTTACACATAAATTTTTAAAATAAAAGGCCTGTCATTGACACCACCACCCCCCAAGCTCTTAGGCAAGTCTGGAAAAGTGGCCTAATTGTCCACCTATAGACTTAATTGGATTAGCATTTGATATTACAATAGAGGTCTGTCTAGATCTCATCCTGTGTTTGCCATACATTTGAGTTACCATATCTGGTTCAATCTTCCCTGATTGCCTCCACATCTATAAAATCTTAGAACTAGAATCCCCTCTTTTCCCAAGCCATCTAGTCCAATCCACACCTAACCTAAAAATCCCTTCCACAAAATCAATGGTCTCTACTTGAAGACATTCAGTGATGAAGTATGCAAACTTCTATAGCAATCTGTTCTATTTCTGAACAATTCTGTTCATTAGGATTTTTTCTTTCTATCAGGTAAGAATTTTCCTCCTGTAACTTCCATCCATTGGTTACATTTCTACCTCCTGGAAGCAAACAAAACAAGTTATTTTTTCTTTAAATGATTTACAGGGTTAGCTCTGGACAAAATTACTAGGTAGATAAGAATTTGGCTTTAGAACTTCCTCTCTCTTTTCCACATTACCTCTGATCTCCTCCAACCACTGTCCTCATCCTGTCTCACCTGTGGGGATGACACACAAAAACCTGCCTTCCCCAGGCAGTGCCCACACTCATGGAGGTGGAGAGAAAACACTCTGGGCATCTGGGTTTTATTCCTTACTCTGCCCCTTGGCAACTGTGTGTGATGTTGGGCAAATCATTTATCTCAATGAAGTTCCTCGCCTTTTTTGCAACTCTTTAAGACTATAAAAATTAAGAGAAAGCTCCACTCTACCTTGGGAGAAGTTTCCTCATTCCTCATTCCTGACAATTCTTCCTATCATTGAAACCACAGATCAAGTCCCTATTCTAAAACATGATTCATAATAGTTACCCAACTTATTTGCAGATGAGTTATTGAAAAGTAAATATTGGTAAGATTTTTAAAATCTGTCTCTCTTTCTCTGTCTCTGTCTTTCTTTCACTATCTGTTTCTTTGTCTCTCTGTCCCTGTATCTCAATCTCTGTTTCTCTGTGTCTTTCTCTCTCTTTGTCTCTCTTTATCTTGCTATCTCCCAATTTATATACCCAACCTTATTTCCTTTGTTGACCTCTAGCCCTGAACCATCAATCTACCTAATGAACATCCCTACTTGGATCCAGTCCACATCTCAAGCTAAACATGTCCAAAATTGAGTTTACTGTCCTCTCCCTCCTAAATCCACTGCTCCTCCATATTTCTAAATTTTTGCTAAGCACATCACTACCTTTTCAGTCACCCAAGTTCCAAAACTTGGAGTCATCCTGGCTCATCCCTCTACCTCTTCTATCATCCCCCTATTTAGAAATGTTTGGAGACTCCCAACTTTCTCTAGGATTAAATACAAACTCCTCAGTCTGGTATTCAAGATCCTATACAAGGTACTTTTTCAAACTTATTTCATACTCTTCCAATTCTACATTCCATCTATACTAAACTATTAGCTATTTCCTGAACCTGGCATCATATTTCTCTCTTCAGCATCTTTTCACAGGCTTTCCCCAATACCTGGAATGTACTTTTTTGCCACTATCTCTTAAGGTAAATTTAGCTTCCTTCAAGGCTTAATTTAGACACTAAATCCAAGGTAAAGCCTTTCCTGACTCCACCCCCATTGCCACTATTATTGTGCTCCTCAAATGATCTCTATTTGATTATGTATCCTTAATAGAATGTAAGCTTATTTGTAACTATGCCCAAAGGCTATAAAACTGCATATCCTTTGATTTAGCAGTTTCACTACTGGGTCAGTATACCAAAAAGATCATAAAAGAGGGGAAAGGATCCATATGCAAAACTTTGTAGCAGCTCTCTTTGTACTAGCAAAGGATTGTAAATTGAGTGGATGCTCATCACTTGGAGAATGGCTGATTAAATTATGGCATATGAATGTAATTGAATGTTATTTTTCTATAAGAAATGATAAACAGGTTCATTTCAGAAGATCCTGAAAATATCTACAAGAACTGTTGCTGAATGAAATGAGCAGAACCAAAAGAAAATTGCACACAGTAGTATTTTCATCTTTTTTTTTATTGTTTTCTGTTTATTTGTTTTTTTTCTTTCCCATGATCTTATTTTTCTTGTACAATATGACAAATGTGGAAATATGTTTAAAAGGATTATATATGTTTAACCTATGTCAAATAGCTTGCTGTTTTGGGGAGGCGGTAAGTAAGAGAGGGAAGGAGAAAAATTTGAAACACATAGTCTTACAAAAATGAATGTTGGAACTATCTTTAGGTGTAATTGGAAAAATAAAATACTACTGAGTAAAAAAAAAAATAGAATGTAATCTCTTTCAGGAGAGAAACTATTTTCTGTTTTGGTCAGTCAATACAGATGACTAATCAGAGATCCTGAGATAAATGTTGCAACCTAGTGACAACCTCATGAGTTTAATAATTTAGAAGCTCCTAGGTTTGGATGCTGACTGGCATCAGAAAGTGTTTCCTGCTATCACAACACTTTCAGAAGAGAAACTGACCATCAACAGGAGAATGATGCTTGCCTACATGGCTTGACCAAAGATATGGGCTTTTGGAAAGTTGTTCAGACAGCCTAGGTCTGAGGTGAGAGTGAAATGGCTATAAGCACAAAGTGCTTAATGTCATAATATTTTAATGATCAGTCTATTGGAAAAATATAATAGGTATTATGGGCCATTATACCATGCTTTAATAAAGTCAATTCCTATTTATGAGACTTTGGTTTTAAGCATTTCTTTTGTGCTGCCCTGTACCTAATTTACTTTATATATTAAGTACTTTTCTAGGAGAGATGATGCCTAACCTATTTTGAGGAAACTGTAGTCATGAACCAAACCTAAGCTTTAAGAGATTTTTCATGGCTCTCTGGGGAGGAGAGTGAAAAAAAAAAAAAAAAAAGCCTGATACTTCTCTTTGAGGGGTTCTTCCAGGACTGACTCCAGTTAGCATAAAGCAAGAATTTATAAGTCCCTTAGTGTGAGAAGGCATCCTTCTCCCTGCGCCACAAGTCGGTACAGTAATACTTGAATTTGAAAGAGAGCTCAAAAACCCTTCAGTGGGTCCTTGTCGCCTAAAGGATCCTTAGCCTGGGACTTGCTTCCTAATACATGGATCCTGAAAACTATCCTAAGTTCAAGGCATATGGGTCAATATCTGTTCAAAACCACAGCCACAATATACAATTGATACTAAACCAATCAGGACAACTATTTCAAAACTAATTAATAATAATATTGATGATGATGGCATTGAAAAAAATTGCAAGGAAAATCCATGCCTTCCCCCACACACAGAGAGGTAAATTTACACAAAGATTTTTTTGACACCAGTTGGCAAGAAATATATTTTTTACATAGGGATCAAGTGTTGTCAAGGAACATAAATGGAAAACAGAACATACATATGTAATATGTAACACATCTAGCCAAGACAAGTCATATTCCTATGACTGAATCCAAGCTTACACTTCCCAAAACCAGCAACGTTCCTTGCTGAGGACACATAGATGCAATGAAGTCTGATGTCGATCAGATGCGGTCATGAGGGGAGGGCATTGTAGGCAAAACTTCTCTGCTACATTCCAGGGCCATTTTTTGCTTTCTGATGCCATTTGCTTTTCTCATCCTCTCTGCAGTATCTTTCCTTTTGAGGGAGTGCTCTCTTTATTACAGACATACTTTGCTTTATTGAGTTTCATAGATATTGAGGTTTTCTACAAATTAAAGGTTTGTGGCAACTCTGTGTTGAGCAAGGTTATTGGTACTATTTGTCCAACAGCATGTGCTTACGTAGTGTCTCTATGTCCCATTTCAGTAATTCTCACAATATTTCAAATGTTTTCAGTATTATATTACAATAGTAATATCAAAGGTCATTGATCACAGATATACTGATCTGTGATCAATGACCTTTGATATTACTATTTTAACTGTTTTAGAGTACCACAAACCATGCACATATAAGACAGTAATCAACAGTTGTTGTATATGTTCAGACTGCTACACTGTTTTTTGTCTTCTTCTCTAGCTTCCCTCTTTCCTGAGATACTGAAGTTAGGCCAATTAATAACTGTACAATAAGCAAAATAACTGTATGGACATGTATACAATTATAAGTATGTATACAATTATTTAACTTATACTGTAACATATTTAACATGTATTGGTCAACTTGCCATCTGGGGAGGGGATTTAGGGAAGGAGGGGAAAATTTGGAACAAAAGGTTTTGCAATTGTCATTGCTGAAAAATTACTATGCATATATCTTGTAATTAAAAAGCTATATAAAAAATAACTGTACAATGGCTTCTAAGTGTTCAGATGAAAGGAATAGTCAATGTGGCAAAATTCATTGTTGTCTTACTTTAGGAAACTGCCATGGCCACACCAAATCTTTAGCAACTACCACCATGATCAATCAGCAACCATCAACATCAAAGCGAGGTCCTTTACCCACAAAAAGATTACATCTCACTGAAGGCTCAGTGAATTAATATTTAGAAATTTTAAAATAATTTTAAATTAAGGCATGTACATTTTTTAGACAATACTGTTGTATAATTGATGAATATAGCATAATTTAAATATAATTTTATATGTACTGGAAAACAAAAAAATTCATGATTCTCTTTATTGAGATCTTCATCTTACTGCAGTGTTATAGAACTGAATCTGCAATATCTCTGAGGTATGCCTACAGGCATATTTCAGTTCTTGTAACTCAGATTACATTATAGCCAGCCAGAGATAGATACCCTTAGACTTTAAAGCTTTTTTTACTTCA
This sequence comes from Sminthopsis crassicaudata, assembly GCF_048593235.1. Lineage (NCBI taxonomy): Eukaryota > Metazoa > Chordata > Mammalia > Dasyuromorphia > Dasyuridae > Sminthopsis > Sminthopsis crassicaudata. Next base: position 482,008,213 of record NC_133617.1, on the reverse strand, counting down.
GCTACTGCTCTCTGACCTCATTCTATTATCTAAATTGAGTTTAAGATACTCTGTTCCCATTTTACTGATTAGGAGACCAAGTCCCAGAGAAATCATTATCTATTTAAGAAACCCATGCTATTGTTTTAGAGGCTATTAGCATGTTCTCTTCCTCCCAGTAGCTTGTGAATTTCTAAGTCCCAGATGCCTTAACCCAAAGGATTGATTCAGATGGTGTGAACTTTAAAAATTGTGGCAAGCCAACAGCAGAAGTGTATAGCGGTGAGAGGGGACAGAAGTTTTTGATTTGACATAAGCAAATTCATTTTTCATTTAAGGTCACCCCTGCTAATTTGTCTCTATGCCTCCTATGAACCAGTCTTCTAACTACTTCTCATTGTCCAATTATGTCCTATTTGTTGACAAGGGCCTTGACATTTTTATGCATATTTAGCACAGAGTGATATCAGGACATCAGATGACAGCTACTTCAAAGCAAAAGGCATTTAATTAAATGATATTTCAAAATACATAACAAAAATATCCCCTTCTCCCTCATATACAGAAGGGAATACTTTCCCCCCCTACAGATCCCTTCATTACTGATTGAAGGACTATGTGAAGGAAACTACATGCAGAGAGAATAAGTATGGTCTGGAAACATGCATGGCAATGAACATACCCATAGAAAACATTCATAGCCAAGACTGGCAAAGGTATCACATAAAATTTTCCTTCCATGTCAGGGGAAATATGAGCCTTAAAGGACTTGGTTGGTATACTTTTAATGATGATATTCCTAATAGCTAGTATGCAGTGGATGAAGAATTGAGTCTGCCGTCAATAAAGTCTGATTTTAAATCCAACTTCAGTCAGTTACTAACTGTGTGGCTCAGCTAGGTCACCTCTGTCTGCCTCAGTTTCCTCAACTATAAAAAGGGGATAATAATAGCATTTCCTCCCAGGGTTATTGTAAAGAAAAAATGAGATCGTATTTGTAAAGTACCTAGAATAGAGTAGACACTTAATAAATGTTTATTTCTTTCTTTTCTTCCTGATTCCTAAAGATTCTATAAAAGATAGGGACCTACGGCATAAATTCAGGAAATGGCATGCCAACCAGTTTTTAGGAACATGCTAATCAGCTGCTATCTCCCAAACCCCCTGCCAGCTACTTGCAAGAATCCTGCCACTCGCCATCAGAGTTGGCATAGTAACAGCTCTACTTCATGAGAATTAATGACTAGCACCTAATCACTCATCTTGCTCATGACTGTCAATGCATTATCATCAGCTATCTTCACAAGAGTAAACCTCTGAAGACTCAGTAATGGAGTTTTTATTCTCCCCTCCCCAGACCCCAGAGCCAGAAGAAAAAGAACAGGAATCTTCGTTCAATTCAGCTCAAGTATGACTACACCACAGCTGGATAGATAACCTATAGAGCTCATTTATCAGAATTTTGAATAGACATTGAAAATATCCAGTGATCTGAGCTCAGAATTAAACATTTCTTTTGAGAAATTGAATAGTTCTTTTTAATGACCCTAGAATTCTCCTGAAACAAAAGCCCATATTTTCTTTTTTAATAGTATTTGATTTTTCCAGATACATGTAAAGATATTTTTCAACATTTATTTTTGTATTATTTTCTGTTTCAAATATTTTCCCTCCTTCATCCGCCCTCCCCAAGAAAGCAAGCAATCTGATATAGGTTATACATGCACAATACATTTAAACAACTTTCCATTTTATGTTGTATAAGAAAAAATCAGATCAAAAGGGGATAAAAATGATGAGAAAGAAAAAGCAAACAAACAAAAAAGGGGGGAAGTGAAAACATTAGGCTTCAATCCACATTCAGTCTCCATAGTTTTCTCTCTGAATATGCATGACATTTTCCATTCCAAGTCTATTGCAATTATCTTAGATCACTGTATTGATGAGAAAAGCTAAGTCTATCATAGTTGAACATCACATCATCTTGCTATTACTTTGTACAATGTTCTCCTGGTTTTGCTCATTTCACTCAACATCAATTCATGTAAATCTTTCCAGACTTTTCTGAAATTATTCTGTTCATCATTTCTTATAGAACAATTATATTTCTTTATATTTATATACCATAGCTTATTTAGCCATTCCCCAACTGATGTGTATCCACTCAATTTCCAGTTTCTTGCCACTAAAAAAAGGGCTGCTACAAACATTTTTGCATGTGTGGGTCCTTTTCCTTTTTTTTATGATCTCTTTGAGATACAAGCCCAGTAGTGACATTGCTGGTTCAAAGGATATAGACTCATATTTTTTAAACACTGTTCTCTTTCCAGGAATGTGTAACTATGTCTTTGAGCTAAAGACCTAGAATCATATATCACCTTAAAAGCTATTTAATTCAACTTTTTCATTTTATTGGAAACTGAGGTTTAGGGAAGGTATGTAACTTGCCCCTATATACTCATTTTGTGATTTTTCAAACCATTTAGAACTGAAATTAAGAATCAAAATCCAATGAAGAAGCACATCATGGCAGATAAGAGCAGTCTTCTACATATTACAAACAGGACAGGAGAGGTGATGTAAAGGATATGAACAAAATGACACAGAATTTTGAAAAAAAAAGCCTGGAAGCTCCCATTTCCTCTATTGGTATCCTAGAAATGTCCAGAGAATGAGAAGGTCCCCAGCAGGTGAATCTGCTATGATGAACTTTTGTAAGAATGGGATCGTCATAGGATGGACATGCATAAATTAATTTCAATCTGCATTTTTGGAAGGTTACTTACATGATAGACATCTATTGTAGATTGAAATATATTATATAAAGAGGCATTGGTGGCACAATGGTTAGAGTATTAGAACTGGAGTCAGAAATTTGAGTGTAGCTATTTAAGTGTCTAAAATAACTTATATATATATATGTATATACATATATATATACATACATACATACACAAGCTTGTATATAGCTTAATAGCTGAATAGCCTCAAGTAAATTACTTACTCTCTGTTTGCCTAAGTTTGCTCAACTGTAAAATGAGAATAATAATAGCACCTACCTCATAAGGTTATTACAAAGATTACATGAGATCATTCTTGTTCAGGGTTTATTCTGATATGTTTAGCACAGCTAATTGGCACATAGTGCACACTATTGTTGTTCAGTAGTGTCTAACTCTCCATGACTCCACGGAGCATACAATCCATTGAGTTTTCTTGGCAAAGATACGGGAATGGTTTGACATTTCCTTTTCTAATGGATTAAGGCAAACAGAGGTCAAGTCACTTGCCCAGTATCAAGCTAAAAAGTGTCTGAGACCAGATTTGAACTATCATTCCATCTACTGAACCATCTAGCTGCCTCAGATTTGACACTAACTAAATAATGCTTATTCTATGTCCTGAAGAGAACTGAGTGAAATACACAATTTAAGACAAGAAAGGGTCCCTTCCTTCATAATGCTTACAGTCTGTAAGGTAGAGAAAACATAGATACACAATTTTTTTTAATACATTAAGGTTCCTGATTTCATGCATATGGGGTGGAAAGGTATTCTATTGGCACAGATTAAATTATGCCCACTTCTCCATGGCATCATGGAAAACTGCACTGGACTTAAAATCAGGAGAGATTTGGTTCAAATCTTATCTCTAACATATACTCCTTATGTGATTTTGGGTAAAATGTCTCTGAGACTAAATTTACCCATCCACAAAATGGGGACAATAATACTCAAATTACCTACACAACAGTATTGTCGAGAAAGTACTTGATGAATCTGAAGGTACTATAAAAGGCAACATGACCTAGTAGATAGATAGTCATTCTCTAAATCCAGAAGACATTAGTTTAGATCTTGTTTCTTACACATAATGGCTATTTGACCCTTGTTCTGCAGGCAATTCTCTACAGGTGGCCAAATAGGTATAGATCTATATTAGTAGCATTTCAAGGGAGTCAAGGTCTTTGATTTGAAGACAGATATATACCCTCATATTCTTATGAATTCATAAGACTGAAAAATGCCGTGTCCTAGTATCCAACTTTCCAGTGATCAGCATCTCTCAACACAAGTCCTTAAAAAAAGATTCATAGCCACTGATCCCATAAATGGAACCTTCCCAGCATGGTGAGATCTTCCAGATTTTGTGCAATGTAGACATACTCTAGGAGAGCACTTCTTAAACTTTTTCAGTCTTGATCCCTTTTTACCTGAGAAATGTTTATATAACCCCATCTCAAATCTGAGCTGAGGTATTTCTGGCAGCATTCATGCATGAACAATGCAAAATGTGCATATTGTTTGTTCAGAACCAAGGCTGCAATGAAGTCAAGCAATGTAACACAGGTAAGTGCTTCCAGAAACATCTCAAATTCATTACACTTTTGATTTTGAATTAATTTTTGATCATTGCATTTAGAAATTTTTTACTCTTGCCAAATTTTTCATGAGTCCCACATTCAGTTATGTGACCCCATATAGGGTTGTGTGTGACCCACTGTTTAAGGAGAACCCACGACCACTTCTATGCTGTGATGGATACTGGAAGAAATGACAGTAGAAGGCAGTAACTGCCTGATTAATGTTTACCTGAGTGCAAAACAAGGTGTGTCTAATCCAGACAAAGAATGATTAGATCTAGAAGACCTAAGATGAAGCATATTTCTTATCTCTAGGCAGAGAGGGGATGGTCAATAGGGGCAGTATAATATATGAATTTTCTGACATGGCCAATATGTGGAGCTGTTTTGCTTGATTGTATTTATTTGTTGAAATGTGGGTGGCATTTATTTGTTTTCTTTAGAAGAGAAAGATTGATGAAGGAAGGCGAGGAAAATAGGTTTAATGATGCCAAAATTTTTTTTTAAAAAGAGGAAAAGAGAGATGGAAACATTTATAAAATTCACAGAAGAGAGAAGGAAGCTCAGGCAAGCGGGTCATCATTGGAATTGCCATATTAAATTTGTCATGTAATTCTCTAAAAAGCAAGCTGTACATAATTAAGATGCATTAAAAATTCTCTTTTTCTATTTTCTTTGTATATGAAAATGATCATGTTTGTTGATGTCTGTCAAAATCTTTATAAAGAATAAAAATAAATCCAAAGTATGTCCAAGACTATTGAGGAAAGGCTGCTGGGCATTCCTCCCTGTGGGAAGGAGTAGGGCCTCCTCTGGAACATAGAAACCCTAGTGTATCACTCCACCTCCCCCTTCTGGACTTACTTAGGTCTTCTGGATGCTTATGTGGTGCTGATAGGAATGCTTATTCCTGAGACTACTCAGTTTCTCCAAAGTCAGCATGATTTTAAGGAAGAAGCAGTTGGGTGATATAATTAGGCCTTGAATTCTGGGGGATGGTGGAGAAGACAGTTAACAGGGGGAAGCCATCTTCCTCCTAGTCATTAACACATCTTCTGGGAAGTAGGAGAGGCCATTCTGAGCAGCTGTATCAGCAGGTGTTGTTTTCAATTTGGTTAAGATTCAACCTTTGTGTGTTTATACATGTTGCTATTTTATTCCTAACATTCCATCCAGGGCCTTCAGAGCAGCCCTTGGAAGTCAGGCAGGAAAAGTGCTAGAAGGAAGAGCTGGGAAATTTGCTATAGGTAACCCGTTTAGGATATCTATTAAGTATCAAACCTATTAAAATTTAATATTTTAGTTTAATATTTAATATTATTAAAATTTGCTATATCAAGACAAGGACAAACAATGATTCACATTCCGTGGGGGAGGGGAAGGGAAGAACCAGGCCAGAGGAATGGAGTAGAATTTGTTCAGCATCACAAACTTTCATGGAATTATATAGAATTTGAGGCCAGATACTCTAACTTCCTTTTACACATGAGCAACTGAGACCCAGAGAAATCATCTAGATAAGTATCTGAGATAGGTTCTGAATTCAGGGCATGTAACTCTAAATCCATTACTTTTTTTAGTGTACTATTAGCCTCTCTTAAATCCAAACACCTTCCCCACCCAACATTCTTGTGATTCTTGGCAGTGAGCTTTGTGGCAAGAGGTAGATGAGGGTATTTGCTATAACTGCAGTCAATACTGAGGCTTGGGTTCTTTGACTAGGTGGTGGTCCTAGATAGGCCTGGATAATTCTTTAGCCAAACGGTCTTGACACAGTGGAACTGAATGGGAAGTGGTGGCGAGGTGATAGTTGGGATGGCAAAGGGAGGAATGGTGGTTGTGAGGTTGTATGTAATCAGGAAAAGAGTTGCCTTAGGTCCATCTGTCCTTTGGAGCTGAGTCTAGAGGGTAGAGCTCCCAATTGTTTAAGACATTATAGAGGACAGCCTAGTAGATAACAGCCATGAGTCAGGACCTGGGATAGCACTTCCATAGCACTTCCATTCAAACCCTTAGCGTTCAAGCACTTTAAAGCTTCAAAATACAAAGGCTTGCATTTTTAAAAAACTTTTAAATATATTTTTATTTTCTAGTCTTAAGTTCCAGATCCCTCTCTTCTTCCCCTCCCCTTCCTTGAAAAACTAAGCAATAAGCAATATATTTATTTTTTTAAAGATGAAATGGAAAAGGCCCAGAAATCCATAAACACAGGCAATGCCCTGTAATATAAAAAATACTGAATTTGTCATCAAAATGCCTGAGTTCAAATTCTGACTCTGATTTCTTATGACTTTTGTAACTTTGGGCAAATGGTTTCCCCTCCTGGACCTCATCTGAAAAATAAGGGGGTTGAATGAAATGATCTCTAAAGTCTTAATACAATCTGGACAGACAAGGCCTCTTTCCCAAACAGGTAAGTAGAAATCACGAACAAGGGTTCTTAACCATTTTGGGGTCATGAATCCCTTTGACAGTCTAAAGAAGCTTTTGAACCTCTTCTCAGAATAATATTTTTAATGCCTAAAATAAAACACAGCCAGACATCTTGACTCATCTGTAATCAGTGCTCAGAATCTCTTTTATGGCTTATATCCAACCTTTTGCCAAGGACTTTTGATCTTACCTTCATAACATTTCATGCATAAGCAAGGAGACAAGATTCTCTCTTCTCTGACACAGTAATCACCTAGTGTGGGCCCTCATCATCTCATGCCTGGACCATTGCAATACCCTGCTGGTGGGTTTGTCTGCCACAAATTTCTCCTCACTCCACTCCAGCCTTAATTCAGCTGTCAAAGTGATTTTTTAAAAAATTTTTTATTATATATATATATTTTTATATTATCCCTTGTATTCATTTTTCCAAATTATCCCCCCTCCCTTTATTCCCTCCCCCCGATGACAGGCAATCCCATACATTTTATATGTGTTACAATATAGTCTAGGTACAATACATGTGTGTGAATATCATTTTCTTGTTGCACAATAATCATTAGAATCCGAAGGTACATGTAACCTGGACAGACAGATATTAGTGCTAACAATTTGCATTCACTTCCCAGTGTTTCTTCTCTGGGTGTAGCTACCTCTGTCCATCATTGATCAAGTGGAAGTGAGTTGGATCTTCTTTATGTTGAAGATTTCCACTTCCATCAGAATACATCCTCATACAGTATTGTTGTTGAAGTGTACAGTGATCTTCTGGTTCTGCTCATTTCACTCAGCATCAGTTGATTTAAGTCTCTCCAGGCCTCTCTGTATTCCTCCTGCTGGTCATTTCTTACAGAGCAATAATATTCCATAACCTTCATATACCACAATTTACCCAACCATTCTCCAACTGATGGACATCCATTCATCTTCCAGTTTCTAGCTACAACAAAAAGAGCTGCCACAAACATTTTGGCACATATATGTCTCTTTCCGCTCTTTAGTATTTCTTTGGGATATAATCCCAGTAGTAGCGCTGTTGGGTCAAAGGGTATGCACAGTTTGATAACTTTTTGGGCATAATTCCAGATTGCTCTCCAGAATGGCTGGATTCTTTCGCAACTCCACCAGCAATGTATTAGTGTCCCAGTTTCCCCACATCCCCTCCAACATTCATCATTATTTGTTCCTGTCATCTTAGCCAATCTGACAGGTGTGTAGTGGTATCTCAGAGTGGTCTTAATTTGCATTTCTCTGATCAGTAGTGATTTGGAACACTCTTTCATGTGAGTGGATATAGTTTCAATTTCTTCCTCTGAGAATTGTCTGTTCATATCCTTTGACCATTTATCAATTGGAGAATGGTTCGGTTTCTTATAAATTAGGGTCAGTTCTCTATATATTTTGGAAATGAGACCTTTGTCGGAACCTTTGTTTTTAAAAATATTTTCCCAATTTTTTACTTCCCTTCTAATCTTGTTTGCATTAGTATTATTTGTACACAAACTTTTTAGTTTGATGTAATCAAAATCTTCTATTTTGTGATCAATAATGATCTCTAGTTCTCCTCTGGTCATAAATTCCTTCCTCCTCCACAAGTCTGAGAGATAGATTATCCTCTGTTCCTCTAATCTATTTATTATCTCCCTCTTTATGCCTAAATCATGGACCCATTTTGATCTTATCTTGGTATATGGTGTTAAGTGTGGATCCATATCTAATTTCTGCCATACTAATTTCCAGTTTTCCCAACAGTTTTTTCCGAATAATGAATTTTTATCCCTAATGTTGGTATCTTTGGGGTTGTCAAAGATTAGATTGCTATAGATGTACCCTTTTTTGTCCTTTGTATCTAATCTGTTCCACTGATCTACTGGTCTATTTCTTAGCCAATACCAAATGGTTTTGGTGACTGCTGCTATATAATATAGCTTTAGATCAGGTACACTTAGACCACCTTCCTCTGAGTTTTTTTTTCATTAGTTCCCTTGCAATTCTCAACCTTTTATTCTTCCATATGAATTTTGTTGTTATTTTTTCTAGGTCATTGAAATAGTTTCTTGGGAGTCTGATTGGTATAGCACTAAATAAATAGATTAGTTTGGTGAGTATTGTCATCTTTATTATATTCGCTCGGCCTATCCAAGAGCACTGAATGTCTTTCCAATTATTTAAATCTGATTTTATTTTTGTGGCAAGTGTTTTGTAATTTTTCTCATATAATTCCTGACTTTTCTTTGGTAGATGGATTCCCAAATACTTTATACTCTCAACATTTGTTTGGAATGGAATTTCTCTTTGTATCTCTTGCTGTTGCATTTTGTTAGTGATATATAAAAATGCCGAGGATTTATGTGGATTTATTTTGTATCCTGCCACTTTGCTGAAATTTTGAATTATTTCTAGTAGCTTTTTAGCAGAGTCTTTGGGGTTCTCTAAGTATACCATCATGTCATCTGCAAAAAGTGACAGTTTAATTTCCTCATTTCCTACTCTAATTCCTTGAATCTCTTTCTCGGCTCTTATTGCCGAGGCTAGCGTTTCTAGTACTATATTGAATAGTAATGGTGATAGTGGGCAACCTTGTTTCACTCCTGATCTTACTGGGAAAGGTTGCAGTTTATTTCTATTGCATATTATGCTTACTGAAGGTCTTAAATATATGCTCCTGATTATTCTAAGGAATAGTCCATTTATTCCTATACTCTCAAGAGTTTTTAGTAGGAATGGATGTTGGATTTTGTCAAATGCTTTTTCTGCATCTATTGAGATGATCATATGGTTCTTATTAATTTGATTATTAATATGGTCAATTATATTAATAGTTTTCCTAATATTAAACCAGCCCTGCATTCCTGGAATAAATCCTACTTGATCATAGTGTATTATCCTGGAGATGATTTTCTGAAGTCTTTTTGCTAATATCTTATTTAAGATTTTAGCATCAATATTCATTAAGGAGATTGGTCTATAATTTTCTTTCTCAGTTTTCGATCTACCTGGTTTAGGTATCAGTACCATGTCTGTGTCATAAAAGGAGTTTGGTAGGACTCCTTCATCCCCTATTTTTTCAAATAATTTATATAACATTGGGACTAATTGTTCTTTAAATATTTGGTAGAATTCACATGTGAATCCATCTGGCCCTGGGGATTTTTTCCTGGGGAGTTGATTAATAGCTTGTTCTATTTCTTTTTCTGAAATGGGACTATTTAAGCAATTTATCTCCTCCTCTGTTAATCTAGGGAGCCTATATTTTTGGAGGAAGTCATCCATTTCACTTAAATTATCAAATTTATTGGCATAAAGTTGGGCAAAGTAACTCCTTATTATTTCTCTAATTTCCACTTCATTGGTGGAAAGATCCCCCTTTTCATTTGTAAGACTATCAATTTGATTTTCCTCTTTCTTTTTTTTGATCAAATTTACCAAAGGTTTATCTATTTTATTGGCTTTTTCATAAAACCAACTCTTGGTTTTATTTATTAATTCAATAGTTTTTTTACTTTCAATATTATTGATTTCTCCTTTTAATTTTTGTATTTCAAGTTTAATTTTTGGTTGGGGGTTTATAATTTGGTCTTTTTCTAGCCTTTTAAGTTGTAAGCCCAATTCGTTAATCTTCTCTTTCTCTATTTTCTTCAGATAAGCCTCTAAAGATATAAAATTTCCCCTTATTACTGCTTTAGCTGCATCCCAAAGATTTTGATATGATGTCTCATCATTGTCATTATCTTGGGTGAAATTGTTAATTGCTTCTATAATTTGCTCTTTCACCCAGTCATTCTTTAAGATGAGATTATTCAGTTTCCAATTACTTTTTGGTCTATTTACCCCTAACTTTTTACTGAATGTAGCTTTTATTGCATTGTGATCTGAGAAGAAGGCATTTATTATTTCTGCCTTCCTACATTTAATTTTGAGATCTTTATGTCCTAATATATGGTCTATTTTTGTATAGGATCCATGAACTGCTGAGAAGAAAGTATATTCCTTTCTATTGCCATTCAGTTTTCTCCAAAGGTCTATCATACCTAGTTTTTCTAATGTTCTATTTACTTTTTTAATTTCTTTCTTGTTTGTTTTGTGGTTTGATTTGTCTAAATCTGAGAGTGCAAGGTTGAGATCTCCCACTATTATAGTTTTACTGTCTATTTCTTCTTGCAGTTCTCTTAACTTTTCCTTTAGAAAGTTAGATGCTATACCACTTGGTGCATATATGTTTAGTATTGATATGGCTTCATTATTTATGCTACCTTTCAGCAGGATATAGTTGCCTTCCTTATCTTTTTTAAAGAGATCTACTTCTGCTTTTGCTTGATCTGAGATAAGGATAGCTACCCCTGCTTTTTTGGCTTTACCTGAAGCGTAATAGGCTCTGTTCCAACCTTTTACCTTTACTCTGTATGTATCTCCCTGCTTTAAGTGTGTTTCCTGTAGACAACATATTGTAGGGTTCTGCTTTTTGATCCAATCTGCTATCCATCTCCGTTTGATGGGATCGTTCATCCCATTTACATTTACAGTTAAAATTACTAATTCTGTATTTCCTGCCATCGTATTATTCCCCAGATTATGCTTTTTCCCTTGACCCTCCTGATCCCCCTCCCCGATATTTAATTTACAGACCCCCCTTGTGACGCGCAACCCTCCCTCTTTTTTTTTTTTTTTTAGGATCCCTCCCCCCTCCCTCCTCCCTCCAAGTCCCTTCACTTATTCTCCTTTTCCTTTTCCCTTTTCCTCTCCCCCCTTTTAATGAGGTGAGAGAAAATTCTCTAAAAAACAAATATGTTAATTATTTACTCTTTGAGCCTCTCCTGATGAGAGTAAGATTCACACAATGATTCTCCCCCTCACTAAGTTCCCTCAGATATGGTGTATTTTCTATGCCTCTTCCTGGTATGTAGTTTCCCTCTTTTTATCATTCCTTCCCCTTTTTCTGAACTGACCTCCTTCCCTTTACTACACCCCCCTTTTTTTCTTTTATATCAGTAAAATCAAATTATCCTTGAGTACTTTTTATATACCCACAACAGAGTTACCGTTCTCAAGGGTTCTGTGTACCTTTTTCTGTTTCTCTTCAGTCTTGTGGATGTAGATCAAATTTTTTGTTTAAGTCTGGTTTTTTCTTAGAAACATATAGAATTCCTCTGTTTCATTGAATGACCATCTTCTTCCATGGAAAAAGATGCTAAACTTAGCTGGGTAGTTCATTCGTGGTTGCAGTCCTTGATCTTTTGCCTTACGGAATATCAGGTTCCAGGCCCTTCTATCTTTTAATGTGGAGGCAGCCAGATCTTGGGTGACCCTTATTGTGGCACCTTGGTATTTAAATTGTTTTTTTCTAGCTGCTTGCAGGATTTTCTCCTTTGTGTGGTAATTCTGCAGCTTAGCCACAATATTCCGTGGTGTTCTTTTTTTAGGGTCTATTTCAGAAGGAGTTCGATGAATTCTTTCCACATCTACTTTCCCTTCTGTTTCTATTATCTCTGGACAGTTCTCTTTGATAATTTCCTGTAAAATAGAATCTAGGCTCTTTTTTTGGTCATAGTTTTCTGGAAGTCCAATAATCTGCAGATTATCTCTCCTAGATCTATTTTCCAGGTCTATAGATTTTCCCAGTAAGTATTTGAGTTGTTCTCCAGCTTCTCATTTTTTTTGTTTTGTTTGACTGATTCTTGGGTTCTCTGTGAATCATTCATTTCTATTTGTTCTATCCTGACTTTTAAGGAGTTATTTTCTTCTTTCATAGTTTTTAGTTCTTTTTGTAAATGCCCAATTTCGTTTTTAAATGAATTATTTTGCTCTATTGAATTTTTTCCATTTCCCTAATTTTTTTTTGAGAATTATTTTCTTTTTTCAATTCAGAAATTCTATTTTCTTGAGACTTTTTTATCTTTTCCAATTCAGAAATCCTACTTTCCTGTGTTTTTTTAACCTTTTCTAATTCATAAATTTTGTTTCCCTGTATCTCCTGTGAATTCTTTATTTTTTCCAACTCCAATTTCAGGACGTTGTTATTCTCTATCATAGCTTCCCTTTCCTTTCCCCATTTTTCTTCAATCTCCCTTAATTTTTTAAGAGTTTCTTCTAGGAGAGAGTTATGTGATGGGGGGCAGGGATCGTTCCCCTTTGGGTTATCTGCTGACTCTCTGCTGTTAACTTCCTCGGGGTTGGATACCCGCTCTTTCTCTGTGTAGAAGGAATCTATAGTTTTTTTTGGCTTTTTTGCTCATACTTAAAAAAATCTTTTGGGGTCTGTCCCTGGGGTAGGAAATTATTTATTTACTTCTTTACCAGCTTCCTCCCAGACCGGATGGATGCAGTGGCTCCTGCTCCTGAGCTAAGATAGAGCTCTGGGAGAGAGTTCCCCAGCCCCTCCCTGGAAGTGCCTCAGAGGTGACTAGCGCTGCTGTGCCCCGAGGGCGCTGTGTTTTAGAGGCTTCCCTGAGATTTGAGACTGAACAGTAAAGACAGCACAAAGCCCAGCCTATGTGTCCGGGTGGGGCGTGGATGTCTGCAGCAGGTGACGTGAAAAGCCCCTGTGCTCAAACTGGAAGTGTCTGCCAGAAACCCCGGTCCCTAGTTCAAAGGTTCTGCTTCTCTGGGACTTCCTGGAGCTGAGTTCCACTCCCTCCAGCTAAACTAGGCAGTGTGTGTTGCCTTGGGCCGTATCCACCCACTTGTCAATCTCTTAACTATTCTCAGGTGGTAGCTGAGGCCACGCCCCCTGGTGCCCAGATCTGCTGAGTCACCTCCAGGATCCGGGGAAAATCTAATCTGAGTTTTAAAATATTTTGGCTTTCTCTTCTGAACTGCTAAATAATTAGCAGAGAAGAGCTAACAGCCTGTGCCAGATTCCTTTACCTCAGTGGCTTCTCTGATCCCAGAGCCCTTCCCAGCGCAATGGGCGCAGTGTGCCACTACCCCACCGTCTGTGCTGGTCTCTCTTCTTCCTCCCCTGAGAACTGACCTTCTCTGTTGAAACTCCAGATTCTCTTCAGCTGGTAAGTCGTGCTTCCAGTCCTTATGGTATCTATCAGTCCTGAGCTAATTCTGAGACTTAATTTATCTAATTGGTTGCGAGGGAGTGAGGACGTTCACTGAGTCGTGTGTTTCTTCTCCGCCATCTTGGCTCCGCCCCTGTCAAAGTGATTTTAAAGAATAAGGCTCACCATGTCACTTCCACGAATCAATAAATTCCAATCAAAAAATTCTGGAATCAAATATAAATTCCATTCAAAGTCCTTTATAATCTGTTCTCTCCCTTATTTTCCAGTCTTCTTACATTTTATAGTCCTCCACATACTCTACCATCCAGTAACACTGGCCTTCTTAATGTTCCTTGCATAAAACAATCCATCTTCTGGCTCTGGATATTTTCATTGGCTACCTTTCATGTATAGAATCCTCTCTTTCCTCATCTCTACCTTCAATCTTCCTTGGATTCCTTCAAGTCCCAGCTAAAATCTCACCTTGTACATACAAAAAGCTTTTCCCAACCTTAATTCTTCCCTCTGGTGATTATTTCATATTTATCCTTTATTGTATATGCAAACTGCTTGTTTGTACATAGTTGTATCCATTGACTGTGAGTTCCTTGAAAGTTAGAATTGCCTTGTGTCTTTCATTTTACCCCCAATGTTCAGCACACTATCTGGCACATAGGAGACACTTAGCAAATATTTATTGACTGACTAGGGAATCTGAGGCTGGTGGATCTCTTGAATACAGGAGTTCTGAGCTTTCCCACCAACTGGCATTCAAACTTTTTATCACCATAATGGTGAACCCCCAAGGAGTGGCCAGTGGTTTGTCTAAGAAAGAGTAAGCTGGCCTGAGGCAGAAATGGATCAAGATCCAGATTTAAAATAAATAAGCAATAGATAAATGGATGGATAGGAAAAAACATGGATGACAGTTAATAGAAGAATACATAGGATTACAAAGAAAACCAATTATATTAACATACTCTTATTCAAATATTCTTTAAAAATTCATGAAGCCCATGTTAAGAAGCCACTCACTAGAATGACTGATAGCTCCAGAAGCACATCCCCACATGACACCAAAAAAATTCCACCTATCCCCAAGTAGTACAACATTGGACCAAAATGAGATGTAGTCATTTCTGCTTTAACACAATATATGGTTTCTCAAAAAGCACCATGCTACAATAAACAGACATTCTATACCCCAGGCTGCAAGTTCAAGACCATAGAAGAACAAGCTATCCATTAAGGATGATGTAGACCATCTTTTCTCCACTCATAGCTGCTCCAAAAGATCCACCATAACATGACCTTGACAAAGACCTGAAGTTTGCTTGTGGAAATGAGACTCAAAAGAATTACCTGCAGCTCATGAGTTATTGTAAAATGATGCAGTTTTCTGCATTCTAGCTATTTTTCCTAGAAGAACTTAAACTGTATTATGCTCAAAATTCACGTTGTGTTCCCAACATATCAATTAGGTTAGAA
The DNA here is from genome assembly GCF_048593235.1 of Sminthopsis crassicaudata. Taxonomy (NCBI): domain Eukaryota; kingdom Metazoa; phylum Chordata; class Mammalia; order Dasyuromorphia; family Dasyuridae; genus Sminthopsis; species Sminthopsis crassicaudata. Next base: position 481,992,961 of record NC_133617.1, on the reverse strand, counting down.
CCTAGGTTCCAATTAGATTGTGCTTATAAGTCATTCAATAGTTAAAGGAGGTTTACCATAGCATACATCTAAAGGATAATCAATAAACTTATAGCCTTTCAATTGGGATAGAACTGACCTCTCTAAATCCCATATGGAAAATGGCCAAGAGAGCAGGGTGTGGTGATAGAACATTCTCCAAGCCCAAAGGGTTCCCACAAAGCCACATCAATATATCCAGAGATCATTAAGCCATTTCAACATCTGGGCAATTTTAACCTTAGCCCCTTGGACTGATCAAATTTCAGGGACAGCTTAGTTGTTTTTAGGAAAAGAACTACTCAATTTTGTAAAAGGATGAGGGAAGTGATAGACTCTGAATACATGCTTGTATTTACCTTAGTCTTGATTCATGTATTGTAGATATAATGGATTTTTTTGCTCCAATTTGGCACGGTTGAAAAATAAAATGCTAATTCTTGTATCCTTCTTAAATATAAAAGTGTTTCCCTTATCTCCTGGGGCTACTTAGACTTAGCCTGTGGTTCTAAATAAGGTTGATTGCTACCTCCTTATTATGCTGCTTTCTATCTCAGGGACCAGAACAAACAGTGAGAAATTGGGTGATCATGGCACTAATTAGCATGTATATCCTTGTATTTTCTTGGTGTGTACAAACTGGCAGTTTGTAATTGTTATTGTTGTTGTTGTTGTTCAACCTTTGTTCTAACATGACTTGATCATGAATTGAATTTAAAGTGAAACAGAGATGCTCAAAGTCATCAGTCTCACTCTCCTCACTTTCATCAGAATCCAGTGGTAGGACAAAAGTCAAAATAACCAGTGACGACCCAGGCCTTTCTGAAGATCTTTCCTTTCTAAGATCTTTTCTAAGCCTCAGTTTGTCTGAAAGTACGCTCCTTTTCAATGACTAGGGGGTAGATAAGAACTTTGACAAAAGATTGCTTGATTTATCATTGCAAAAATATCAATCTTATAATTCAAGGCAATTTCAATACACTTGGGCTAAAAAGTGTCAAAGCTGCCAGAGAAAGAACTATGAAGAATGTGGGTCAAAAAATATTATTTTCACCTTGTTTTGTTGTTGTTGTTGTCTGTTTGCTTGTTTGTTTGTTTTTTTTACTTTCTCATGGTTTTTTCCTTTTCATCTGATTATTCTTGTGCAGCATAATGAATATGGAAATATGTTTAGAAGAATTGCACATTTAATATATATCAGATTGCTTGCTCTTGGGGAGGAGGAAGGGAAAAAGGGAGAAAGGAAGAAAAATTTGAAACACAAAATTTTGTAAAGGTAAATGTTGAAAACTATCTTTGCATGAATTTGGAAAAATAAAATATAATTGTAAAAAAAATTATCAATTTCAGAGAGGAAGAACCTCAAAGTTCACATATGATCAATAAACACCATTGCATTGGATATAGAGAACATGCAACTGTGTTTTCATTCCTTGCAAACTAGAATTGAACTAATTGCATTAATTTCTAAGTCTTAAGATTCTATGAGTATTAAATATATATTTTGAGCTTTTGTGAATATTCATGATACTCCTTGAGTTAACCTACAATGATTTAGGTCAGGGGTTTTTAACTTTTCGTGTGTGTTTTGTGTGTGTGTGTGTGTGTGTGTGTGTGTGTGTGTGTGTGTGTGTGTGTGTATGAGTCAGTCAATAAGCATTTATAAAGCCCTTATTATATGCCAGGAATTGTGCTCAGCACTGGAGATACAAAAAGAAGTAAAAGACCCCTTTGAGCTTTGACAGTTTAGTGAAGTCTATGGAAGCCTCCTCAAAATAACATTTTTAAATGTACAAGATAAAATATGTAGATATAAAAAAATTATATTGAAATATAATTATAAAATTTTTTAAATTTTTTAAATTATCAAAAATGTGTAAAATTATAAAAAATCATATTGAAATATAAAAAAATTAAAATTTTTATTTTAAATTAGCAAAAAATTAAGAGCACATAGCTTAGCATGTAGTAAAACCAGGGTCAGGAATTAAAGTTCTGAGAGGCATATTTTGTCTAGAAAATAAAATTGTCTGCTATTTGAGTATTTTTCCTGAATAACACAGGCTTCCACTACGGTGATCATTCTTCTTTAGGGCAACAGACTAGAGCACCAATGTTCAATTTTCTCCATAGATGCCCCACAGAGTTAGGTAGAATGAGGTTCTGGCCCATTAAATTCAAAATAGAAAGAATTATTCTGCCCTATAGGAGGAAAAGGAAAAGTTATAATCAGGATGTTCCCACAGCTAAGAAACAAGTGTCTTCATCTGACTCACTAATAGCAACCGAAAACTTATTCAATTGAAGTTAGAGCCCTAATGGCCATTTTTAAATGGGCCTACTCATTCTTCCAGGAGTGAACATTATATCTATTCTCTTCTGCCCTTGTCCAGCTGACAAGGCATAAGGCCTAAGTGGGGAAAGAGTCATCAGAACAGAGAAATGGGAAGTAATCCCAAGCCCAAACCAGGAAGATTTGTTTGCTCTGCATCTTTCTGGCTGTAGCCAGCCATAGTGGTTGATTTCACTTCATGCTGGGCACCTGAGTATCATGGGGGAAAGACCTGCTGACCCAGGACTTGGGAGATCTGGATTCATATGTGTCATTATCTGTGTGGCTTTGACATAATATGTTTAATCTATGTTACTCTATAAAATGAGGGATTTTGACTCCTTGAAAGTCTCTTCCAGATAAAATTTCAGGATTTTTTACATCCAGCCCAGTCTAAATCATCTGCCTACAAAATGTATTCTTGGCTCACAAAACATTCCCTAACTTTTCCCACACTTGCCAGTGATATTGCAAAGAGGCAGCATCTGCTGGCAGAAAGTGTCTGTTGCCTGAAGGAGAGTACTAAAGATTTGAGTCATAGTTTCAACTTTGTATTAACATTCTTACTTGCCATGACCTTTTTTTCTTTTAGTGGAAAAAAGTCTGGACAGACTTTCAACAAAATAAAGGGGTTAGATTAGATGATCTCTTACTACTCTATACTTCAGGGCCCAAAGGGCCTTTATCTTTTGTAGTCTTCTGAAAGTTCTCCTCTAGGTATACTTTATTGGGTGGATTCTTATCTGTTCCTCTCTAAAATGACCCTCAATTGCTAGAACAATTTCTTTTTTTCTTTTTTTTTTTATAGCTTTTTATATACAAAACATATGTATGGTAATTTTTTAACATTGACCCTAGCAAAAACTTGTTTCAACTTTTCCTCTCCTTCCCTCCACTCCCTCCCCTAGATGGCAGGTAGTCCCATACATGTTAAATATGTTAAAGTATATGTTAAATACAATATATGTATACATATTTATACAGTTATCTTGTTGTACAAGAAAAATTGGATTTAGAAAAAAGGTCAAAATAACCTGAGAAGAAAAAACAAAAATGCAAGCAAACAATAACAGAAAGAGTGGAAATATTATTTTGTGGTCCATACTTATTTCCCAGTGTTCTTTTCCTGGCTGTAGCTGGTTCTGTTCATTACAGATCAATTGGAACTGATTTGGATCCTCTCATTGTTGGAGAGGGCCACGTGCATCAGAATTGCTCATCATATAGTATTGTTGTTAAAGTGTATAATGATCTCCTGGTTGCTAGAACAATTTCTATCTTGAATACTCTCTTTTCTGTTGCCATAGGTTATACTCCTCAATGGTGCTTCTTCCCTTTAGTGACTGCCTCCAAGTTTCTGTCTGTCTGGAGTATGTATTTCAGATCCCTCAATGTGACTAGAACTCCCTGCAACTAATTGTAGAAGTTGAATAAGCTATCTTTTTCTGAGGGAATCATTCAATGGCTCCAAAGGGATTAATGGAAGACAAAATGAAAATCCCCTCAGATTGAAATTTTCCTCCTACTATATAAAATTTTTTACAGGACAGCTAGATGGTACACTGGATAGTGCACCAGACCTGGAGTCAGGAAGACTCTATTTCCTGAGTTCAAATCTGACCTCAGATACATCTCAGCTGTGTGATCCTGGACAAGTCACTCATCCCTGTTTCAATTCCTAATCTATAAAATGAGCTGGAGAAGGAAATGACAAACTCTTCCAGTATCTTTGCCAAGAAAATCCCAAATGGGGTCACAAAGAGTTGAATACAACTGAAAAACAACTGAGCAACCATAAAATATTTTATAGAAAAGTGTTATAGGATTTCCTCCACGAGTAACCTATATTCCCTAAGACTAGCAACTGTCTCTCCCTATGGTTTAACTATTTAAAGCTCCCAGAGGTGTAGCTCATTTCTAGCCCAACCAATCATGTTACCTTTTCTGATTCACTAAGCAAAAATGTATTTACACTTTATAAATTAATAACTAGGTATTAAAACCCTGGTAACACATTAACACCTCATTACTTGTTATTAATGACTAACCAACTATGTATGTGCGGGTGAATTGAGAGGTGTGTGTAGGGGGGAACAAATCCCCACTAACAATACTATATTATGCTTCACTTGACCGACTTGTAAGACTGAGTTTGAGAGAGATTAAGTGACTTACTTAGCTAATAAATGATAGAGTTGAAATCCCACCAAGGAGTGGGCCTGGACTCCATGTCCTGTGTTCTTTAATACTCTGATGCCGCTTTAAAGATCATGAATGGTTTCTAAGACAGTGAGCTTCTGTTATGTGGCAGCAGCTATTAACTAGAGCTCTCTATTAAGAGGCACTTTGGTACATTTATGGTACAATGAAAATCAGTGTTCAAAATGAAGACCCTGAGGCATTGTAAGATCTTCAGGGGTCCAAGAAAGAGTTGATGCAGGCAGTGCCATTTTAATATTTAAATGTTTTGGGGGTTTTGGTATTAAAATTCTTTGAAATTTAACAATATAGATAAGGTATATGGGGTAACTCTTTCTTAGAACAATTGTTTGTACAAAAACTACATTCCCTAATAATACCAGGATAGCCAATACAAGTTAAAGACTGAGATTCCTGACTCCAAGATTAGTACTCTTCCAAGTATAGCTTTTTTTTCCTCTGACACGACGCTTCCGAGGATCTTACCTGATCCCAAAACAATGGAACATGAAACCTCAGTTTTTAAATGTTGGCATTTTAAATGAACTGTAAATAAAAATTTTGGTTTTAGATTACTTTAAATGACTTTGCAACCTGTAGTTTGTAATAACAGGTGGCAGCTTTAATTATTAAAAGCTCAATATTTACATACTGAAATTCGAAATGTAGAATGTTTGCTCTGTGAAGGTAGGTAAAGTCCTATTTTTGACATCACATACAGGTTCTCACTGCACATTTATTGATTGAGTGGATAATAAACTATTGTCTTATTGCATTGCAACCTAACATAGCCAACCAATTATTCAAAATTTATTGAGCACTCCATTCTGATGGAATAGTGATCTCATTCATATAGATGAACATTCTCTCACCAATGGTGATCACATCTGTACTTTTTCATTCTATATAATGCTTGCCCATTTCTGAGCACAATTTAAACAGTGTATTGACCAAAGCCTCTTATAAAAGATGACTGGAAGAGTAATCAGGTCCTAGAAAACATCAATACAAGAAATGATTATATATAATTATTTGGATATTATCTCTCCCATTAGAATGAGAACTCGAACTGTTTCTGCCTTTCTTTGTGTCCCCAAACTTATCACAGTGATTGACTTAACAATTAACCAAGAAAAGACAGGTATTGCATCAGCCAGCACCACATCATACATATGTGAAAACATCACTTATAGCAATTGATGAAGTTTTGAATGCTTTGGATAAGTTTATTTATCTTGGCAACATACTTTCCAGGGATGTCCATATTGATAATGGAATTGACACATGCATTGCTAGAGCTAGCTCAGTGTTAGGAGGCTCTGGAGAAAAGTAAGGGAGAGGAGAGTAGAATGACTACCAAACTGAAGGTCTACAGAGCTACTGTGCTGACCTCATTGTTCTATATCTGTGAAAACTCGACTGTATACCAATGCCATGCCTGGAAGCTGAATCACTTTCATTTGAATTATTTTAGAAAGATTCTGAAGATCACCTGACAGGATAAGATACCCATCTTATCAAGAAGATAAGAACTAAACATCTTGAAGCTTCTTGAACTAAACTGCCAAGCATTCCAACTCTATTGCAGAGAGTACTACTTTAATGGGCTGGCCACATTGTTTAATCCAAATGTATGCTTGCCAAAAAAAAATTTATTTTATGGAGAACTCATATAGGGCAAGCACTCACAAGGTGGTCAGGAAAAACAACAACAACAACAACAACACAAGGACATTCTCAAGGTGTATCTAAAGAACTTTAGAATTGATTATATGACATGAGAGACACTGGCAAAGGACTGCTCAGCATGGCATGCCCTCATTAGAAAAGATGTGTTCTCTATAAAGCAAAGCAGAATTGAATTAGCCCAGAAGAAATGCAAGATGCTCAAAGCAAATGTTCACAGGGACTCTTTGTGTCCAATTTGTGGCAGAACACTCTGAGCTCGTAATTAGTCTGGCCAGCCAGTAGGATACACTCTAACTCAACTCTAACATAGTGATATCATTTTTGGTCCTGTTAGAGAAAGAAGGACAACAACCAACCAAATGCTTAATAAATGCTTATTTACTCACTCATTGCTAGAAGAGGGATTTTTTTAGCCTGAAGAAAGCACTTAAGTGGACATGTGGTAATCAGTTTCAAATATTTGAAAGGCATTGATCCAAAGGACTGAACTAGGACCTTAGACCTAATTGGATTTGCAGGGGATCAGATTTCAGCTCAATGAACAAAATAACTTTTTGACAATCAGAGTTGTTCATCAATGTAATGGGTTTCTAAAATTGATGTTAAGCTCTCTCCATCACTGGAGAGGTTCAAGAAGAGGTTGGATGTCTGTCTACAGGAAGGATTATAAGATCACAGATTTTTTTTTTTTTTTTTTTTTTTTGGCTGAGGCAATTGGGGATAAGTGACTTGCTAAGTTAAATGTCTGAGGTCAAATTTGAACTCAGGTCCTCTTGACTTCAGGGCTGGTGCTCTATCCACTGTGCCACCTACCTGCCCCAAGATCATGGATTTTGAGCTGAATGGTCATCTAATCCATTTTAGTCATCTTTGAAGCCATCTAATCCAACACCATCTTTTTTTTTTTTTTTCAGCTGGGAGGGTCAAATGGTATGTAAAACACTATGCAAACCTTTTGGAGAAGAAAATGGCAAACTACTCTAATATCTAGTTGCAAAAGAGTTGGACCTGACTAAAATAACTGAACAACAACAACAACAACAAAACAAACAAACAAACAAAAACTTGTAGTACATGAATGTACAAACTGTATGAAATGATTGATACAATTAATACTGAGAAACATGGAAAAATCTACATGAATTGAGCCAAGAAATTATACTTGAGTACAACAATGTAAGCATTGAAAACAATTACAAAACAACACCATGCAATCTTTAAAGCATTGTAAACATGTTGTTTATTATTATGATTATTGTCAGTGACAACTCACAGAGAAGAAAATTTGTAGGCATGATTGCTTTTTTTAAGCACCTGTGACTCTATAGGTGCTCCAGAAATATTTTAAATAACAGCTAGTTTACAATTATCATTCTAGATTTTATTTCTTGAGAGAATTCTAAGCTTGCAACATAGGACCTTTTCAACACTACTGTGTTTTTTTTTTTAAATACAAGTAACATTAGTTTTCAACATTAATTTTTTTAAACTTTGTGTTCTATTATGCCTAAAGGGCTATCAAACTATGCATATACTTTGATGCAGTAATGTCTCTACTGGGCCTGCGTCCCAAAGAGATCTTAAAAGAGGGACAAGAACCCATATGTGCAAGAATATTTATGACAATCCTTTTTGTAGTGGCAAGGAATTGGAAACTGAGTGGATGCATATCAGTAGGAGAATGGCTGAATAAATTATGGCATATGAATCTTATGGAATATTATTGTTCTATAATAATCAGCAGGATGATTTCTGAGAGGACTGGAGACACTTATATGAATTGATGCTAAGTAACGTGCGTAGAACCGGGATATCATCGTATATATATACGGCAGCAGCAAGATTATTTGATGATCAATTCTGTTGGACATGGTTCTTTTCAACAATAAGATGATTTAGGCCAGATCCAATGGTCTTGTGATGAAAGGAGCCATCTATACCCAGAGAGAGAACTGTGGGGACTGAGTGTGAATCACAAGATATATTTTCACTTTTTTTGTTGTTTGTTTGCATTTTGTTTTCTTTCTCATTCTTTTCCTTTTTGATCTGATTTTTCTTGTACAGCATGATAATTGTGGAGATATGTATAGAAGAACTGCACATGTTTCAGATATATTGGATTGATATCTGGGAAGGGGATAAGGAGAAAAGAAGGAAAAAAATTTGGAACACAAGGTTTTACAAGGGTGAATGTTGAAAATTATCTATGCATGTGTTTTGAAAATAAAAAGCTTTAATAATTTAAAAAATAACTGTGTTCTAAATTTTTCTCCCTCTGTCCCTTATCTCTCCCCTCCCCAAGACAGAAAGCAATCTGATATAGATTAAATATGTGCAATCTTTTTAAACATATTTCCATATTTGTCATATTGTTCAAGAAAAATCAAATGAAAAGAAAAAAAAAAACACAAGAAAAAACAAACAAACAAAAAGTTAAAATTCACAATCAGTTTCCATAGTTCTCTCTCTGGATGTGATTGGCATTTTTCATCCCAAGTCTACTGGAATTATTACATAGAGCTTTTTGAAGAGAAGATCTGGACACTTTTCTCTGTTCAGAAGTTCTGGAGAGTTTCCTTTTATTATTTCTATCATTGTGGTGTTCAGGTTTTTTAACTTGTGTTTTTCAAGGAAACCTATAATCCTTAAGTTATTTCTACATATCTAGTCTCCAAGATCAATATGTTTTGCTTTTTGGAGATCATTTTCTTTTTTTTTTCTTCTCTTCTTCTGGATTGTCCTTTACTTCTGTGTGTTTGAATTACTAATCCATTGTTTTCTCTTTTGTCTCTTTGATGAGGTTTACTACTGTGAATTCAAGTCTTTCCCATACATCTATTATTTTGGTCATAAATTCTGCTTTCACAATTTTCTATTAAACCATTCAGAAAAATCTGGCTATGGTTCCATGCTCTGAGAATCTAAAGTTCTTTGCCTCATCAGGTATTAATTCATTTTTCCTTTTTTGTGATATTTATTCATAGACGACTGAATTCTTTTTTTTTCTGAACTTTACCAATTTATTAATAGGTTATGAACCTGTTAATAAAGGGAGTCAATTAGGCCAATGATCCAGAGGAAGAAACATAGTTCTTTTTAAAGAAGAGAACTAATTCTCATATGGAGTAAACAACTACCCATTTCTATCTTTTTTTTATTTTAATAATTTTTATTTACCAGATATTTGCATGGGTAATTTTACATTGACAATTGCCAGACCATTTGTTCCAATTTTTCCCCTCCTTCCCCCTCCCCCCCTGTGATGGCAGGTCGACCAATACATGCTAAATATGTTTGAGTATAAATTAAATACAATATATGTATACATGACCAAACAGTTGTTTTGCTGAACAAAAAGAATCGGACTTTGAAATAGTGTACAATTAACCTGTGAAGGAAATCCAAAATGCAGGCGGACAAAAATAGAGGGATTGGAAATTCTATGTAGTGGTTCATAGTCATCTCCCAGAGTTCTTTTGCTGGATGTAGCTGGTTCAGTTCATTACTGCTCTATTGGAACTGATTTGGTTCATCTCATTGTTGGAGAGGGCCTCGTCCATCAGAATTGATCATCATACAGTATTGTTGTTGAAGTATATAATGATCTCCTGGTCTTGCTCATTTTACTCAGCATCAGTTCATGTAAGTCTCTCTAGGCCTTTCTGAAATCATTCTGCTGGTCATTTCTTACAGAACAATAATATTCCATAACATTCATATACCACAATTTATTCAGCCAATTTCCAATTGGTGGGCATCCACTCAGTTTCCAGTTTCTGGCCACTACAAAGAGGGCTGCCACAAACATTCTTGCACATACAGGTCCCTTTCCCTTCTTTAAGATCTCTTTGGGATACAAACCCAGTAGCAACGCTGCTGGAACAAAGGGTATGCACAGTTTGCTAACTTTTTGAGCATAGATCCAAATCGCTCTCCACAATGGCTGGATGTATTCACAGTTCCACCAACAATGTATCAGTGTCCCTATTTTCCCACATCCCCTCCAACATTCTGCATTACCTTTCCCTGTCATTCTAGCCAATCTGACAGGTGTGTAGTGGTATCTCAGAGTTGATAGAAGACTGAATTCATTTAGATGATTTGGAAGTTAATAGTATCATCTCTGTTGGCTTATCTGCTTATGCTTCCTCCTGAGATTGTCCATAATTTCATTCTTTTTTGCCCTTTATATTTCTCTGTTGCTCACATTCTGACTCCTTTCTCTTTGATGATACTTTCCCTGGGGACTGGCCTCAAAATTATCACAGTCTTCTCTGAGGTTAAGGAATTCATATTTCACATGCCTCAGTCAAGCCGTAAATGAATTCTGTGGGTACAGAACTGGCTCCATATGAATGTTTGCTGGGACCTGGTAGATACACACAAATACTGGCAACCTGCCATAGTTTTTCCTCTGTTCTTCAGTTCTCTCACTGAATATTTGATGGCAGAAGGAAAATTTTTAGGGCTCTGGTGGGTAACTGATATTCAAACTCCCTACTGGAAGGAAAAGAGATCTTAGAACATTAATGCTGGTCTTACTCTGATAGAGTGATTCAGAAAACTTGAGTTTCCCCAAGTTCCTTTGTTGAAAAGATGAAGAGGCTAATACAGTCATTACAAAGCCTAGGACCATGAGAATAGATGTAGCAAGTGGTGCTCTGGATACCTTAATCTTCTAGTCAGACTGTTGGTGAGAAAGTGAGTCCAGAGTATTTGCTGTATTAATATGATATTTTAAGGCTTGCAAAGCACTTTGCATTTATTGTCTCATTTTTCTTTTATAATAATCCTGTGAGATAGGTATTATATGTATTATTATCCTTATTTGACAGATAAAGAAACTAAGGCTCAGAAAGATTAAGTGAGTTTGCTCATGATTATAAAGCTACTAGTTTTTGATGGGATGTGAATTCAGATCTTCCTGATGTCAGGGAAATAATAAGTTAATTCTTTTTACAAGCAACCACAGGACTGTAGCCAATTTTGCAGCTATCCAAAACCACTAGTTAGTATTCTTCCTCTTTTTAAATACTTCAGCTAAATGCAAACTCCCATACTAGAACGGTGGCACAATGATTTGGAATGCAGTTCTCCTACCCTCGGTGGCTAGATTTCCCTAATTACAAAAGTAACTTGAGATAGCAGTCTAACCAGGCTGCTCTGGCCTGTTCCATTAAGTCAGGTCAGAGAGTGAGAGCACCTTAGACTAACTGAAGAGCTGGACAGATACCAGCTTTGGGGGAAAGTGGGCCTGGTGTGTACTGTCAGAGCTCCAAGAGTGGAGGAGGGGAGAAGATTGTTTGTTTGTTCTGGATCTGCATGTTTCTGGCTTTCATCTGGCACCCTGCAGCTTGCAGGGCAATGGAAGCAGGCTAGGAAAGAAAGAAAGAGAGGGGTGTGGGGATAGAGACAGAGTGAGACAGACAAAGGGAGAGAGACAGGACAGAGGGAGATAGAGAAAGAGACACATAGAGAAAGGGATGGAAGAGAAAAGGGGTGGAAGGGAAAGGGGGGAGAGAGAGATAGACAAACAGAGACAGAGAGAGGGAGACAGAGAAACAGAGACACACAGAGACAGAGAGAGAGAAGCATCAGAGAGAGAGAAGAATAGGAAGAGATATAAGGAAAATAGAGGAATGAAAAGGAGGAGAGAAACAGACAAGAGAAAGCCGAAAGGGACAAAGAGACAGGGAGACAGAGATGGAGATACAGAGAGAGACGGAGGCAGAGGCAAAGAAAGACAGAAAGAGATAGAAAGATTCTTGACACTCAGGTTTCTAGTCTAGAAACAGCCCTTTCCCCTAAAGCTTAGCTCTCTGTCTCCTTGGCTGTCCATGACATATGTCCCCAGTTCTTTAGTCTGGTCCTTAGTGATTTTGATGCCATAAATAGAACTTCTAAAAAACTGTCGGTTCTGTCCTTGCCCACATGTATAGAGTGACTCTTTAAAGCAATTTTCTAACTTTATAAATAAAGCCAAAGTCCCTTAACCTCTCTCATCCTCGGTTTCTTTTTTTGTAAAAAATTGAAGTAAAATCTATGGCACTAACCTCATATGATTGTGAAATGTGCTAGAAAGCAGTTCATGTGAAAAAAAGACCTGGGAATTTTATGGCTTGTTGTTTCACTATGAATTCTGTGGCATAACTTCCCCAAAAGCTAAGGATATCTTAGGCTACAGGCTTAGGCTTAGGCTACATTCAGAGAGGTATTATGACCAGAATGAGTGAGAGACATTATCATCCCACTTCTCTGTGCTCTGTTTAGTCCACAGCTAATGAAGCATGATAAGGCTCTGGGTTCAAATTCTGAATCTGACACAAATTATCTTTGTCACTTTGTATAAGTTATTTAGTTTCCTTAGTCCTCGATTTCCTCATCCATAACACTAGAGGATTGTATTAGATGGTTTCGGAGTTGAGACATTTCTGTCTCTGGTTCTTTGTTCCTAATAAAATGTGGTTACTTCTGGGCATTACTTTAGATGCCAAGTATATTGACAAACTATAGAACATTCAAAAGAAGATGATCAGAATCACCGAATCCAAGAATTTAAAGGAAGTATAGAAATAAGCATTTAGTAAATGTATATACCAGGCACAGTGCTAGGCACAGATATTATTGCATTAATCTTCAGCAGGAGGTAATACTATTCCCATTTTATATTTGAGGAAATTGAGACAGACCTAGTAAATGTCTAAGCCCAGATTTGAACTTGACTCTTTCTTAACAACTGGTCCAGTGTTCTACTCCTCCCTTAAGGAAAGAACCTCAGTGACCATTCAATCCAACTCATACCTGAATACCCTCTACAACATATATCCTGCCTTCCCTTTGTTGATAACTGCAAATTATCCTGCATATATCCCATACTTTGCATTTTGTGGCCTGCACTAGAATGTGAACTCATTGAAAGCAAGGTCTGTTTTTTTATTTTTGTTTTTGTTTTTTGCCTTTCTTTGTATACCTAGCAGTGAAGGCAATGCTGGCCCTATGTTTAATATATGCTCAGTAAATATTTGTTGATGATTTGATATAGTGAATAGAAGATCATTCAGTCTTTTTGGAAGACTTCCAAGGTCTACCTCCACTTCCATTACCTCTTGAAGTCCATTCCACTAAATGTTAGGATGTTCAACTATGCTCAAACTCTATTTGCCTCTTTCTAAATTCTTGCCCTTTATATGCCTCCCACAGCCAAACTGAACAAATTTTTTACCACCTCAAAGCCCTTTAAATCCTCAAAGACCACTATCATAATCCCTCTCAGTCTTCTCCAGGCTAAACACATCCAGTTCCTTCAATAGATAATCATATGATAGTCTTTATCCTTAAAAAAGACCATAAAGGATAGTCCCACATTCTGCAGCTAGGTCAAATTTATCACTTAGTTAGCCTTCTCTACTTATTTAAATTAGTATTATCCTTTGGAGGATCAAATTATATGCAAATTATATTACTGCTAGGAATAAACAGTACAAGATTAATATACAAAAATTACAAAGACAGCAAGTATTAGATCTGGCTCACCTGTAAAAGTCTAAAGAAAGAATTGCTTTATAACAATAATTTTATAACAATAACTGAAAGACTCAAAACAATTGAGGCTAGGGAGTCCTTAGGCATTATATAACAAGCATTTCTTTTTTTTTTATTCTCCATATATATTTTCAAATGGTATTTCATTTTTCCAAATACATGCAAAGTTTTCAACATTTACCTTTGTAAAACCTTGTTTCAAAAAATTTTTTGTCTCTCCCATCCTCCTCTCCCCAAGACAACAAGAAATCTGATATAAGTTAAATATATGCAGTTTTTCTAAATATATTTCCATATTAGTCATATTGTGCAAGAAAAATTAGATCAAAAGGGGAAAAGCATGAGAAAGGAAAAAACACAAGCAAACAAACAACAACATAGGTAAAAAGACTATGCTCTGATCTACATTCAGTGTCCACAGTTCTCTCTGGATATGTTGACATTTTTCCATCCCAAATCTATTGGAATTAGCAAAGCATTTTTAGTGTAATTCCTGCATATCCAAAATACCAGAGGGTAATAAAATGATGTTAAATACCTAACAACATGGGCTTACCTCCCAAGCTCATAGACCCCATTTTAATATAATTGGTTGTATGTTGTGTTTACGATAGCTGTTTATATTATCATTACTATTTAAGCTGTGACTAGAGAGCTAGGTTTAGAGTCAGGAAAACCTGAATTCAAATCCAGCTTCGACACTCACCTGTATGACTCTGGGCAACTCACTTAATGAGCTGGAGAAAGAAATGGCAAACATTCTAGTGTCTTTGTCAAGAAAACCACAAATAGGGTCATGAAGTTGGACCACCATGTTAAATAACATCTATTTAAGAAGTCAGATTTACTGTTTGTCTCTTCCAAGAAAGATCATAGGATCATAGGTTCACAGATCTAAAACTTAGAATCCAGCTAGTTCAACTCCCTCATTTTATAGATGAGGATCTAAGACCGAGAAAAATTAAGGAACTTGCATAATGTTATATACATATTAAGAATAGAACAAGAATTTGAATCTAGGTTCTTTATCTCTAAATTCAGCATTTTTTCCCCACTGCCACAACTTTTAACAAGGCTCTCCTTTAAATATCATCTCTTCTAATATCATCTTTCTGTTTACAGATTATTTACTTTTTGGTGGAAATGGGGAAAGGTCCAATGAGAATTGATCAAAAATGAAGACAGGATATTGAAGGTACTAGTAGGATACATGATCAAGGATGGTCTGACCTGGATAAGAGAATTAATGAATGGATGTATGGATGGAAAAAAGCATTTATTAAGTGTTCACCATGTGTAAAGCACTGTGCTAAGTACTGAGGATTCAAACAGAAAAGACAGACTCTATTCTCAAGGAATTCAAATTCTAACATAAGTTTTCTTAACATTTTTGTGTGATGGACCCTTTTGACAGGCTGGTGATATTTAGGGATCTCTTTTAAAAATAAGCTATTTAAATGCATTAAAATAAAGAACATAGGATTACAAAGGAAACCTATTATTTTTCAATATAATTGTCAAAAATGTTTAAATAAAATTCATAGATCCTGGGTTAAGAACCCCATAGTAGGGAAAACAATGCATAAAAGGAAGTTTCCATAGCAATTTAGATGGAAAAGACCTTTGGTCTTCAGGGCACAGCAGAAAAACAGATGGTAAACATGTTTAATATATTTCCATTAATAAAAACAATTCTCTATTTCTGATGTTGAACTATTTTACTGTGTCAAGGACTCTGGTGGTGAGAATTTTCTCTTCTGGATCTTCAGTAACTATAGCTGTAGGGACAAGTCCTATAATTGTAAAAGCAGTTGCCAGTTTTCATTTCTATAAAGATGGATGGCTAGGGCTGGGCTGGAAGTAGGTTTAGTAGTCCAGAAGACATTGTTGATTCTCTTGGATTCAGAATCCTGGACTGTCTCCATGAGTGTCTGAGGAAAGGTAATGATTAAAGTGGTACTGGTGATTTAGTTTGACTGGTCCATATCTCCTCTCATCACTCCCTCAGGGTATCTTACTGCTTTAGCTAGTTTGACTACCTTGTCTTGTAAATAGCAGTTGATCAACAAGAGAGGATTTAGGAGTGGTGAAGCATGGACAGCTTCTTTCAAGTCTTTAAGGGTTGTCATGTGGAAAAGGTCTAGTCTTGTTCCCAGAGAGTTAATGCAGGAACAATGGGGAAAAAGTATGGGGAAGAAGAATCCAGCTTAGATATGTACTTATGAGTCATTACTACTGTGCAAAAGGGAAATAGACTTCCTCTGGAGATTGTGTGTTTCCTATCACTACAGGTCTTCATGCGGAGCCCATAGGATGCTTTACTGGAGAAAATGTATTTTTGTTATAGCAAATAACATCCAATTTATTGCTCTGTGATTCAATTTGTTCTATGTGATAAGATGGGAATATGTAATTTGTGGGTAGGTGGACACTGTAAAAAATTTTTTTTCAAACATTGAAATAGCTTGACACAATGGTCAGTTGGTTGGTTCTTGTCCTTAGCTCTCAAAGAAAACCAAAATAGTATCACTATGTTAGAGTCAAGTTAGTGTGTCCAACTGTGACTGATCAGACCAATATGAGCCCAGAATGTTTTGCAGCAAGTCTATGAGCATGTGGGGTGGATTCTCTTGTGTTTCTTCTGGGCCAATTCAATTCTGCTTTGCTCATAGAGCACAGCACTTTCTCTGATGAGGGTATGCCATGCTGGGCAATCCTGTGCCAGTGTCTCCTATGCTGTATAATCTATTCTAAAGTTCTTGAGAGACATTGGGATGTCCTTGTATCAATTTTTCCAATCATCTTGTGAGTGGTTATCCTGTGTGAATTTTCCATAAAATGAGTCTTTTTGGCAAGCATATATCTGGCAAACAATGTGGCCAGACCAATTGAGTTGCACTCTCTGCAGTAGAATTTGAATGCTTGGTAGTTCAGTTCAAAAAAGGACTTCAGTGTCTTGTATCTTATTCTGCCAAATGATCTTCAGAATCTTCCTAAAACAATTTCTAATGGAAGCAATTCAGTTTTCTGGCACAATAATAAAAGATAGCTAACATCTCCATAGTACTTACTATATGCCAAATAATTATTATCCCATTTGATATTCACAGCAACCCTGAGAGGCAGATGCTATTATTATCCCCATTTTACAAGTTAGTAAACTGAGGCTGTGACTTGCCCAGGGTCACACAGTTAGTAAATGTTTGAGGCTGAGATTTGAACTCAGATTTTCCTGACTCCAAGATTATTACTCTATTCACTACACCACCCTGATATCAGACATAGTCTTCTATGAAGAATAGGATCAACCTGCTACTAATGCAGTTGTTTTGGAAGCTGACTTGCTAAAGTGTGTCTTGGTTTGTTAAAAAAGGGCTGCTACAGATATGCGTTTCTTTCATATTTTTCTCAAAAACAAGAGTAGGTAAAATCATATTTTACTTAAATGGAATGTAGAATGAAAATCTCAGCTCCTTTTAATAAATATGGCCTATTATTAGATGCCAAATCTCACAAGATCATCAGCTCATAAATTTAGAGTTAGAAGAAGCCCTTTGTAGTGGCCAGAAACTGGAAACTGAGTGGATGCCCATCAATTGGAGAATGGCTGAATAAATCGTGGTATATGAATATTATGGAATATTATTGTTCTGTAAGAAATGACCAACAGGATGATTTCAGAAAGGCCTGGAGAGACTTACATGAACTGATGCTGAGTGAAATGAGCAGGAGATCATTATGTACTTCAACAACAATATTATATGATGAACAATTCTGATGGATGTGGCCATCTCCAACAATGAGATGAACGAAATCAGTTCCAATAAAGCAATAATGAATTGAACCAGCTACACCCAGCAAAAGAACTCTGGGAGATGACCATGAATCACTACATAGAATTACCAATCCCTCTATTTTTGTCCATTTGCATTTTTTATTTCCTTTGCAGGTTAATTGTACACTGTTTCAAAGTCCAATTCTTTTTGTACAACAAAATAACTGTTTAGACAAGTATACATATATTGTATTTAACATATACTTTAACATATTTAACAGTTATTATTCAACCTGACATCTGGGGGAGGGGGTGGAGGGAAAAAAGTGGAATAAAATGTTTTGCAATTGTCAATGCTGAAAAATTACCCATGTATATATACCCAAGCTATAATAATAAAAAGGGAGGAAAAAGAGTTAGAAGGAGCCTTAGAGATTATCTACACCAACCCATCATTTTACAGATGAGAAAACTATTAATTATTTGGTAGCTACAATTAAAGCAAAATATTTCATGCAGTTTTGAGCCTGCAATTAGAAAGTCGACAAGTGTGATTTTTTTCTCTTCTGTGCTGACATTTCTGAGCCTTGGTAGTTTGTGACAACATTCTGAAAGAGCCTATAAACTCTACTAGGCTCTTGGATGCTGAGATGTACCTTTGGTACATGGGAAAAAATGCAGCATAATACAATGGAGATAGTGTTGAGCTAAGAGTTAGAACACCTAGTTTCTAATTCTACAGCTGTCACTAACTGAGGCATTGCAGGGATATCACTTCATCTTTTGTATCTCTGTGCCCTAATCAAAATGTGAGGGTAGGCAAGTGAAGGTGGCACATTGAAAAAAATGCTAAATTTAGACTCATAAGACGTGGAATTAAATCCCAGATGTCACCTATTACCTCTGTATGATCTTGGGTATGCCATTTAATTTCTTTGAATCTGGTTTGTCTCCTCTATAAAGAGTTGAACTTGATGATGCCTAAGGTTTCTTTCTGCTCTAAATCCTATATCCCCTTATAAAGGTGTTCTGTAACATTTCTTTAGGAACTTAAACTTAAATTCTAAGCAAATTATTTTACTCTAAAATAGAAATTCTCCTATTCTAAGAATCACTAAACAGAATTTTATCATAATTATTGGGTTTTTTAAAATTCTGTTTTAGACTTTTCTATTCACCCATATCCCTGTTCTATATGGAGCTCCAGTATTTCTGGATGTAAAGGCCTCGTTTTAAAATATATATAAAGAACTGAGTCAAATTTATAAGATACAAGGCATTCTCCTATGAACAGACAATTTTCAGGTGAAGAAATTAAAGCCATCTATAGTCATATGAAAAAATGCTCTAAATCACCATTGATTAAAGAAATGTGAATTAAAACAGCCCTGAGGTACCATCTCAAACCTCTCAGATTGGCTAAAATGACAAGAAAAGATAACGATAGATGTTGGAGGGGATGTGAGAAAACTGGGACACTAATATATTGGTAGTGGAATTGTGAAATAATCCAACCCTTCTGAAGAGCAATTTGGAATTATGCCCAAAGGGTTGTAAAACTGTGCATAATCTTTGATCCAGCAGTGCTACTTACTGGGTCTATAGCCCAAAGAAATCATAAAAAGGGGGGAAAGTGATCCACATGTGCAAAGATGTTTGTAGCATCTGTTTTTGTGGTGGCAAAGAAATGAATAGGTGACCATCAATTGGGAAATAGCCAAATAAGTCATGATATATGAAAGTAATGGAATACTTCCGTTCTATTAAAAAAAAAAGTGATGAACAAGCTGATTTTAGAAAGGCCTGGAAAGATGTACATGAACTGATGCTGAACGAAACAAGCAGAACCAGGAAAACATACACAGCAACAGCAAGATTGCACAATGAATCAAGTCAGACTTGGTTCTTACTGACTCGGTCCCAGAACTTTATCTACTATGCCACCAAGGTACCTACTGGCTCCCAGGAAGTCTCAATAGAGATTATTATTGACAATTGTCATCATCCAAAAATCATGATTCACATTCCTACTTACTTCTAATACTATGGTATGTTAAAGCTTTAGAGCTTCAGAGTATGAGAAATATACTCTGTATCACAAGAACTAAGATAGGTGTGATGGACTTTGATGAACTTTACAAATATGGTATTTGGGTCAATTTTCATTAGCACACATACCCTCTCTTTCTCTTTGAAGAATCATAACAGTCATTATTGAGAATTCAATTCAGATCCCTCTAATCTTGAATAAGATCAGTACTTCTCCTAATACCCTAGGAAGAAAGTAGTAAGAGCATTAACACATAACTTTAAAAGAATACAAATCCCTGGTTAAAGACAAAACCTTCGTAGTGAATGAGATTGTCCACTGATGTTTCCATAACCATAAGGGAATTTGAATGGTTTCAATTGTAGCTGACTGCATCTAATAGTAAAAGCCAGTAAGGCACAGATGGAGAGAGATGGACAGAGTCAGGGAGACACAGATAGAGATAGAGAGAGAAAAAAAAAAAAAGCAAAGAAGAGAGAGAAAGAGAGAAACTAATAAGGCAAGAAGAAAGAGAAGAAAGCAATAGAATAAAGCAAAGAGAGAAGCAGAGAGAGAAATAGAGACAGACATAGAGACAGAGAGAGAGACAGAGACAGACAGAGAGAGAGAGAGAGAGAGAGAGAGAGAGAGAGAGAGAGAGAAGAGAGAGAGAGAGAGAGAGAAAGAGAGAGAGAGAGAGAGAGAGGAGAGAGAGACAGAAAGAGAGAGAGAGAGAGAGAGAGAGAGAGAGAGAGAGAACAACAGAGAGAGAGAACAACAGAGAGAGAGAGAGAGAGAGAGAGAGAGAGAGAGAGAGAGAGAGAGAGAGAGAGCTGGATTAAATATAGAGCCCTAAATTGAAAGTCCTTGACTGGATATCCTAAATTCTAATCCAGACTTTGCTATTAACTCACCAAGTAATTTTGGACAAGTCATTGACCAAGTTTCAGTTTCTTCATCTGTGATTTATCCATTTTTTCAAAAAAAATTCATTAATGTTCACTGCATGCAGAACATATATTATAGATACTTAAAGCAAACATAAAGTTTAGATAAAATCATTATAATGGTCCCTGCCTTCATAGAGGTTATAGTCTAAGAGAGGAATAAAATAATCATATTACACAAGATTATATTCCAATTTGAATTGTACAAAACAAAAGATCAAGGTAATATCTAAGATCTTCTCTAGATCTAAAGCTAATGAGGCAGGGAAAGAAAGGAGGAAAACTGCTCAGAACCAATATTTTCTTTGTTTTTAAACACCAGTTTCCATTTCCTGCTCAATCACATGACCTCTTGGCACACTGGGAAGGTTTTATTTGCAGGATGACTGATGAAGAATCTGGGAACAAGTTGTGAAGCCTTTATATTGGTGTTGCTCCAGTATGCACAGATGTGCTGAGCCAGGTCCTTGGCCATCTTCCTGATTGCCAATGACTGTATTTAGACTTTTGTCCCTTGCTTCTGATAAGATACGAGTTGGCTGACAATTTAAAACACAAAAGACAAGACATTTTAGGATAAGAAAGAATAGATTCCATCTAGAGGAAACAGAAAGGATAGATAATTTCAGGCACCAGCACTGGGTGAATTACAACATAGATCATATATCTTAGAGCTGGAAGGGATCTTGGAAGCCATTAAGTCCCACCCTCTCATTTTACAGACAAGGAAACAAGCTCTATAGAGGTGAAATAACTCGCCCTGTAAATATCTAACTTAGGACTTGTACTCAGATCTATCCCAATACCCTGTCCCATGCTCAATCCATTGGGTCACATGTAAGCACCAAATCTTCTTCTATTAGTTGACAGCTAAGAAGAAAGAGATACATAGTTTTCATTTTCTGACATGAGAAGGTACAGTATCATCATATCCATAATCCTGACTTTCCCAGGAACTAAAACTCAAGCAGGAATTTATCATATAGTCCTTGGATAAAGAACAGTGAGTGATATTAGTGGATGGTATTTCCAACTACAATTTCACAAAAGGCTTCCTTGAACTTGTGGCCAGCCACTCTGAGTGTGCTTGCTAGAAAGTTTTAGAATTTGCAGATTTTTAGTTTTAGTTTATAGAAATCATTAGGTTATTAGAATTCTATTCAGCCTTCCAGACACTGGCTCTTGCCAGGATAGCCTCTTTCACTGTCTCTTCTACTTCCTAATCTCACTAGTTAGTTGGAGGACTAATTAAACAATAACCAAATAATGAAGTGTAGGAAGTGTGTCTTTTCAAGTACCTTCTGTCCCCTTTCATTGTAATCATAGGTTTAAAGACCATGTCCATATCTTCTTAATTTAAAAGCCATAAACCTCATCTTTATATAGATATATACACAAACATATATGTATATAGACATATATACACACAAATACATGTATTTGAATGATTGTATTTCAATATAATTGGTTTTCTTTGTAATTCTAAGCATTTAAAAACATTATTCTGCTAATCCTATATCCCAAAGATATTTTTTAAAGGGAAAAATAATCTTTTTATACAAAAATATATATAATAGCTCTTTTTTTGTGGTGACTAAGAATTGGAATTCAAGGGGATATCCATCAACTGGGAAATGGCTGAACAAGTTGTAGTATGTGATTTTAATGGAACACCATTATCATATAAGAAATGACAAATAGCATGATTTCAGAAAAATCTGAAACAACTTATATGA
This sequence comes from Sminthopsis crassicaudata, assembly GCF_048593235.1. Lineage (NCBI taxonomy): Eukaryota > Metazoa > Chordata > Mammalia > Dasyuromorphia > Dasyuridae > Sminthopsis > Sminthopsis crassicaudata. Next base: position 481,970,694 of record NC_133617.1, on the reverse strand, counting down.
ACTGATACAAAGTGAAATGAGCAGAACCAGGAGAACATTGTACACAGGAACAACAGTAATGTACAATGAAGAATTAAGCAGAACCAGGAGATCATTATGCACAGTAACAATTGTAGTGCACAATGAAGAATTGTGAATGACTTAGCTATTCTCAGCAATACAATCATGTAAGACAATCTCAAGATTCATGAAAAATGTTATCAGCCTCCAGAGGAAGAACTGATATTGTTTGAATACAAACTGAAGCATATTATTTTTCACTTCCTTCCTTCCTTTTTCTTCCTTTCTTTCTTGTTTGAGTTTTCTTATACAAAATAATTAATATGGAAATATTTTACTTGATTGAATATGTATAACTTAAACCAGATTGCTTACTATCTGTAAGAGGGGAGAGGAGAAGCAAGGAGGGACAGAATTTGCAAGTCGAAACTTTTTTTAAAAAGCAAATGTTAAGAATTATTTTTACATATAATTGGGAGAAAATAAAATATTGTTTTAAAAATATTAATCTGAGACGTCCACAGGCTTCCCCAGACTGTCAAAGAGGTCTATGACACACCAAAAAGATTAAGAATCCCTCTTCTAACCTAATCCCCTTATTTTACAAATGAAGAAACTATTGGCTTGAGAGCTTAAATAACTTGTCCAATATCACACAGGTAGTAAGGGTGCAAAAGGAGGATCTGAATTCAGGTTCCCTGACTCCTAAACCACTGGTAGTTCCACTACATTGTGTTTTTTGTTGCAGGCTGGGGAGGAAGGAAAGGGGGGAAGGAGGGGTAAGAGAGAAGAGGAAGAAGGTGGGGGAGCAAGGCAGTTGGTGTTGTCACTAACTCAGGATCACACAGCTAATGAGTGTTAAGTATTTGAGGCTAGATTTAAACTCAGATCCTCCAGACTTTGGGAGTGGTGCTCTATTGGATCTTGATATGCTTTTTTTACTCCTTTTCCTCTTTTTGATACTCCTTATGAAGTAACTGCCCCAACAGGGCATTTATGCTCCCTTGAGGATCTTAGTATTTTCTCTTCTTCCTATCAAAATCTCTTCTCAGGAAAAGTTTTTATATTTGTCATTTCTACCTCAATATGAATTTTAGTCATCTCTCCTAAGGTTATAATACCTCATTTCTAGCTATGGAATGAAAGACTTTGTAATCTGTCTTAAAGTTTCAGTTACAAGTGACAGTGAGAGAGTTAATAGGGTTAGGGGAGAAGGAAATATTTAGAGACTCTGAAATAACACTGTGGGTTCACAGTGATCCACTCAAGCCTTTAAAATGGGAAATAGCCTTAGGATGTCCTATGGCTTGAGAAAATTGATTCTTCCAGAAATTAGCTTACAAAAGCCAATTTTCAAAGTGAGCATTTATAACCTCAGAAACTAGAAAATGCTAACAATCTAGAAATAATTTATTGTTTTGTCAGTTGTCTAGAACTAAGGATGTGAAGAAAATGTTTACAATGCAAATGATACTTAAAAATGTGTTATATGTACATTTTCTTTCAAAGAACTGCTTGTTAAACATTGTATCGATATACTGCTATGTCCAAATCTTCTGATGTGCATTGCTATTTATGTTATATTAAGAATGCCATGCAAACATTTTGGCACCAATATGTTATGTCCATATGTCAGAGAAATACACTATGCATAAAGCTCTTTTCTGTTTTATAATGATAAAACTGAGGGGAACTCCTTTCTTGTCAAACATTTGACAGTTCCCTCAGATTCCTAATGTTATAATTAAGTCTGGAAGAAGAGGACCTCCATGAACTGGGATTTAAAACTAAGTTACTTTATGCCCAAAGGGCTATAAATCTGTGTAGGCCCTTTGATCCAGCAGTGTCATTACTGGGTCTGCATCCCAAAGAGACGATAAAAGGGGAAAAATTTGTGCAAAAATTTTTGTAGCAGCCCTTTTTTGTAGTGGCAAGGAACTGGAAATTGACTGGATGCCCATCAACTGGGGAATGACTGAATAAGTTATAGTACATGAATGTAAAGGAATATTGTTCTATAAGAAATGATGAACAGGCTGATTTCAGAAAAGCCTATGTGAACTGATGCTGAGTGAAGTGAGCAGAACCAGGAGAACATTATATAAAGTAATAGCAAGATTATGTGATGATGATCAACTGTGATGGACTTGGCTCTTCTTACTAATGAAGTGATTCAAGACAATTCTAATAGGCTTGGGATAGACATTGCCATCTGCATCCAAAGAGAGAACTATGGAGGAGGATTCTGTGAAGATAGTGGAGAAGGTTGGTAAATTTTAAGCTCTTCCAATTTCCCCCACAAATAGAACAAATTTACACTTCAGAGCAAACATAGACTCAGGAAAAATCAAGAAGACTTGGTACAGAAAAGGGGTCTTCCTGATATAACCCAAGATCTGAAGAAAGACCTGAGCTGGGATCAACCTGTCTGAAGTGCAAAGATTTCCTGGCTAACTATGCATAAACATGAAGTGAGGATGTGTGGCTGGATTCTCAGCAGGAACCATATAGACTTTCAATTCCCAGACTGTTTGTCAAAGTTGGGGTTTGAGTTGGGGAAGACTGAGGAAACCTCAGTTGACTGGAAATGCTAGACCCAGCTGTGTTGCTGAGATATAGCCCTGGATGCAGCATCTAGTGAGTGCACCTGGGGGTGAGGGGAGTGGAGGAAAGAAGGTGCTGCTGGCTATGGGAACTTGCAGGAGGATGAAACCCTTGGTTGGGGTTCCTGGTCAGAGAGGAGAGCTGAAGGGAAGCTTGAGGCACCATTCCCCACACCATGATAAGAGGTGTTTACACTAATACCTCTTATTTTTTAAAAAATGAATTGGCAAAGAAAACCCTCCACCATTGAAACCTACTATGGGAATAGGGAAGACCAGATTCATATTCAGAGGAGGACACAAGTAAAAAAAAAAAAGAAAAAAAAGAGTAATATGAAATGGCACCCTGCCCAAAGAAAATTTATAGGACAACTCCAAAAAGAATTCAAAAATCAAATGACAGATATTGAGGAAAAGCTCAGGAAAAAAAAATGAAAACCATTCAAGAAAAACAAGAAGATTAGGGAAAGGGACCTGTATGTTCAAGAATGTTTGTGGCAGCCCACTTTGTGATGGCCAGAAACTGAAAACTACATGTATGCCCATCAATTGGAGATTGGCTAAATAAATTGTGGTATATAAATATTATGGAATATTATTATTCTGTAAGAAATGACCAGCAGGATGATTTCAGAAAGACCTGGAGAGACTCACATGAACTGATGCTAAGTGAAATGAGCAGGACCAGTAGATTATTATATACTTCAACAACAGTACTATATGATGATAAATTCTGATGGATGTAGCCATTTTCAACAATGAGATGAACCAAATCAGTTCCAACAGAGCAATAATGAACTGAACCAGCTAAACCCAGCAAAAGAACTCTAGGAGATGATTATGAACCACTACATGGAATTTTCAATCCCTCTAATTTTGTCCACCTGCATTTTGGATTTCCTTCACAGGCTAAATGTACACAATCTCAAAATCCAATTCTTTTTGTACAGCAATACAACATATATTGTATTTCATTTATACTCTAACATATTTAACATGTATTGATTGACCTGCCATCTGGGGAGGGCGGGGAAGGAGGGGAAAAATTGGAAAAAAAGGTTTGGCAATTGTTAATGTTGTAAAATTACCCATGCATATATCTGGTAAATAAAAATTATTTTAAAATAATTTTTCAAAAAAATAAAATAAAATAAAATAAAATTCACCAGACAAAAATTAAAAAATTAAAAAAAAAAGAAAGAAAAACAAGAAGATTATGGGAAAAACACAGTTAACTAATTAGAAAAGGGGGGACAGAATCTCAAAGATAAAAATGATTCTTTTTTATTATAGTTTTTATCTACAAAATATATGCATGGGTAATTTTTCTTCTTTTTTTGAGTTATAGATTTGTTTTAATGGTGAAAATTAAAAACTTACATCCATAAAAGCACAAGCCTGAATAAGAACAACAACACAAGCATTTATGTATTTATGACTTTTTCTTTCTTTCTAAGAATCTTATTTTTAAAAAATTTTTTGCTAATTTGTGCCTTTTTAAATTTGGTAGATTTTAAATAATTTTCTTTAAATTCTACAGTTATGTAGAATATGTTGTTAATTTTAAAATTTATTATTTTTTAAAGAATTAAGTTAGCAATGGTTTATCTATTTCACTAGCATTTTTAAAAAAGGAAAACCAGCTAAGTTTTATCTGTCAGTACAATGGGTTGGTTGACAAAATCAATTTTTTTTAGAGCAATGACTATTGAAATGAATCGCATTTATATGATCATACATCCATGAAAGTATTGAATTATCAAAGTATCAATTCATTTTTTCTAGAACTGTGATTTTATTGGTATAGCCTATTTATTCTTTCTGCTGATTTAAAATTTTTGTGCATTGTTTGGGTGATGTAAAAACAAGTCTGAGGTGTTTTTTTTTAAATTTTTTTTATTATATATATATATATATATTATAATATTATCCCTTGTATTCATTTTTTCCAAATTACCCCCCCTCCCTCTATTCCCTCCCCCCGACGACAGGCAATACCATACATTTTACATGTGTTACAATATAATCTAGGTACAATACATGTGTGCGAATATTATTTTCTTGTTGCACAATAAACATTAGAATCCGAAGGTACATGCAACCTGGGCAGACAGATATTAGTGCTAACAATTTTCATTCCCCTCCCAGTGTTTCTTCTCTGGGTGTAGCTACCTCTGTCCATCATTGATCAACTGGAAGTGAGTTGGATCTTCTTTATGTTGAAGATTTCCACTTCCATCAGAATACATCCTCATACAGTATTGTTGTTGAAGTGTACAGTGATCTTCTGGTTCTGCTCATTTCACTCAGCATCAGTTGATTTAAGTCTCTCCAGGCCTCTCTATATTCCTCCTGCTGGTCATTTCTTACCGAGCAATAATATTCCATAACCTTCATATACCACAATTTACCCAACCATTCTCCAACTGATGGACATCCATTCATCTTCCAGTTTCTAGCTACAACAAAAAGAGCTGCCACAAACATTTTGGCACATATATGTCTCTTTCCGCTCTTTAGTATTTCTTTGGGATATAATCCCAGTAGTAGCGCTGCTGGGTCAAAGGGTATGCACAGTTTGATAACTTTTTGGGCATAATTCCAGATTGCTCTCCAGAATGGCTGGATTCTTTCACAACTCCACCAGCAATGTATTAGTGTCCCAATTTCCCCACATCCCCTCCAACATTTGTCATTATTTGTTCCTGTCATCTTAGCCAATCTGACAGGTGTGTAGTGGTATCTCAGAGTGGTCTTAATTTGCATTTCTCTGATCAGTAGTGATTTGGAACACTCTTTCATGTGAGTGGATATAGTTTCAATTTCTTCCTCTGAGAATTGTCTGTTCATATCCTTTGACCATTTATCAATAGGAGAATGGTTCGGTTTCTTATAAATTATGGTCAGTTCTCTATATATTTTGGAAATGAGACCTTTGTCAGAACCTTTGTTTTTAAAAATATTTTCCCAATTTGTTACTTCCCTTCGTTTTTTTTTAATTTTTTAAAATTAATTTCATAATTATAATTTTTTTGACAGTACTTATGCATGGGTAATTTTTCAACATTGACCTTTGCCAAACCTTCTGTTCCAACTTTTCCCCTCTTTCCCCCTACTCCTTTCCTGCATGGCAGGTAGTCCAACACATTTTAAATATGTTAAAGTATATGTTAAATCCAATATATGTAACATATTTATACAGTTATCTTGCTGCACAAAAAAAAATTGGATCTAGAAAGAAAGAAAGAAACCTGAAAAGCAAAACAAAAATGCAAGCAAACAATAACAGAAAGAATAGAAATGCTATGTTGTGTCCCACACTCATTTCCCCTAATTCTCTCTCTGAGTGTAGCTGATTCTCTTCATTACTACACAATTGGAACTGGCTTCTCGAAGAGAGCCACATGCATCAGAGTTGATCATTGTATAATCTCCTTGTTGCCTTGTATAATGATCTCCTGGTTCTGTTCATTTCACTTAACATCAATTCATGTAAGTCCCTCCAGACCTCTCTGAAATCATCCTGCTGGTCATGTCTTACAGAACAATAGTATTCCATAACATTCATATACCACAATTTATTCAGCCATTCTCCAATTGTTGAGCATCCATTCAAATTCCTGTTTCTACCCACTACAAAGAGGGCTACCACAAACATTTTTGCACATGTGGGTCCCTTTCCCTTCTTTAAGATCTCTTTGGAATATAAGCCCGGTAGTAACACTGCTGGATCAAAGGGTATGCACAATTTGATAACTTTTTGAGCATAGTTCCAAATTGCTCTCCAGAATGTTTGGATTCATTCACAATTCCATCAACAATGTATCAATGTCCCAGTTTTCCCACATCTCCTCCAACATTCATCATTATCTTTTCCTGTCATCTTAGCCACTCTGACAGGTGTATAGTGGTATCCTAGAGTTGTCTTAATTTGCATTTCTCTGATCAATAGTGGTTTAGAGCACCTTTTCATATAACTAGAAATAGTTTCAATTTCTTCATCTGAAAATTGTCTGTTCATATCCTTTGACCATTTATCAATTGGAGAATGTCTTAAATCCTTATACATTTGAGTCAATTCTCTATATGTTTTGGAAATGAGGCCTTTATCAGAACCTTTGAATGTTTTTGCTTCCCTTCTAATCTTGTCTGTATTAGTTTTGTTTGTACAAAAACTTTTTAACTTAATATAATCAAAATTTTCTATTTTGTGATCAATAATGATCTCTAGTTCTTCTTTGGTCACAAATTCCTTCCTCCTCCACAGGTCTGAGAGGTAAAAACTATCCTATGTTCTTCTAATCTCATTCTTTATATCTAGCTCATGAACTCATTTTGACCTTATCTTGGTTTATGATGTTAAATGTGGGTCAGTGCCTAGGTTCTGCCATAGTAGTATTGTCATCTTTATTTTATTTGCTCAACCTATTCAAGAGCACTTAATATTTTTCCAGTTGTTTAGATCTGACTTTATTTGTGTGGAAAGTGTTTTGTAGTTTTGCTCATATAATTGCTGACTTTCCCTGGGCAGATAGATTCCCAAATATTTTATTTTCGACAGTTATTTTAAATGGAATTTCTCTTTGTATCTCTTGCTGTTGGATTTTGTTAGTGATGTATAAAAATGCTGATGATTTATGTGAATTTATTTTATATGCTGCAACTTTGCTAAAGTTGTGGGTTATTTCTATTAGCTTTTTAGTAGAACAATTCTTTAAAAATTAGAATTGGAAAGGGGAAGCCAGTGAAGTTATGAGAGACCAAGAAATAACAAGAGATTATTTAAAAATGAGAAAATAGAATAGAATGTGAATCATCTTATAAGAAAAAAACAATAAATCTGGAGAACAGATCAAGAAAATGTAAGAATAATTGGACTGCCAGAAAGTTGTGACCAAAAAGACAACTTTTTTATAATGATGCAGGAAATAATCCTAGAAAATTATCCCTAAAGTGATAGAACTTGAGGGGAAAGTAGAAATAGAAAAAAAATCACCAATCACCACTTCATCAAGATTCTTTGAGGAAAACACACAGGAATCTTATTGCTAAATTCCGAAGCCCCCAAGTCAAAGAGAAAATTTTGCAAGAAACAAGAAAAAAAAAAAATTCAAATATTCTGGAGCTACAATTAGTATTGTATAAGACTTATCAATAGTTACAATAAAAGGCCACAGGTCCTCAAATCATATCTATAGACAAGCAAAAGAATTAGGCCTATGGCCAAAAAATATCATATGCAGCAAATTATCTGTAATTTTGAATGAAAAAAGAGGACATCCAACGAACTTTCAGATTTCTAGGACTTTCAATCAACCAAACCTCAACTTAATAGAAAATACAACATATAAGAGAAAGATAGAACTCTACAAACTGTTTAAACAAGGACAAATTGTTTATGACATGGGAAATGTATACTTTATGTTTAAGATTTTACATCAACAATAGGATAGCTCAAAAGAAAGATTGGAAGAGTAAAGGCTAAAATAATAATTTTGTTATACAAATGAGGTGCAGAGGAAGAATTGACACAGAGGCATTAGAGGGGGGAGGAGGGCTGGTAGTTCTGGGAATGGGTTTAATAGACAACACACATATATACCATGAAGTATAAAACTCCAAAATCTATAAAGAAATTTAAGGGGGGAGGGATGGGTGAATGGGGAAGCAAATGGGTGAGAGAGGAAGAAGACAAGGGAGGGATCCCTGGGTGGGAGGAGATCAAATAATAATAAGCTAAGTTATGAAGCAGAATTTAATGAATTTAATGAGTCAGCAGGGATAGGGTTTATCTAGGGTGAATGTGTGCAAGTGTGTGTGTGTGTGTATATGTATATATCTACACATGTATATATAATATATCCTTTCTTAACTGTAGCCTGTTTGAGGATAATGGGGAGGATGAAAATAATTTTTAAAAGATTCACAGCTGAAGACAAAAGAAAAATTTACAAGGAAATCAAGAAATTGCTACTCATGAATATAATTTCTTCTACATATGTATAATATATATACATATCTTTTTAAATTGGTATTTGTTGTTATATATTTTGAATATATATAATGTATATATATTTTATATATTTTGAATATATATAATGTATATATGTATATTTTATATATTTTGAATCCTCCCTGATGTTCTGCTGAGCATATAACATTGTTCTTTTTTGTTTTGTTTCATTTTGTTTTGTATTGTTTTTCTGTTTTTCTTTTCTCTTATTCTGTTCCTTCAAAATAAAATAGTTTTAAAAAATAAAATCTTCAAATAAAGAAAATAAATAAATTAATAAAAATAAAAGAAAAAAGAGCTATGAAGACTGAATGTGAATCAAAGCATAGTATTTTCACCTTTTTTTGTTCATTTGTTTCTGTCTAGAGTTTTTTTTCTTTTTGATCTGATTTTTCTTGTACAACATGACAAATATGGAAATATGTTCAAAAATGAATGAATATATATTCATATATATGAATTTATATATTGGTCAATCTGCCATCAGGGGGAAGGAGTGGGGGAAAGAGGGAAAAAGTTGGAACAAAAAGTCTTGCAATTGTCAATGCTTAAAAATTACCCATGCATATATCTTGTAAAACAAACAAACAAACAAAAATGAATGCTAAAACTATCTTTACATGTATTTGGAAAACAAAATATTATTGAGAAAAAAATAAAATTATGTTACTTTGCTCAGAATCTCCCTACAAAAATGAATATCTCCTTATCCTTTCCTTCAGTCACAACTCTCCTTCTCAATAGAATGGGGAGAAAAAAGCCAGAGATACTCATTATTTCATGTAGGAAAGATAATATGTAGCCAGAGAGCTGGATTTGTTGTCTGGAAGATCCAAGTTCAAATCCACCTCTAATAATTAAAACCACTTAATTTCATTGAGCTCCAATTTTTTCTTAAAACATCTTTAGTAACTACCACATAGAGTTGAGGTTCAAATGAGATATGTCAAATGTTACCTAATATTATTGCCTAGTTCGGGAGATATAGTACACTTCCCATCTGTTCTCTTTTAAGGTCCTAAGTACATTGACATGCTTATTTTCATTATTATTAGTATTAGTCCTTGTCACATAATTGACCCCTTTTACTTATATCCTTAGACTCTGACAGTATCCCCCATTTTATCTTCCCTTTCCTCTACTTTCTTGGTAGAGAGACTGAAAAATTATGGGGGAATACAACATGAGGGCCCACAGAGGGAACTGTGGCCACTTTTCACTCCCTTCCCAGTGAATTTTAAAATGCTGAAGCAATCTCTTAGTCTGGGTGAAAGTTTTCCTACATTCAGCACATTCAAGGAGTTCCTCAATTTCCCCAAGACAAGCTCTGCTTATTCTTCCTCCTCTAATTTTGCTTTCAATTTATTTTTTTTTCTTTCCCACTCCCCCTTACCTCCACCTTTATTCTAATTCTTGGTCTTTATTTTCTCAGTCCTTATCTCTGTTTCTATTGTTCTTCCAGTCTCTTTCTGCTAGTGCTTCCTTTCAGCCTCAAAGTTTTATCTGCTCTCAGTTTTCTCACTAAGATATCCTCAAACCCAGGGCTTCCTTAACCTATTGCTTGTTTGTTTATCATGGATTTCTTTGGCAGTTTGGCAAAGCCTTAGGCCACTTCTCAAAATATTTTTAAATGTATAAAATAAAATACATAGGATTACAAAGAAAACCAATTCTATTGACATATAGTTGTCACTAAAGTTTATAGACCCCAATTTAAGAATTCCAGATCAAAACCTTGGTCAATCTCTTGTGTGTTGCTAAAAAATAGAGAGAACTCTTTCTGCTACTAGGGAATCATTGAGGTCTCCTCAGTTAACATGAAAAAACTTTCTCAGTGCAGTAGGATGTTAATCCGTTCTTTCCCACCCTCAGTTCCTCTTTCTGGTATCAGTAACCACTTCCCTCCATTGACCTTACAACTGGGCTACATTGGTTATGGCAGAATTCCAGGGGAGATGTCTTCTTTCTCCTCTTCTAAGGGGAGAGGAGCATAGCCCAGATCTTCAACTGAGATGGAGATATAAAATGATGTGCTTCAACTAAATAAATTCCTGAGGCTCTTACATTGAAAATTTGGCCCCATTTAGTGTAAAAAGGCTGATCCTCGGAGTCTGTTACCTCCACTAACTTGTGATATTTTCCAACATGAAGAGTCTGCAGGGAACTTTTTTCTCCTTTGCCATTGCTACCTCCCTTTCCAATACTCATTGCCCACCAAGCTCTGGATGCCACCCTCAATCAATCCACTATACCCTGGAGGTAACTAAGTGCCCTGTTCCTATCCAACCTTTGAGAGTACTATCCCTTTCCAGAAAGTCTTTGGTCAATCATATTACTACTTGCAGGACATAAATGAAAAGAAAGTGACAATTACAATCTTTTCAGTAAGATGGTGGACAACTAAATCTTAATGCCTTCCTTACTTCCTATATCCGCCAGGTCATAACATCTGTCTTAACATCATGCTCTTATTATTCCTCATTTTTAAAATGAAGGCATTGCACTATATTACTTCTAAAGTCCCTTCCATCTCTAAATGGAGGAGTCTGTGATCTCAGACCTTTGTCTAACTCCTTAGTGGTCATCTCACCAAAATCTCCTGACACAAACTTTCCTTTCAACATATTCACTTGGTAGTTATTGTTCTGACTACAAAGAAATATGAACTTCTTTTCAAATCTCTAATAATTTACATTCAGAAGTCATAAAATATGGGAGCTGCACATGACTTTTGCAATTTCAATGAATTTATTACTGTAACCCACTATGCACCTGGACAACTATGTGTAGCTCAAACCTTTGGTACTTTGGGTATAGCTAAGCCCCTGACTGATTCCAGACAATCTTGGGTGACTCAGCACTGAAGAATTTAGACACTGAGAGACTAACCAAGAAATCCCCTTGTTGGCCACTGAGCCAAAATAGACAATGACTGAATAAACCTTTACAAAGGGCATGATTTCACTCCTTCTCCTTTCTTCCTTTGGCAAGCAATATACCTGAGAATTGGGGATAGGGTCTGTCCTTCCCCCACTTCACCAGAAATATGGCAGAGAATAGGCTGTTTAGGCTAGCCTGTAAGACTGCTGCTTGTGTGTTTACTCTTTCCTAAGTATAGGTGACCGAATAGTAATGCTGAGGTCAACTGGTTTAGTTTCAGAGGCAACTTTGTGAATCTGAGAGACTGGAGATCATAGGTCCCTTCATCAAAGCTGATTGGTGCCAGGAAGAATTGCTATATAGATAGGATCCCAACAAAAAGGTATAGAGTCCAACCCTTGGCCTACTTAGCTAGGAGACATGAATTTTTTAAAAAAAAAAGTGGGAGCAGAGTTATTTTTTAAAAGTCCACTGAGTTATTGGCTTCTTTTGCTCAGTATCCAATAAGAAGATTGCTCTGTCTTCCCCAAAGCACCCAAGGACTTCAGAACTTAGCAACAGATGGCCACCTGGAAAAAGTCAGGGGCTTTATCATTTCTGAAGTGCTCTAATACATATGATGTCCTATTACATAATGCCCTAGAGTAGCTTTGCATGGATCCTGTTCTTTTCTACAGATTCCAGATATAGTTATCTGGTAAGAGGACTGTTGGGATTCCCTTGTGAATTATTCAGCTATGAGGACAATGACAAAAGCAAAACAGTACCTGACTTCAAAAAGCTTACATTCTAATATGGAAAACAACATGTATGTATCTATATTGTGTATACATCTGTATCTATACATACCTATGTATATACAAGATATATATTGTATATACAAGATACATATAAGTTATAAATACATAGTAACCTAAAGAGTAAGACTAAGAACACCAGGAAAGAAGAATAAGTTCCTAGAATGAGTAGCTCTTGAGATGTATATTAAAGAGAACCAGAGATTCCAAGAGATAAGGGTATAGAAAGATAGTATTTAATGGATGAGAGTCAGTGTAAGATTTAGCATCTGCTCTATGATTATTCCCTCATCTTGGCTTTTATAGTTTGGGGTCCTTAGAGAGAGATGACCAATTCTCCTCTGAGGGTTATAGAACCCCTTGATGGAGGAGGGGGAGGGATTGAAGTTTTTAATGCTATAACTCCCCCAATGTAATTTCTATTAACGTCAGTAGATAACACCAATCTACTTCCTACTAACAGGCAGTAGATAACAATTTTTGTAAAAATAAGAATCTTATAGTAAGAATAACTGGTATCAAACATCACATCAAAAAAAAAAAATTGAATGCAGTCTCTTGACACACACACAAGATCCCTGGGGAGAATGGGCTCATACAAAGTACAATGATAACAAGATACACATTTAAAGAAGACAAAAGAAGTATTTTCCAACTCCTGTCCCTGTAACTCCTTTACTCCCTTTGTGGAATATTTATGAAGTTCATTACAAGTCATGATGTTGGTGATGGATGAGTCAATCTACTATTCAAAAAGGCTGGCTTCCTCAAAGGGCCTAGTGTTTCACTAGATGGGTCAATCTGCTGCTGGGCTGAGTCAAGACAGTCTCTGGGCTTCTGGCCTAACTTCTCACTGGATTTGGCTATTGCTGGGTTAGGACATTCAGCTGTCCTATCATGTAATCCCTTTAGACCTTGCAGTGCTCATAAAATCTCTGCCTGGGAATGACCATCTCAATATAGCTCAGTCACTTCCTGTTGTTAACTACTACTGGCTCCAATGGACTCTGCTACTGGCTCCAATTATCACTGAAACCTCTGAATTTCTCAGCCCTAAAAACTTACTGCCTGGGCATGTACACATCAGAATACCTGTTTGTATAATATGAGGAAAAAAATAAATACAAAGACATAAAAATGGCCATATGTTCATAGCCATGATGACCTAGTAAGGATTGGGCAACTGGAACATGTTGTCCCTCTAGTGTGCTCAGTTCTGCCTCAGAAATTCCTGAATCATCAGTTCCTCTGGTTCCACAGTTAATTAGAAAACTTTTTGTATTAAACCCTAAATCATCATAGCTGGAAGTGATTCTCCTCATTTTCCAGTTTATCTCCATTACAAAGAAATATAGCTACGCACTACTTAAAAATAACTAGAGAGTTTATTGATCACATATAAATTGTCAGTGGCACATTCAATAATTAGTCAAAAGGCATTTATTGGTATAAATAAAAAATACAAATTAGAGATAGATGAACTTGGATCAAGACTTATTTCTGATACATTCTAGCTATACCCTCTAAATTGCAAAATAGCCTTTTTCAAATGTACCATATGACTCCAGGTACTTTTTCCAATGCACCAATCATGAGTAAGTCAGATGAAGATGGCCACATAACTTATTTATATCCCAAAGAGACCTTAAAGGATGAAAGGGCCCCACATGTACAAAATTGTTTATGGCAGCCCTTTTTGTAGTAGCAAGCAACTGGACACTGAGTGGATGCCCATCAACTGAAGAATGGCTGAATAAGTTATGGTATGTGAAGATAATGGAATATTATTGTTCTGTAAGAAATGATCAGCAGGATGAATTCAGAAAGTCCTAGAGAGACTTATATGAACTGATACTAAGTGAAGTGAGCAGAATCAGGAGATCATTGTATACAGCAAGGACAAGATTATAAGATGATTAATTCTGAAGGACATGGCTATTTTCAACAATGAGTTGACTGAGGCCAGTTCCAAAGATCTTGTGATGAAGAGAGCCATCTGCACCCAGAGAGAGAACTGTGGGAACTTAGTGTGGATTACAACATAGTATTTTCTTCTTTTTGTTGTTATTTGCTTACTTTTTCTCATTTTTTTTCTCATTTTTTTCCCTTTTTGATCTGATTTTTCTTGTGCAACAAGATAATTGTACAAATATGTATGTATGTATTGGATTTAACATATATTTTCACCATGTTTAGCATATATTGTATTACTTGCCATCTAGGGGCAGGGGTGAGGGGAAGGGGAAATGTTGGAACACAAGGTTTTGCAAGGGTCAATGTTGAAAAATTATTCATGCTTAGGTTTTGAAAATAAAGAGATTTAATAATAAAAAAGAAAAAAAAGAAGATGGCCACAGGAGAGGTTATAATTCTTTTGGTAGGGAGATGATTGAGTTTCACTTGAAGACCTATCAGTCCTGTTGCATTTCTAACTACCTATCCTTTCTTCTCTTTGTCCAGAACATTAGGCTCTCTCATCTCAGAAAGTAAAGTCCGAAAGAAAAAGCTGGACGCCACTTGTCATGGACATTGTAGAAAATCTCCTTTTCAGTTACTGTTGGGACTAGATAAAGTCTTTGGTCATAAGGTCATAGATAAACAAGTAAGACTTTTGAGATCATCTAGTTCAACCGTCTCATTTTACAGATGAGAAAACTGAGGCTCAGAGAGATGATATAACTTATCACATAAGTAGTAAATGGCAAAGTCAGAATTTAATTCCTATCTTGTGGCTCCTTGCAGGGTATCTTCTTTACTACTTCCTATCTTTTCCAACTCTGAAATTCTATATTTGGTGACTAACCAAAACTCAAGCCTATAGTTTTACAACTCCCATCATTATTCAATAAACATTTACTAAGTTTCTATTCTATGTAAAGCACTGTGTTGAGGGGTAGTGGCTAGGGAGGAGAAAGTTTAGATAATGCTTCATTCAGGAAGTTTACAGGTCTAGTAAGACTCCACTTAAAAGAAAAAAGACATCATTACATTGAATGTAGATGATAAAATGCTTCCCCTTCAAGGAACCAGAAATTGTGTGGATGCCCCTCAGTTAACTGAATAAAATATGGTATATGAATGTAATGTCCTTGTCCTATAAGAAATGATGAGCAGGTTGATTTCAGAAAAGTCTGGAGAGACTTACATGAACTTATGCTAAGTGAAATGAGCAGAAGCAAGAGAACACTATACACAGCAACCATAAGATTATGTGATGATCAACTGTGATGGACTTGGCTCTTTTCAACAATGAGGAGATTCAAGGCAGTTCTAATAGATTTGAGATGGAAAGAGCCATCTGCATCCAGAGAGAGAACTATGGAGACTGAATGTTGATCAAAGCCTAGTAGTTTCACCTTTTTTTTTTTTTTAATCGTGGTAGTAGTGTTTGTTTGCTTGTGGGGTTTTTTCTCTCATGTTTTTTTTTCCCTTTTTAATCTGATTTTTCTTGTGCAATGAAATATGTTTAGAAGAATTGCACATGCTTAACGCATAATGAATTGCTTGCTTTCTAGGGGAAGGGTGTGGGGAAGGAGAAAAAAATGGAACACAAGGTTTTGCAAAGGTGAATATTGAAAACTATCTTTTCATGTATTTGGAAAAATAAAAAGCCATTAAAAAATAAAATGCTTCCACTGTTTTAAGCATCATGCCCAAAGCTCCTTCAGCCAGAGATTCTGAATATCTGAATCCTTGGTTCCTCACTTGTTTGTAAGCAGGGAAAAGCAAAATGGATGACTCTTGAATCCTGCTGCTTCAGGTGCTGAAAAATCTTAGGATCACAGTCTCCTAAGGTTCATAGATCTATGCACCAGAAGCGACCTGAGAGACCATTTTATTCAATCATTTCATTTTATAGATTCCTCATCCCAACTTCTTCCTAACTACCAGTTGAACTAATATTAGCAACTCAGTCAAGGTTTTCTCATGTGAGGAGTTAGGAAAGAGGAGGCACAATTCTCAGTTTGTGAATTCATATGAAATGAGATGTCATCCAGAAAGTTTAAGACAGTTTCAAATATTCAAACATGAATAAGAACAGAGTCATCCCTGGGGGTTAGGACTGAAATAAAACATATGGTGGGAGAAGGGTTTTTTTAGGGTAAAACTGGGTTAAAATAAATATCAAGGTCAGCTTAGAAGTAGAAGCTATGGGAAATTGTAGCTAGGTATGGAAGTGGAGAAAAAGAACATTCTTTAGTGGCAATAGAAGAAAGGGAAAGGATTTCCTAGATGAAATTAATAATATTCTGCTAAACTGAATTTTCTTATCTTCCTTCCTCGATTCCATATTCTTAACCACACCACAGATATAATTCATAGTCAAATCTCATCTTTTCCACCTGCCCAATGAACATAAAACACCGTCTTGCTCTGAATGCTCTACTCCCACATCTTGGAGTTTCCCTGGATTCCTTCAAGATTCACTCAAACCTCACCTCCTGTCAGAAGCCTTTTCAAATCCTCCCCTTTGTTTCTCCCTTAGTGTAGTGTTCTGTTCTCTCTCAGACTCTTTTCACATCCATTCTGGATTTATCTTATATTTTTCCATTTATTTACATGTTGTCTAATCCTTAGAATGTGAATTTCTCCAGTGCTAAGCACAGTGTCTGGTAGACAGACTGAAGGTTGTCTTCCCTATTAGAATGTAAGCTCCTTGAGGGCACAGTTTGGGTTTATTCCCTCTTGTTTGTATCCCAAATGCTTTAAATAGCGACCGCTACATAACAAATATTTCATAAATCCTAGTAACTCTTGGAACTCACTCTACAATGGTTATTTCAGATTGGAAAAAGAAAGAAAGCCAGGAGGGTCTCCCTTGGAGGCATCATATAGTTGCATGGTTCCATTAATAATGGAAGTTTTCTCACCAGAAGTTCCATATATTAATGAAATCACAGGTCCAGACCAAAAAAAAAAAAAAAAAAAAAAAAAATATATATATATATATATATATATATATATATATATATATATATATATATATGTTGGATTGTTTATTTGTTTTTAGGAAGTTTTCTCTTACTTGAATTTGCCAATGTGCCAATAAGGCAATTTATTTCTTTTACTTCTGTCCTCCAGGGCCAAACGCCATTTCCATTCTTTCTTCCACAAAATAATCCTCCAAATCCTCCAAAAAAGTTTTTTGTTCTTCCCGAAGTCTTCTCTTTTTCAGGCTAAAGATTCTTAGTTTCTTCAACAGAAGTTCATAAACATGACATACTAGATATTCTGTCATCTCATTTGTCCTCTTTTCCTCCTTTTTTTTGGAGGGGGTTCAGGTAATGGGGTGGGAATGGGCACAATGAAGTGACTTGCCCAAGGTCACACAGAAAGTGTCTGGGGCAAAACTTGAACCCAGGTGCTTCTGCCTCCAAGGAACTTTCCTAATCTACCCTAACTTTAGTTTCTTCCTTCAGTTAATTGTCTCCAATTTATCTTGTTTATATCTTGTTGTATATAGTTCTGAGGCACTTAGCTGCTGCTGGTTGTACTCTTCATGGAGGTCTTCAGATTATCAAAGTATTTCCTAAAAACATGGTGCCCTAGAATGAATTCAGTGCTCCAAATATAGTCTGACCACAGCAGGAATTCTCTTTCCCCCCCCCCCCTCCAAAGGTACATTTATTTATGAAAACAGGTTACGGACAAAATGAAGAGGTAAAATAAGTACCAGGAATGGTAAATATGAAATAGATTTGGGAGAAGGAAAGGGGTTTTAACAATGAACCATTAATGGAAAAGACAAGTTCCCTAGTGCAAGTCACAATTAACCAGGAGAAAGGAAATACATCATGAGGTGGGAATATGCCATTAACTGGCTGGCTAAATCCACAGAGAAGTTTAGCATCCTAAAAGAGCTAGTTAAGAAGGAGGCATGGATTAATCAGTCTTCTTCTGATGGGGGCCCACTCAAATACTGGGCAATGTTTTGTTGGATTCTATTCACCCCACCAAAGAGTTCCCCCCAAAAAGAGCCCAAAGTCCTTTGAGATATGGGGTAATATTTCATCTTCTGAAGCTAATTCCTCAAAGCATGAGTTCTTAACCTCTATGTAGATGTTATTGATTCCTTAAGCAGTGCAAAGAAGCCTCTGGAGGGACCCTTTCTCAGAATATTTTTTTTAATTGAAGGAAATGCTAAATTTCAGTTAAAAGTTGCTGAAAATAAAGATGTCATTTTTCCCCATCCCAGTTTATAAATCCTTTATATTTATAAAGTTGATTTTTCTAAACCCATTTCATCCCTACTATGGGGGGCTATAGCTCCCAGGTAATAACCCTAATAATATAGCGCCCAAGTAAATAAACCCCATTGTTTTGTAGAGCAAATTATAATAGGATCACCTTATTTGGAGCAGGACTTCTTAAGCTTTTTCCCCTCAAGATCCCTTTTTGCCCCAGAAATTTTTACAAGATCCTGTCTAGAATCTGAGCAGAGGTGTTTCTAGCAGTATTCAAACATGCATAGTGCAAAGTGAGTATATTACCTGTTCAAAACCATGACTGCAGTGAAGTCGTGTGATACAGCATGGGCAAATACTACCAAAAACACCTTGGATTCATTACATGTTTGATTTTGAATTAAATTTTGTTTGTTACATTTGGAATCCTTTTCCTGTTGCCAAATTTTTCATGAACTCCACAGTCAGTTATGTGGAGCCCCAACACACACACACACACACACACACACACACACACACACACACACACACACACACAATTTAAGGAACTTTGATTTAAAGGCAGCTAGATGACACAGTGGATAGAACATTAAGCCTGGAGTCAGGAAGATTTGACTTAAATATGGCTCTAGAAGTTTACCAGCTGCAAGCAAGTCTTTTAATCTATGTTTTCCTCACCTGTAAAGTGGCTCACAGAGCTGTTGTAAGCATCAAATGAGGTAATATTTATAAAGTGCTTAGCACAGTGCCTGTTCTATTAATTCTTATTTCCAGTCCCTTTCCCCTCAACTTCGCCTCAAGTTACTTTCACCTTTTTTCCCTCTTAGGTTAACCTATCTCTCTTCTGGTCCAATGGATAGAACATCTGGCTTAGAATCAGGAAGACTCATTTTCCTGAATTCACATATGGCCTTAGACACTTACTAGCTGTATGATTCTGGGCAAGTCATTGCTTGCCTCAGTTCTTCATTTCTGAAATACGCTGGAGAAGGAGATGAGCAACTATTCTAGTATCTCTGACAAGAAAATTCCAAATGAAGTCAAGGAGAGTTAGACATAACTGGAAAATGACTTAACAGCATCATTCTTTTGATTTGTATTATCTTGCAATCCACTAAAACACTTCTCTTTTCAGACAAATTGCTGTTTTACTCCTATCTTGTACTTATACAGTTGACAGTTCATCCCTACTAAATTTCATTTCATTAAATTCAACCAACACTTGTCAAAACTTTTTGTTTCACACCTTTGTCATCCAGTGTGTTGGCTATTTCTCCCAACTTGTGTCATGTGCAATTTTGGTTATCGAGTGGTCTATGCCTTTATAAGGCATTGATAACAATACCAAATAGCATACCACCAACTATAACTCATTCTATTGGGATTTGTATCCAAGTTAATATCAAACCAATCATGATTACTCTTTGAATCAAGAAGACTTTCTTAGTCCCCTTTAACCTTAGTGCCTTCCTTCAGTTAATTATCTCCAGTTTATCCTGTTTATATCTTGTTTGTACATAGTTCTTTGCATTTTGTCTCTCCCATTAGACTGTAGGTTTCTTAATAGTTGTAAAAGGGTTTTTATTTTGTTTGCTTTCTTTGCATCCCCAATGCTTTGCCTAGTGACAGGAACATAATAGTTTCTTATAACTGCTTATTGACTAGACTTTAGTTGACAATGGGTTCAGCCATTCAAACCAGTTTGAAATATGTATTTTCATCCTTTCCACAACAATAAAATGAGAAACTTTATCAAATGTGGAATTCTTCTACTCTATCAATTTAATACTGCTAAAAAAGAAAATAAGATTTGCTTGATATAACCTGCTCTTGATCAAGCCATGCTGGGCTTTTGTGATCCTTATTTACTTTTCTACCTTTTCACTAATTATTGCTTGTCTGCATAGGGGACAGAGCCTGAGATCTGGAGTCAAGAGGTTTCAGAATCTAAGTTCAAATCTAATCTTAGACAACTTACTCCCTGGGTGACCCTGGCAAATCATTTATTTCTATCTGCTCCAGTTGCCTCATCTGTACAATTTGAGCAATGATAGTACCTCCCTACCAATTTTTTTTTGGGGGGTGAGGATCCACAAAGGAGATAATACAATTATCATTTCGACATCTCAACTTTCTCCAATATGGTTTCCACATGTCATCAAACTTTAAAGCACTATATAAATGTTAGCTAAAATTATTGATACAAAAGTTGAGTCAAGCTTATTGGCCTATATTTTGCATGTTTCATCCATTTCCTTTAAAATAATTAGAGTAGAATGTATCCTTCTTCAGTCTGCAATGATTCTGACATTCTTTTGTAAGTCTAATTTGGTAAGTGAGTCTCCTTTGTGTCTAATTTTTTTTACCTCTTCCCTTTTTCTCCTTGGAATTTTCAGGTTCCATTTGAAAAACTTTATCCTAAGTCCTGACAATCTGTCTGCCTGTCTGTCTGTCTGTCAACTGTCTCTGTCCCTCCTTATATTTCTCATGATGCTTTGTCCTTGACTTTTATCATATTTTTCTTTATACCATACTTATTGTATACTTATGTGACTTCTGTCCTTTGCCTCACTACACTATAATGGGAAGTTACTATTCTTGAGGGCAGTGACATTTTTCATTTTTGTATCTCCAGCACCTAACCTTGTAAGCTCTTAATAACAAATATTTATTTATTTTTTTTTATTTTATTGGATTTTATTTATTTATTGGATTGAAGGTCTTATAGGAACAGGGACATAGAATAAGCCCTCTAACATAGGAGACAGAGGGATATAGAAAGGAGTACTGGAAGGGCAGATAGGAAAAAGCCAAAAGCAAATTCCTCACACTGGCCATGCTAAGTGCAGTCAGCCAACTTATTAACTACTCAAGAGTAAGGGAGATACACAATGACCATATTTTTCAAAACAAAAATTGGGAGACAAAATCAAAGGACTGCCTTTGCTATCAACAGTTGCTTGTGTTTTTTATTAGGGTACTCACTTTGGTGTTTGAAAGCTTGAAAACCATTACCACTTTGTAGCCCACATTGTACCATCTGCACATAGGTCCACAGCTATAAGTAGTAATTTTATGGAAGATGGATCTAATGGACTTGGCTTTTTGTGAGTAATTACAATTTCTTCAGCCTGTAATTCTGCATGTTTTATTGCTCTCAGTCTTTTGTGACTCACAACTATTTTATTGTAATTCTTACTAACCTGATTCATTGAATGTGATGAAATAGTAGGATTTCCAGGTCATTTTGATGGTTCATAGAGACAACGAAGCAAATCATTTGAAATTTGGATTGTGTTGTTGCTATCCAGAGAAAGTTCCCAATGGAAAAAAATGACATGGGTTGAAATTTTAATATTCACGTGTAAGAAGCATTGCAATTTTAGTTGCTGGTGGAAAGTAGGGCAAAGGTCATCAATTCTACTTGGTCTTTTTCAACTTTGTTCCCAAGTTGATTTATACAAGCCAGGGCCTTAATGAGTGTTGGGAAGAAATCTCTCCGAAATTTTTTTTGTAATTTTTCTAAGGGAGTCTCTGGGACAATTTCTTGAGGAGATCCAAATTTCCAAATTAGTGGAGATATAATGAAGAATATTTTCATGAAAGGGAAAAACATTTTGGATGGATAGAAAAGGAAAATAGCAGCAATACAGAAGACAGTCTGACCAAGGTTTTAGTTGTGCCTAAAGAAAGATAGAGCACTTTCTCTTTCAACATGATTGGACCTGAAGGTCTACAGGTAGGTAGAGAATTTAGAAGCTGTTAAAGGGAAGAATTTTGTTTCCCTTTGTATGTCAGTACCCTGGAGAAAAGCAATATTCATTTCAGATAGTTGTAGTTCTATGACCCAAAGGTATAAACTTAAAAGGAATTTTCAGGTTATAATTCAAATAAGAATTTGGATTGAGAGAGTACAAGTGGCAGTGGTTCAAAATATCAAGGAAGACTTCTGTGAGACAGTAGTAGAGAATAAAAAGAGGAATCTCTAGCAGAAAGATCAGAAATATTAGTTTACATCTCAGTGACATGAAATTACTTGCATATACATGATCAACAATCTAGAAGTCACCAGAGGCTTCTTTCACTACTTGGGAACAACTCTGTCTTCATGGTAAGAGTGGGAGGAGACTACAAATGGAGTAGAATGAATAGTAGGGTTGGTATGTAGTTGGATAAGTTCCTGACTAGAATCACCTTGAGTTCCCTCAAATCCCCATGTATCACTTATTATCTTTTTTCAGGGCTGATCTAGGTAGGATACTATGGGGGAAAGAAGAAGATTGAAAGAAAGGTAAATTTCCTCCATTACTGAGAAATCTAGCTTGATGACCTCAATCATCAATAACCATCCTACCATCCATTTACCTATTTATGTCTCATCTACCCTATCTATCTCTATACCCTAATCTATCTATTTATCTATCAATCATCTACCCTGTCTATCTCTATTTATACCCTAAGCTATCTATGTATCATCTATGTATCTCTATCATCTACACTGTCTGTCTGTCTCTATCTATCTATACCCTAACTTCTTGTCTAAGCTCCAGTTTCTCATTATCAACTGACTTTTGGTCATTTTGAACTAGATATCCTGTAGACATCCCAAATTCAACCAAACAGAACTCATTATTTTACTTTTTCCCCATCCCAAAATCATTCCCTCTTCCAAACTTCTCTATTGCTATGGAAGACATCATCATCCTCCCATTTACCCAGGCTTACAACCTTGATGTCATCTTGGACTTTGCTATTCAATTGATTCTCACTCACTCCACATATCCAATCTATTTCTAAATCTTGTCATTTATATCTTCACAACTCTCTGTTTTCTTTCTTCTGCTTATGCAACCACAAATCCTAGGCAGGTCTTTATCATCTATTTCCTGGATTGTTGCAATACTTTTCTAAATGGTTTCCCTGCCTCAAGACTTTCCTAAACTCCTAGTTCATCCTCTGTGCAGCTGTTAAAGTCATTTTCCTAGAGTACAAGTCACATGTCCCCACCCCCAATGAACGAGCTCCAGTAGCTTTCTATTTTTTTAAACTTAATAGTATTTTATTTTTCTAATTACTTGTAATGATAGTTTTCAATATTCATTTTTGTAATATTTTGGGCTCCATTTTTTTCTCTCTCCAGTACATATTACCTTGAGCAATAATTATAAACTCCTCTTTTGGGCACTTAAAGCTAATCATTATGCTGGCCTCTTTTTACCTTTCCGATTTTCTCATACTTTGATAATTCCCTTCAGGGGACCTGTATGTACCAAAATGTTTGTGGCAGCCCTTTTTGTAGTGGCTAGAAACTGGAAAATGAATGGATGCCCATCAATTGGAGAATGGTTGGGTAAATTATGGTATATGAATGTTATGGAATAGTATTGTTCTGTAAGAAATGACCAGCAGGATGAATACAGAGAGGTTTGGAGAGTTTTACATGAACTGATGCTGAGTGAAATGAGCAGAACTAGGAGATCATTATACACTTCAACAATGATACTGTATGAGGATGTATTCTGATGGAAGTGGATATGTTCAACATAGAAAAGAGCTAATCCAATTCCAATTGATCAATGATGGACAGAATCAGCTATACCCAGAAAAGGAACACTGGGAAATGAGTGTAAACTGTTTGCATTTTTTGTTTTTCTTCCCAGGTTATTTTTACCTTCCGAATCCAATTCTTCCTTTGCAACAACAACAACAACAAAATTCGGTTCTGCACATATATATTGTATCTAGGATATGGTATAAAATATTTAATATGTATGGGAATGCCTGCCATCTAGGGGAGGGGGTAGAGGGAAGGAGGGGAAAATTCTGTAACAGAAGTGAGTGCAAGGGATAATGTTGTAAAAAATTACCTATGCATATGTACTGTCAAAAATGTTATAATTATAAAATTAATAAAAAAAATTCCCTTCAGGCATTCTATAGTCCAGCTACATGGGCCACTTGCAGTTGTGCAAACAGCATGTTCCAAATCTCATTTCCACATCTTTGTAATTTGCTCTTTCCCCAAAACACCTAGAAGGCTTTGCTCCCTCATATCCATCTCTTAGTTTCCCAGGCTTCCTTTAAGACAGATCAAATTCTATTTTCTATGGGAAATTTCCCCCAATATTTCCAACTACTAATGTCTTCCCTCTTTAGAT
The DNA here is from genome assembly GCF_048593235.1 of Sminthopsis crassicaudata. Taxonomy (NCBI): domain Eukaryota; kingdom Metazoa; phylum Chordata; class Mammalia; order Dasyuromorphia; family Dasyuridae; genus Sminthopsis; species Sminthopsis crassicaudata. The sequence goes on along the minus strand of NC_133617.1, from coordinate 481,946,058 downwards.
TATCTTCTTTCTTCTCTGCATGTATGTTCTATAAATTTAGTAATGTCTGTACTTTCTCTCTCATTTGAATGTATCTCCCAGAAGGTATGTTCTATAAATTTAGTAATTTCTATATTTCCTCCTTCATTAGAATGTATCTCCTAGCAGAATGTATCTTCATTTTTGTTTTTCTGTACATACTCAGTACTTAGCATTGTGCTTGACACATAGCAAGCATACCATGTTTTAATAAATACTTATTGACTTACTAAATGATCATCTATCTATCTATCTATCTATCTATCTATCTATCTATCTATCTATCTATAATTATTTTTTTCTCCCCTAGGACCTGTAGGGAAGAGGGAAGAGCAGTTATTGGTAGAAGAGAAGAACAGTAATGGAACATTTTACTCCCTACCAGTTTCTCTTTTGTTTATTTTAATACTTCAAAAGATCTGTCATTTAATTGGTGTACTTTGATGGGTGGGATAGGTCTCACAACTTTTCCTTGTCTTAGAGCAGAGCTTTTCAGACTATGGAGCTTGAGGCCCTTTGGGGGTGACAGAGGGGATGGTGTGAAGCAATAGTAAAAATTGTTGGGTATGTTAGAATATAATTCCCACATGAACATATGTACTTTTTTTCAATGAAAACAAACTTCTTATCAAAGTCAACAAAAGTGAAACTAACACAGCAAATTCTGGCAAACTAACAGAGAATACAGCTGAGCGAATATTTAATGTGGTATGTACAAACAAAGGCAAATTTGAGTTGGCTAGCTTTGACTCTCCACACAGACAAGCTCTGCCACCAAAACTATCAGCTGGCATAGCTTTATGATACTGATAAGCTGTGTCATGAAAATTATTTGTGAAGATTGTTATATAACATTATATTTAGAGAAACAATTTTTAATTTAAAAGTAGGACTGCTATAATAAAGCATGGAAATCTCTGCTTGGAAGATGATTACTAATGAATTGCTTTGGCCAGAAAAAAATATCTTATGGTCAAATATTCTGGAGGTCAGTGACCTTCAAATTAGCAAGACTGGGCTTTAGTCCATCTTCTGTCCCCATATTTAAGGCCTTTTTAGCTTACTAAGACCCTACAGAGGAGTTATTCTCCATTGACATTGCTTGGGGTTATCTCCATCATGTAGCATCAGGAGAGAAGTTTATCTGAGATTCCCTTTAGTTCACTTGTAGGAGCAAATCCTCTGAAGGTCCCAAAGAGTTCTATCTGATCTGTTTTACAGTGTTTTACAGAGAGCTGGGAAAAAGAAAGAAGTCTTGATTGTTAACAACAGGTAATGTAACAACATTATGTTGTATAAAGCATAACAGATAGAACAACCCCCTGAAAAGGGGAAATAGGAAAAGAAAGATGGTGGTTAGGAGGCCAAGGGGAAGCAACATACCATAGTGGAAAGAGTTCTGGGGCTGGGAGTCACAAGAATTGATTTCAAATCCTAGTTCTGCCACCCCACCTGGTGATGTTAGACAAGACATTTAATCTCTTTAGGAAATGTTATCTTGCCTGTAAAATAAAAATTTTGGACCAGAAGACTTTAAAGGTCTCTTCTAGCTTTAAGTGATGAGTTAAGGAGCAGGGTGTATATAGGACAAGGTCCTGGTAGCCCTCATACTTCTTCAATTCTACCCATGTGGAGTACATCGGTCCTCAAACTTTTTAAATAGGGGCCAGTTCACTGTCCCTCAGACTGGGAGGGCCGGACTATAGTAAAAACAAAACCTCACGTCCTGTCTCTGCCCCTCAGCCCATTTGCCATAACCCAGGGGCCGTAATTTGAGAACCCCTGGATCCCTAATTTCCAAATCCTTACAATTCTGGATAGATGCCATTGGAAGCCACCGCATCCACTGCCAGTGATTTGAAGATAGTTAAAATACAAAATTCCTCAGTGTCTGACAGGTAGGGCAAGTCCCCAGGGCTTCAAGGAAGATAGCAGAAATGTATTTTGGGAAATAAGCTATTAAGCTGTATTTTTAATGTGAGGCAGTATGGTGTATTGGTTATGTCAATACATCAGAAATCTTGGTAGGTTCTATGACTCAGATGAAGAAGAAGAAGAATACTTTGTATCCATCCTAGATATTATACAGGAAAATCTTTGAGCACAATTTTGGTAATGGACTAGCCTAGCTAAATCTGGATAGGCTAATTCCCTAATGTTTTTGGCTGCACTAACTGTTGAAGATTCTCTACTAAGGTGTGGAAGGTTATGATCTGCAAGCTAGAGGAATTTAACAAGGCAATCACAGATGCTATGAAGTGATGTCATTCATATCAATGATTGAATTCATGAAGAACTCTTATTCACATTTGGGATCCAAACGAAAACCGCTACTGCTCTCTTCTAAGTAACGACTGATTCCATTTAACAAACATTAAGAGTATTTACTAGGTCGGAAACCTTGTGCTAGACTTGAGGAAAATACAGTTTCCCAAAAGTCTTCATATGGTTTTAACCCCAGTACAAAGGTCCTTGCCTTTGCTCAGCTTAAAAGAGAGGTTTTCATTCCAAGGGGTTTAACAAGTTTCACTCTCGTGTTAAATGCAGTGTAAAGGTTAGCAAGTAAATCAGAAACCTAGATTACCATTCTGTCTCCAGCATTTGACTGGCCATGTGACTATGAGTACACCTTAGTTTTCTCATTCCATAAAATGGATCCCCATCACACAACAAACCTCACTGGATTTTTGTGAAGAAAGGCTTTAGTTCTCGAGCCATATAAATGCAAATTAATATTTAAATTAAAATAAAAATTTCTTTTGAAAAACAAATAGGCTTATTTATTCGTGGTCTATAATTAAGCGAGAATGTGCTGAGTAAATTATATATATATATATATATATATATATATATATATATATATATATATATATATATATATATATATATATATATATATAATTTTGCTTGAAGTGCAAAGGCTACTTTCTAAATTTGCTCATTGTTCTTTTCCGCCAAATTATTTTTTTTAAGTTGACACATAGGGCTTTTCGTTAGTGACTGCTTTAAAACGTAAGGCACCCTCTTTTCCCTGTACCAGTGGTCCTCAATAAAGATGATTTTAGCTGAAGCTTTTTTTTTTTTTTTTTTGTAATTTTTGTAATACAGAGGGATGGTCTTCCCTATCTTTCAAAGCAATTTCCTGGAATTTTATAATATAGCTCAGCTCCCTTGATGTCAAAAGTTCTGCGGTTCTTCTCCATGACTGTAGCCCCTTAGACTAGGAGAGTACTCAAAAAACTGGAACTGTGTTCGGTACACCTGGCATTCCTAGTGCCACGCCCATCCAAAGCTAAAGATCCAATCCGAAGGCAAGCCAAGGCGACTGACTTTCTCGTTGGGCAATAGTAGCCCGCAACAGTGGGTGGCCGTTCCATCCCCCAAGTCTCCTCCTCCCTTTCATTCTGAAAGAAAGAATCTCTGCAGAGAAGCCCAATGAGAAGCCTAGAGCCTGAGAACTACGTCTTGAACCCCGCCTCCAATCCGCCGTCCCTCCTCCCTGACTCCGCCCAAGTGGGGCTTTGCAGCCTACACCAATCGAAGAACGTCTTGCATTAGATTGATAATAGCCTACCCAATCCCTTGGGCCAAGGCGAGGACAACACACGCCCCTCTCTGTACCCCTCCATCCTCCCCCCCCACACCCCTTACCCTCAGCGGGGGGTCGGAGCAGCTTGCTGGGAGCCAGTGTGGGGTTAGGAGCGGACGGTGGCGACGACAGCCTGGGGCTCTGGTCACTGACTGGGGGACTCTAGTCCGAGTCTCCGTCCGCTAGGATTTGGAGGCCGCCAGCAACTCGGCTGCGCCCCCGTTGGTCCCCTTTCCCAGCCTATCTGGGGGTCGCCTCGGCTGCTCCCCGCTAGCGGCCGCGCCCCTCTGCCGCCTCCGCCCCGGGCCGGAGGAGTTGCGCTCCCCTCCCCCTCGGCCGCGGGGCCGCCGCCCCCGGAGGGCGGGCTGGGGCTACTCCGATGGCCCCCGGCTCCTAGCCGGGGGAGGAGGGGGCTGGGCGCCTTTGGGATCCGGACTCAGCGCGGCGGCGGCGGCGGCGGCGGCGGATGCAGACGACCGTGGGGGGGCCGTGAAGGGGCGGCCGCCGCCTCCCGCCCCCGCCCCCGCCGTCCCCACTTCGCTCAGTCGGTCCTCTCCGCGGCCGGCGGGGCCATGTCCGGGGTAGTGAGGACCCTCAGCCGCTGCCTACTGCCTGCCGAGGCCAGCGGGCGGGAGCGCCGGGGCGGCGGCGGGAGCAGCAGCGGCAGCCGGGACTCGGAGCGGGAGGCCCGGCGGCGGAGCCGGGAGATTGACGCGCTGCTGGCCCGAGAGCGCCGGGCGGTGCGGCGCCTGGTAAAGATCTTGCTCCTGGGGGCCGGCGAAAGCGGCAAGTCCACCTTCCTGAAGCAGATGCGCATCATCCACGGCCGCGAGTTCGACCAGAAGGCGCTGCTCGAATTCCGGGACACTATCTTCGAGAACATCCTGAAGGTGAGGTGGGCTCCCGGCGTGGGGGATATTTGGGGGGCGGAGGAGAACGAAGCTAGAGCGCCGTCTTCTTTCCCCTCACATTGGGAAAGAGTGGGATCTGCAACCTCTCGCAGATCCTACCTGGTACAGGTGAGGCGATCACTTCTGATACCAAATGGCTGACCGTCTTCCAGATGCGAGCAAAAGTGATGTTATGCTAGGGACTTCGTTCTTCTAGAGTCTGTGGTTGGGCCCAAGTCTAACCCCAGATGCCCAATAGACGATTGTTGAATGGAGAGTCTTACCTGATTCTCTAGTGGCAGACTACACAGAGGGATCAAATGAAACATGCATTAAGGACCCACCTTTTGCTTTACAAATCCTCACCACAATGCTCAAGTTCCATTTTACAACTGAGGAAGAGAGGTTAAGGGTCATAAAGCTAAGCGCTCTGAGGCTGGATTTGAACTCAGGCCTTCTTAACTTGTTCTTTCCATTGAACCATCTTGAAGCCTCCTCTTAAAGCTGGAGACCTCCGTGATATAACAGATGTAGAGCTGGACTTAGCTAAGGGTCAGAAAGACAGGGGTCCGAAGATGGCCTCTGACACTGTTTAAAAACAACAGCTGGGGAATTCCAGAAGTAAGTTTTAAATTCTGTGACTATGGGCAAGTCATCTTTTACCTCCACTCTCCCGATTTGTAAAGCGGGGATAGTCATATCTTTGATTTAATTGTTTTAAGGATCAAATGAAATAATAAGTGAGGTGTATTGCAAACTTTATATGAATTGTTTCATTTTTAGCGTTTTTTTTTTCTGAGTGTGCAATCTAACATCGAAGTAGGTGCTTAATAACTGCTTATTGAATTCAATAGAAATGGATTTGAAAGTGCATGTGGTTGTTTTTGTTTGAAGTCTATAAGGAAACTTGATTTCTATCACCAAAAAGTAGTTTTTTCCTTCACAACCTAGATCATTTGGGGATACTGTAGTGTGCATGGTAGATCTGGCCATCGCATGGGCATTTGGTATGTTGATCTTAGGGGCTGGTGAGATCATGACTGGACATCTGAAAGAAAAACCACATTGGGAACTCGGGGTAGCAAACCGCTGCTGCATGTTGGCTGCTTACTTTAGAAAGTCGCTGTTATGATGTCTGTGGTTTTCCCACTCCACCCTTTAGAGTCTTCAGTCAAAGCTGATGAGGAAGTTGTTCCTGCTCTTTTCTAGAGTGTGCAATCAGAGGGAGGAAAAAAGCCTCAAATCTGATTTAGTCCATGTTAGAAAAGGGTCACAGAGAACTTTGGGGAAGTTATTGAGTAGATGCAGAATTGACCTTCTTTCTCTACTTAGTATGATCACTGTCTCACTTATTCTCTCCTGGTTTTTAAGTAGTCAAAAGAGAACAATTTTCAGGCCTTAAAATTGTCTTTTTGCTCATTGTGGTAGTAGGGGGAAGGGAATGAGAACCTATACCTGAAGACCCAGAAACATTGCGAAATTAGCTTATACTAGGGAACTAGACTGGTGTCCTGGAGGCTATGGATTTTATCTTGCATTTAAAATTTTAGAACTGGAGATGGCTTTAGAGATCATTTAGTTTAATCTTATTTCACAAATAAGGAAACTGAGGTCTAGGAAGACTGACCTTGTGAAGATCAGTCTAAGTGGTACAGTCATGTCTAGAACAGGTATCTTGACTAACTAAATTAACTAAATTGACTTTTTTTTACTAGAACATGTTGTTTTCCTTTCTAGACTTATTAGAAAAATTTAGAAATGGATAGAAAAAAATAAAGAGGAAAAATTGTCAAATACCCCTTTTTCACTTTTTTTCAGAACACTCACAAAGTATTTAAATATTTTTGTTTCTAATTCATAAAGAATTTTAGTAAGTATTTAGAAAACTACCATATATTTCTAGGAAAAATAATTTTGATTTTTTTTCTGGACAAAATTGTTGTTTGCCATGTACCAGTCATACTCAATATAAATTATACCTTTCTGACTAAAAACAAACAAACAAACAAACAAACAAACAAACAAAAAAAAACACAAGATCCTGGCATTTGGTTTAGGTTGATAGAATTTATCATCTCCCAGTTTCTTTAAACCCTGGAGGCCATTGACAATGATTAAATATCACAAATGTGACTTTTAAAAATAAAAAGCCCTCTTGAAAATCACAAATATTATTTAAATGAGTTTTAAACAATTTAGTCTTAACTTTTACTAATGCATATAAAACATTAACTTTTACTTTTGTTATTTTAGTTATTTTTTTGTTTTTAGCAAAAATGGAAATCCCTATTTACCACAAATTCTTTCCTTCTCAACTTGTATGTAATTGTAGTTCTATCTTAAATTAAACTTTAGCTAACAAGAAAAAAATGGCTTAGAATTCTACTTTGAGTTTAGAACACAATACTTGAGATGTGTCTCATTGCTGAGGAAAAAATGTTTTTTAAAGCTTTAAACAGTGAGTTTTGCAATTATTCAGAATAATATTAGTGTTTGCGAATACTTGTTGGAGTTGCTATGACTAAATTACCCAGTTATTTTAAAGGAAAAACTAATTTGATTTTTCCCCCCTTACTGTATTGAATCAGTTGATTATGTGAATGTTATATAAACATGACCTAAGTATCTCCTTGTCTTCTTTTTATGCCATGATCAGCAAAATCCCCTCCTTTTAAAGAATAACTTATTTAAGGAACATAAAGTCTAAAAGTAAATGAATTGATCTTATACAATTGACAAAGCTTTTTTTTTAAATCAAATTTTCTTTAATTTCTGAACTGTTTTTATAACTGCATTTTCTTTTTTATTATTATTATTATTTAGAATTTTTCCCACAGTATATATGCATGAGTAATTTTTTAAAACATTATCCCTTGTATTCATTTTTCCAAATTATCCTCCCCTCCCTCCACTCCCTCCCCCCCATGACAGGCAATCCCATACATTTTACATGTGTTACAATATAACCTAGATACAATATATGTGTGTAAATACCATTTTCTTGTTGCACATTAAGTATTAGATTCCGAAGGTATAAGTAACCTGGGTAGATAGACAGTAGTATGCACAGTTTGATAACTTTTTGGGTATAGTTCCAAATTGCTCTACAGAATGGCTGGATTCTTTCACAACTCCACCAACAATGTATTAGTGTCCCACTTTTCCCACATCCCCTCCAACATTCATCATTATTTGTTCCTGTCATCTTAGCCAATCTGACAGGTGTGTAGTGGTATCTCAGAGTATAACTGCATTTTCAAAAAAACATCTGTAAGAGCAGGTTGCAACAGCTTTGGGATAAAAGGCAACAATTAATACACACAATCAAGATTTCAAATAACAGTTCTCACTGCCTTCTACTCAGACATAGCCCAGAAAAAAAAATTTGGTCAAAAAATGTGAAATAGGTTCATCTGCTTATTTTAAGCATATGAAAAAGGAAGTTAATTGGACCATTTCAATTTGTATCTTTTAAGTAAAAAGTCTATAGTTATATCTATAGTTATACTTTATTCAGAATACAATTACAGTGATTATCAATTAGTATTCTGCACCATTACCAGATCTTTGAAAATCAGAAACTGATGTAGTAATATCAACTATAATTTAACTCTTCAAGACTTAACTAAGTTACTGCTCATAAGAAAAGAAAAAAAAAAAAAAAAGTAACAGGTACTATCAAAGCAAGCAAAGTCAAAACCATTACATAGATTTTGGTAGTTTGCTTCAATATTTGTTAAATCTCAGGCCTTTTTTTTTTTTCTTTAAAAATTTGTATTTCCTTTTCATTATGATATCATCAACAAACACTACCCATTTCATTTTACAGAGAAGAGCTAAAAAGATTTCATATGAAACTATGAGCACTGGTTATGTAGTTTATTTTTTAATTATCTATTAAATTTAACAAGGTAATGACAAAATTGCCCTCTTTTAAGTGCTCTTCTGAATTTGTTTCAAATTTTAAAAAATAGTCTTTTTGGTAGACTTTTTTTTCCATCTCTATCTTTACCCACTAATTTAATTTAGCTCCCTTGTAACAGATATGTTATAACTGAAAATGTCTCCTTTACCCCTGGGCCACCATCTCTCTGCTAGCAGGGAGAAAGTATGCTTGCTTTACCATGAGTCTTCTGAATCTATGACTAGTCACTTTTTTTTAAAAAATAGTTTTTATTTACCAGATATATTCATGAGTAATTTTACAACATTGACAATTGCCAAACCTTTTGTTCTAATTTTTCCCCTCCTTCCCCCCCCCCAGATGGCAGGCTGCCCAATACATGTTAAATATGTTAAAGTATAAATTAAATACAATATATGTATACATGTCCAATCAGTTGTTTTGCTGTACAAAAGGAATTGGACTTTGAAATAGTGTACAATTAGCCTGTGAATGAAATAAAAAATGCAGGTGGACAAAAATAGAGGGATTGGGAATTCTATGTAGTGGTTCATAGTCATCTCCCAGAGTTCTTTCGCTGGGTGTAGCTGGTTCACTTCATTACTACTCTATTGCTCATTGTTGAAAATGGCCATATCCATCAAAATTGATTAATTATCATATAGTATTATTGTTGAAGTATACAACTATCTCCTGGTCTTGCTCATTTCACTCAGCATCAGTTCATGTAAGTCTCTCCAGGCCTCTCTGAGATCATTCTGCTGGTCATTTCTTAGAGAACAGTAATATTCCATAATATTCATATACCACATATACCACAATTCAGCCATTCTCCAATTGATGGGTATCCACTTAGTTTCCAGTTTCTGGCCACTACAAAGAGGGCTGCCACAAACGTTCTTGCACATACAGGTCCCTTTCCCTTCTTTAAAATCTCTTTGGGATATAAGCCCAGTAGTAACACTGCTGGGTCAAAGAGTATGCACAGTTTGACAACTTTCTGAGCATAGTTCCAAATTGTTCTCCATTAGAATGGCTGGATGTATTCACAATTCCACCAACAATGTATCAGTGTCCCTGTTTTCCCACATCCCCTCCAACATTGTGCATTATCTTTCCCTGTCATTCTAGCCAATCTGACAGGTGTGTAATGGTATCTCAGAGTTGTCTTAATTTGCATTTCTTTGATTAATAATGCTAGTCACTGTTTAAAGTCTTTCAGAGTTGTTTGTTGTTGTTTTACATCGTTGGTGGTCTTGTAAATTGTTCTCTTGGTCCTACTTATTGTTCAGTATTAGTTCATATAGTCTTCTCAGGTCTCTCTGTGAATGTTTCATATTCATCATTTCTTTTAACACATTTATATTTTGTTACACATCCATTTTGTTTTCAGTTCTTTGTTGCAAGAAAAAGTGCTTTAAATATTTTTGCATATATCAATCATTTCTGACCTCTAAGGACATATGCCCATTAATAATATCTCTGGATCAGAAAAGGTGTGTATATATGTGAATGTTTACACACACACACACACACACACACACACACACATATGTATATATACAAAATTAAGTGGCTTTTTGAATACAGTTTCAAATAGATTTCAAGAATGGTTGGATTAGTCTACATGTCTGCCAACAGTACATTAATGTATCTGTGACATTTGTGGCATCTCCTCTTTGTCAATCTGGTGTATATGAGGTGGAATTTCAGTTGTTTTAGATTACATTTCTTTTCTTATTAGTGAGTTAGAGTATGCTTTCATATGATTATTGATAGCTTGAATTTCTTATTTTGAAAATAAACTAAGTCATTTGATCACTTAACTATTAGGGAATAGTTGTTCTCATAAATGAAGTTGAAGTTTTTAAATATAAAGAAAACTGTATATATTAGTCTAGTTTTAAGAAATTTTGCAGTGCTTGCTATATATTATATTTTTAAGTCAATACTCTAGCACTGCCTTCTACCTTAAGCCTTTCTAGATTATTTTCCTCATTCTCCAACTGCCTTGTATTTAAGTATTTTGTATTTAATGTATTTGTGGTTTTTTTAAATATTTATTTTTTATGTGTTTCATTCTGTTTTCAATGTTTCCCCTGTTAGATATAAGCTTCATTGAGTACAGATTGTTTCATTCTTTTTTTTTGTTTCATTATTTATATTTATATCCCTAGAACCCAGAAAATCATGTTATCACTTTGGGTTTCAGTTTCTTCAGTGATAAAATGAGGGAGTGAGCTAGATAGACTCTGAATCCTTTCTAGGTCTAGATCTATGGTTTAAAATCCATAAGTCAATAGCTGGTAAGGAGGGCAACCATAGTGATCACTGAAGGAGGAAGAGGAACATCAGGGAAGATTTGACTAAACAATTGACAAATTATGTGAGTCTTGAAGCTAGAGATTTTTTAAAAATTCATTTATTTTCAGATTTTTTCCTCCATTACATCTAAACAAAAAAAATTTTGCAATGTTATTTTAAAATCTTGAGTTCTAAATTTTCTCATACTTTCCCTTCCTTCCCGAGAAGGCAAGCAATTTGATATAGATTATTCATGTACATTTATGGAAAAATTTCCATTTAAACTATGCTATTAAAGAAAACAAGCCAGACCCCCAAAACATAAGAATAATAAAAGAAAGTTTTAAAAGTATACTTCCATCTGTATTCTGATTCCATCAATTCTTTGTTTGGAGGTGGATAGTATTTTTCAACCTAAATCCTTCAGAATTGTCTTGGATTATTGTATTGGAAAGAATGCTTCAGTCATTCACAGTTGATCATATAATATTACTGTCACTGTGTACTTTTTTTTTTTTTTTTTTGTTCTGCTCATTTCACTTTGCATCAGATCATGTAAGTTTTCCCAGGTTTTTCTAAAACCATCCTACTTGTCATTTCTTACAGCAAAATAGTATTCCATCATAATAATATAATATATGTTGAGTCATTCCTCAATTGATGGCATCCCCTCATTTTCTAGTTCTTTGCCACCACAAAAAGAGCTGCTTTAAATAATTTTGAACATAGAGGTCTTTTCCTTTTTCTTTGATCTCTTTGGTGGTACAGACCAAGAAATGGTATTGCTGGGTCAAAGATTATATATGTTTTATATATGTTTTATTGTCCTTTGGGCATAGTTCTAAATTTCTTTCCAGAATAGTTGGATCAGTTCACAACTCTTGTAGCCATGCATTAGTATCCCAATTTTTCCACAAACCCTCCATGTCATTTTACTTTTCTGTCATATTATCCAATCTAATAAGTATGAGGTAGTACTCCGAAGTTGTTTTAATTTGTATATCTCTAATGATAGTGATTTAGAGTATTTTTCCCCCCAGTGGCTAGATAGTGTTGATTTCTTTGTCTGAAAACTGCTTCATATTCCTTGACTATTTATCAGTTTGGGGAATGACTTATATTACAAATTTGATTGTTCTCTATTTAGCTGAGAAATGAAGCCTTTTTCAAAAAAACTTGTTAAAATTTCCCCTAGTTTATTGGTTCCCCTTTTAATCCTGGATATATTGGTTTTGTTTGTGTAAAACCCTTTTTAATTTGATATAATCAAAATTATCCATTTTATGCTTTCTATTTTTTTTTTGGTTATAAATTCTTTCCTTATCCATAAATCTGAAAAGTCAAATATTCCCCTGATTTGCTTATGATATTATCCTTTATGTAGCTATTTTGATCTTATCTCTGTATAGTATATGAGATGTTGGTCTGTACCTAGGAAACTATGGTTAACTAAGAATTTTCTGGAAACTAGAGTCTTAAGAGATGAAGAGAAGAGTGAGTGAATGGGGAATAGGGAGGTGCAAAGGCACAAGAGAGGGGAAGTTAAATTCAAGGAATAAGGTACTAGCCTAGTTTGTTTGGAACTAGAATGTGGAAAGGGAAGTAAGGGCAAATAAGTCTGTGAAGTCAGACAGAAACTAGATTGTAAAGAGTTGTTACTAAGTAATAGGCTGAATAGTTTGTTTTTAATCCTAGAGGCAATAAGAAACCACTGAAAATTTTTGAGTAGGGATGTAGCCTGGTTGGATGTAGCACTAATTTGGAATCTTAATGAAGAAAAATTGGAAAAGAACATGTAGCAGTCAAATATATTTAGAACTAAAGAGTGTTAGGATTTGGAGCTTTGGATGTTCGAATTAAGTGAGCTTTCAGTTCATCAGACTTGTTGGAAATAACTGATTATCCACATAACTTGAATATAACTTACTTGTGTTGTAACAGTGCTTTACAATTGTGTATATTATTAATTGAGAACTTTTTTGTTTACCTTATTTATTGGAATAGAATGACCTCTAATTGAAACAAGTTTCATGTACTTTACAGTACATTAATTACACACCACTAATATAAAGCTCATCTCAGTTTGAAAATGCTTTTAGAGACCTTTAGAAAGAAAATTCTTAGTTAACCATAGATAATTAAGGAAGAATCAGTATGTGCAAGCTAAAAGCATTCTGTACAGTTTTCCAACTCCCTAAAGAAGCATTACAAAAATCATTGAAAGATAGCATTCATTTCTTTATACCTAAGGTTATGATTTTCTAAAATGCAATTTTTTTCATCAACTTTAACAGCTTTATTTATGCTAAAGTGAAAAGGATATTAAAAGAACACCTGATGCCAAGGGTTCTAGATCCTTTAGAACTTTTAGTCTGGGAGCAACTTTTTTTCTTTGGTCACATAAGCACCAAACTTTCCATTAGGATCAAAAATTTAAGAGGCCATCTAGTGTGTAGCCCCCTTCATTTTACAGATGAACAGAGGCTCAGAGAGTTGAGGTTGTTTGCCCAGTCACGCAAAAAGTAAGTGATGATACAAGTGGGATTTGAACCTAGGTCCTTTGATTCCAAAGCCAGTGCTTGGTATTATATAGTTTCTCAAAGAAACAGTTCCTGTGTCTTCTTTCTGCATTTGGGAAAACAATAAGTTGCCTTCCCAGCAAATTTCTCTAAAGTAGCCAAATTTTATATTTACATTTACCTTTGTAATGCAAAAAACCCTTTTTATCAGTTGAAAAATCTGGAAATTTCTGGTCATTTGGGGGGAACTATATGTATAAATTGTTCTTGCTTCACAGCTTTCAGGTTTGCATTTAGATAATTTTAACAAAACTCATCTAGAGTTAGCAATATCTGACTTTTAGTCATATTTATGTAAGTTGGAATAAAGTAGTACTTGGAGCTTATTGCTAAAAGATTGCAATTATTTTCTCCATTTCTACATATTTGAAAGTATGGACCTGAATACGATATTTTAAAAATGGAATTTTAAAACTATAATATTTGTAAGTAGATCAATTTAATTGCAGGATGATCCTCAAACCAGGGAAAACTAATGATATGTAATAGATTTGGTATTGAACTTAGATTACCTGAACAATGTGATACTTTACCATTTCTTTTATACCAGAACTATTTCAAAGATAGCAGCTAACTTAAACAGGTTGTAAATTCATCACCTGAGGCAATCATTGTAGAAAATCATAAATTATTTTGTTATCTTACCCAGATATTCCCTGGAAGTACCAAATTCTCTGTGGCTTTTAGAAGTCAGAGATGTATCTTCTAGCTTCCACTCTTTATGAGTGACCATCTTGGTGGATCCTAAATATTGACTAGTCTGAATTTGCCTAATCAGATTTAAAATGCAAAAGAATTTAAGAGGTCATCTATACTCTTTTTTTTTTTTTTTAACATATGAAGAAATTGAAATTGTGACACAATTAGTAAGTGACAAAACTGAGATTTGAATTACATCCTCAGACTACTAATTCATTAATATTTCAGCTGTTCTGTGTTACCTGGCAGAATATCTATGGGTCCCTCCCTCATTTCCTGGAAAACATACTTCTTTCTAAATCAGTTATATTTTACTAAACAGTCATTTGACCTTGGAATAATAGAACTTGCCAAACAGAATGACTTACTTAATTATATAAAAGAAATAAGATAATACATAATAGATTATCTACTGTATGACTGCCCCCATAACTTGTCCTAGACCCAATCTTCTGGATTTAGCACCTCCTAGTCCCTTTTATTCCTTCCTATTCTCCATCCTTTCCCTTCCTCAAGCAGAATGGCATACAGCTCTAGCTTCCTCAGGAGTTATATAGGGCAGTTCAAAATGTGCAGTTTTAAACAGGAGAATTTGAGTTCAAGGTTCCAGGCTTTACCAATTGCTCCAGACATTTTTAGGGAAAGATGGAGTCTGACTAATTGTTTTCTCCTTTCCCAGAGCAAGCAAAGAGATTTATGTAATAAAATGCAGTTCCTAAATGCTATACAATGACCAGTAACAGGATGGGTGTTTGGATTTAGAAGTAGTTAGTTACCCAGGACTTTACACTATGTCGTTATTTTCGTAGGATCCTACAGTCATTGCTAGAAGGACCTCACAGACTACCTAACCTAAATATCTCAGATGAGAAAATTCAGACCAAAGGAGGTTAAATGACTTGTTAAATTACATGTAGTAAGCATCAGAGATGAGTTTGAACTCGATTGTTTTTTGAGCTTTTTTTTTTCCCCATTGTACTATACCTGCCCTTTTTATTATAGAAGATAGGGATTGCAGATAGATGACTCATAAAATTGTGAACCTTAGATATCAATATTTTGCCCATTTTTTGGAGGGATTGACTTCATTAGCATAAAGAATTCCTGATTAGGAAATTTCTTCTACCTGTGAGTTGCCTTCAGCACTGAGGGGGCAGCTGATGTGCAAAAGGCAGGCCCTGAAACCACCTGTCAGAACTAAAGCCAACTCTACTCTTGCTTTTGTGTCTGCTGATAGCCTTACACTTTGGGATTGAATTAAAGTTTAAGAATAGTACTCATTTTGATTGCTTATATTACATTCCCTGATAGGTTAGTCAGTTCAAATATTTTTTTTGCTTCTGTGTTTAGGATAATGCTTATTTCCTTTGGTTAACTGGAAAATGTAATCACTATTTTTACCTGTAGAGTAACAAACACTTTGAAAAACTGGAAGTGCTACATTGGTTCACCTGGAGGAATCAATCTGGAATTTGTTCTGATTTAGGACTACATATCTTGATCTTGGCAGAGAAAATAAAGAAAAGGCTAGTTGGCCTATACAAACGAAGGCTTGGAAATATTTAGAAAAGCAGTAGGGCTAAGTTTGTCCCACTGAACATCAGCATCATGAGTACTTAATTTTTCTAGTTACTGTGATATTTCCTATTGCACTTAGAAACCATTATATATTCTAAATTTAGATTAGCCTTCAAGCTAAAATTAAGATAATATTGTCCTAAACCAGTGGTCCTCAAACTTTTTAAATAGGGGGCCAGTTCACTGTTGGAGGGCCGGACTATAGTAAAAACAAAAACAATAAACAAATTCCTATGCACGCTGCATATATCTTATTTTGAAGTGAAGAAACAAAACGGAAACAAATACAATATTTAAAACGAAGTAAAAGTTAAATCAACAAACTTATCAGTATTTCAATGGGAACTATGGGCCTGCTTTTGGCTAATGAGATGGTCAGTGTCTAGTTCCATATTTGTCACTGCTAGTCGTAAGTGATGCAAGTGTGCATCTGTTAGTCTTGATCTGGTTGGAGATTTCAAATGTTTCATTCTAGAAAAAGTCTGTTCACAGACATAAGTGCTGCCAAAGATGGTTGCCATTTTGAGTGCATGGTTCCTGAGATGAGGATATATCTCAGAGGGGAGAGATGCATGGAAATTATGAAGGCTGCTTGACTTGAATGCGTCTTTCAGAGAGTCACAATTCTTTAGTTCAGCCAGTTCCATTTGGTAAAGTGTGTCCACATTTTCAATGTCAATAGAAAATGGGTTACAGAAAAGCTATATGTCCTGTTCATGGAGATTAAGCTCTTTAAATCTAAATTAAAACTCTTTTTGCAATTTTTCTAATGAATCCACACATGTTTTGTTTGGGAATGCAATCAGCGGTTTTTCTGCTAACAGATTTTGAGTTGTGGGGAGATGGCACTTGTTTGATGAGGAGGCCTAATTTTACTTCAAATGCTTTGACATGTGATTGCATATCACATATGAGCTTCCCGTTTCCTTGAAGTTGCATATTGAAATTGTTGAGTAGCTCTGTTACATCTGTCAGAAAGGCAAGGTGCCATTTCCATTCTGCATCATTGAGCTCTGGTACTTCTTTGTTTTTTGAAAACAGAAAAGTTGTAATTTGTGGAAGTAAGTCATAGAAACATTTCAAAACTCTCCTTCAACTTAGCCAATGGACTTTTGTGTGATATAGAACATCTTCATACTCAACATTTAGCTCAGACAGAAATTCCTGAAATTGTCTGTGATTTATTGCATTAGCTCTAATGAAGTTAACACAAGATACCACAATTTTCATAACAGAGTCCCACTTCAGTGATTTACTACCCAGTGCTTGTTGGTGGATGAGGCTGTGTATGGCTATTGGATGAGAATGGTTATGTTTGTCCATCTCTTGGTTAATGCGAGCAATTA
The DNA here is from genome assembly GCF_048593235.1 of Sminthopsis crassicaudata. Lineage (NCBI taxonomy): Eukaryota > Metazoa > Chordata > Mammalia > Dasyuromorphia > Dasyuridae > Sminthopsis > Sminthopsis crassicaudata. The sequence goes on along the minus strand of NC_133617.1, from coordinate 481,929,151 downwards.
CTCCTTTCTTAGACCCCACCATGCTAGGGGAACCATCAGTTGTCATACTGGCTAGTTTAGCCCAGTCCAGCTCCAAACCATTCATAATTTGGCAAACTTTTTCATAGATATCCTCTCCTGTAATTGTTCCTTTGATGCTTTGCTGTGCAGCCAGCTCTTCTATGACTTCAAAATACTCATTTGTCCTACGAATAAAAATTAGAAGTTGTGCAGAATAATGAACATCATTGCTTTAGTCGAGTACCAAGGAAAAATATGAAATTTTTTTGTGGAGTTTTGCAAATGCTGATGCAGATTGTCTCCCATTTCTTCAATCCTCCGTGTAATTGTAGGTCCTGAAAGACTCACTGTACTAAATAAATCAGCCTTCTCTGGACACATCTCTTTGGTAACAGAAAGAAGGTATTCTTTAACAAATTCTCCCTCCACGAATGGTCTGCCAGTGCGTGCTATTAGCTTGGCAACTTGAAAACTTGCTCACAGTGATGAAATATTTAGCTGCTTCTGCTTCACAAAAATATTTTGATGAGTTGTCAATGTATTTTTCAGTTTTAATATTTTATCTTTTCTCACTTCTCCAACCAACAATCATATTTATCTTTATGAGTTTCATAGTGTCGATGCAAATTATATTTTTTGAACAGACACTATATTCTGGCATATCAGACATACAGCTCTTTCCTTTTACTGCATGAAAAAGCAATCATAAGGCCTCTGTTCTTTGAATATCCTACACTGCAAGCCAATTTTTCTTTTTCTTGACATCATTATTTCTAAGGGATTCCAAATTGCTATTAGTAAAATACCAATATATATATTCAGCGCTACAAAAACAATATACCAGCAATAACTTTGCCCACACAGAGACATACAGACTGCAATGCCCAACTTCCTCCAAGCTGCCTTTGCGCTGTAATGTCTCAGTTTCCTGCATTTTCTCCCGCTTCAGACCTTCACTGCACACAAGTCACCGCTCAGGAGGCCCTCCCAAATGCCCTGGCTTCCTCTGAATCCTGGGATCAATTCTCATGATCCAGCGCTGCATGATCATATGTGCTGCACTCGTAATTTATCATAATTGCAGGCAAGACTGTGCATATATGTATATAACTGCGCAATATATTCTATGTGCAAAATGAGCTTCAAATCATACATTGGGGCTTCTGGGGGAGGTCATCTTGTGACATAAAGCTGCACAAGTGTATGGGGACCTTAAGAATTTGGAGGGGGATGAAGCAGTACACCAGCTCTGCACCCCCTCATACTCAGGATAAGTGGGGGTCACTAAGGTCAGACCCCTAGTGATTATAAGGTGATGACATATGTTAGCAATATTCCATCTCTTTACGAAACTACAGAACATACACACAGTGATAAAACTGATGACCACAACAGCCAGACATGAGGTCACTATGGATACAGGGCCACGGCCTGGTACCAGGAGCCTCACTCTGGGCAACAATAGTAGTCAATACTGCAACTTGCGCTAGAAAGGAAGCCGTTACATTGTTATTACAGCATAATGACAATGATAGAGTCAAGCTGGGACTTGTAGTACTGTTACTATACCCGTGCACCAGACACAGCCCATATATTCCCCTTGCAGTGGCTGTGACATGTGCAGCATGCACTGTACATCCCTTGTGCCTGTCTGTTTTGGTGGCTTCCATTACTTTACAAGGCTGTGGACCGTCAGTTCTCTTGTCTTCTGCATCTCTCTCCCTTCCCCATCCCATACACCCTGGCCTGGGAACTCACCTCACCTGGGTATCGCCTCACACTCTGTCTCCGCTGCCTCAGCCCAGTGCTGGAAGTGTGCGCTACTAATGCGAGTTTAGGTGGAAAGTCACTTCTGGTCCGATTTTGCCATAACCCAGCGGAGCACATAAACGTCCTCAGCGGGCTACATCTGACCCAGGAGCTGTAGTTTGAGGACCCCTGCAATAGACATAAACTTTTAAAGACAGTCATAAGGAACTTTGAAGTCCCCCATTATCACTAAAATGCTGAATTAATTCTGTACAGAATTATACTTTGGTTTCCTTGTCATTTAAAAGCACAATCACTAAGGCATTTGTGAGGAATATATATATATTCAAAATCAGAGATGGGATTGGGGAGAAGACTATAAATTTCAAGATGTATCTTCTTGAGTTTGGTGCAATGTTGACTTTTTTTTTTCCCTATTTGTTGATAGGGGTAGATATTCATGTAGTAACTTTTAAGTACTTCTTGATAATGACACTAATTTAAATTACTCCCATATATCTTGTGATCCTTCAATACTGGCTTTCTTCTTGCAATTATGTAAAATATTTCCATATTAGTCATTTTGCACAAGAAGATTAGAATAAAAGGGGAAAAAAAAGGAAAAAGTATCATTGTGCATTGTAAGAGATCACAAAATGGACAGTTTCAGAGGAAACTGAGAAGACCTATATTCACTAATTGATGAAGAGTAAAATGAGCAGGCATAAGAAAATAATTTATATAATGATAATAGCATTATAAAGAGAAACAACCTGGAAAGACTTTTAGCTCTTTGATTAATATAATAACAAGCCATATAGTTACAGATAATGGAAAATATAGTATTCCACCTGTCTCCTGCTGGGAGACAGAATGAATGGATTCAAAATCCATAATATGACATACATTTTGGACATAGTTGATATGAATTTATTTTGATGAAATAGAAGGAAAGGAAAACAATTCTTTTTAATTGGAAGAATAAAAATTTAAGAATAATTTTTTAAAAAAAGAAATAATCAGAGAATTAGAGAATATTGGATAAGAGTGATGCAGAATGAAGTGAGGAGAACCTTGAGAAAAATTTATACAAGAACAATATTATTTAAAAAAAAAAACAATTTAATTGCTCTGATCAAATACCACTGCTAAATCTATATCCCATAGACATCCAAAAAAGTAATTCTTTTTGTGGTGACTAACAACTGAAAATCAAAGGGATGCCCATCAATTGGGGGATGGCTAAACAAGCTGTGGTATATGGTTGTAATGGAATATTATTATGCTATAAGAAATGACAAACAGGATGATTTCAGAGAAACCTGGAAACAGTATATGAACTGATGATGCCTAAAGAAGTGAACAGAACCAAGAAAACATCATATACAATAACAATACCGTTCAGTGAAGAACTGTGAATGGCTTATCACTTCTCGGCAATACAATGATGCCAAACAGTCCTAAAGGACTTATGATGACATATTATCTACCTCCAGAGAAAGAACTGATATGGATTGAATACAGACTGAAGCAACTTTTTTACACTGGAATATTCCTTCTACCCTCTCTTGTCTTCTCTCAGAATTTTCCAAAGAAAACCAATTCATCCCCATGTCCTCTGTTTTTCTTCTTTAATACCCTTAATACCTTTTGAATACATTAAAGTTCTATAAGAGAAATTTTCTTCTGTTTTAGAATATCTAGACTGCATCATCATACAGTTCTTTTCTGTTACTCAAATAAATTTCCCTTTCTAAATTTCTCTTGTCTTCATTTCAAAGTTTGTATTCCATTATGACCTTTTATCAAAAATCCTTGAATTAAAATCCATTTTTTCCCAATATGATTAGGCTCACCTTTGCAAAATAAGTTATTCTTGGTTGCAAACCTCTGTCTTTTGCTTTTGGAATATTGTATGGCAAGATCTTTCATTTTTATTAGAAACTGCCTGGTCGGAGGAATACAGAGAGGCTTGGAGAGACTTAAATCAACTGTTGCTGAGTGAAATGAGCAGAACCAGAAGATCACTATACACTTCAACAACAATACTGTATGAGGATGTATTCTGATGGAAGTGGAAATCTTCAACATAAAGAAGATCCAACTCACTTCCAGTTGATCAATGATGGACAGAAATAACTATACCCAGAGAAGGAACACTGGGAAGCGAATGTAAATTGTTAGCACTACTGTCTATCTACCCAAGTTACTTATACCTTCGGAAGCTAATAATTAATGTGCAACAAGAAAATGGTATTTACACACATATATTATATCTAGGTTATATTGTAACACATGTAAAATGTATGGGATTACCTGCCATGGGGGGGGGGGGAGTGGAGGGAGGGAGGGGATAATTTGGAAAAATGAATAAAAAAATAAAATAAAATAATTCACATTCAAAAAAAAAAAAAAAGAAAGAAAAGAAACTGCCTGGTCGCATGTGATCCTGACTGTGCTTCTATATATTTTGCTTCTTTCTGAATACTTACAGTAATTTTTCTTTCATGTGGGAATTCAGATCTTGGCTCTGAACTTCTTGAAACATTTCCCTTTGGGGAGGTCATAAGTGGATTATTTCTATCCTTGTACCTGATTCTAACAGATCTAGACAGATTTAATTTTGATTTCTTAAAATATTGTGTTTAGGCTTTTTTTTTTTTTTAAATGATTTTCAGGGAGTCTAATTATTATTAAACTATCTCTCCTGGAGCCATTCTCCAGGTGATTTGTTTTTGAGATCAGGTATTTTACATTTTCTTTTTTTCAACTTTGCTTAGGTCAGCTTCACTGTAATTTATCCTTTTATTCTATTTCTTGATGACTCTTGGAGTCACTGATTTTTTTTTTCTTTATTCCAATTTTAAGGGAGTTTGTTACTTGGAAAAGTGGCTTTTCAAGAAAACCAAAATGGGTGGCAGCTCTTTTTGTTGTAGCTAGAAACTGGGAAGATGAATGGATGTCCATCAGTTTGGAGAATGGTTGGGTAAAATTGTGGTATATGAAGGTTATGGAATATTATTGCTCGGTAAGAAATGACCAGCAGGAGGAATATAGAGAGGCCTGGAGAGACTTAAATCAACTGATGCTGAGTGAAATGAGCAGAACCAGAAGATCACTGTACACTTCAACAACAATACTGTATGAGGATGTATTCTGATGGAAGTGGAAATCTTCAACATAAAGAAGATCCAACTCACTTCCAGTTGATCAATGATGGACAGAGGTAGCTACACCCAGAGAAGAAACACTGGGAGGGGAATGAAAATTGTTAGCACTAATATCTGTCTGCCCAGGTTGCATGTACCTTCGGATTCTAATGTTTATTGTGCAACAAGAAAATGATATTCGCACACATGTATTGTACCTAGATTATATTGTAACACATGTAAAATGTATGGTATTGCCTGTCGTCGGGGGGAGGGAATAGAGGGAGGGGGGGTAATTTGGAAAAATGAATACAAGGGATAATATTATAAAATATATATATATATATAATAAAAAAAAAAAAGAAAAGAAAACCAAAATGGGATCACAAAATGTCGAATATGATTTTAAAAAATGACTGAACAAGAACATTAAATAATCTTTCTGATGTATATGTAGATGTATATCTATCTACTTAGACACACACACACACACACACACACACACACACACACACACACACACACACTTCTTGCCTCTTGAATAAACCCTAGAAAATGTATTCTGGTAGCTTTGGAGTATAAGACATTCACCATAGGACTAAGATAGGAAAGATCATAAATTGCTTTGAACTTGTTCAGTTTAAAATGTCTATGAATGAAATGAACAGAGCCAAGAGAACATTGTATGCACTAACAGCAATATTGTTTTAAGAATGACTTTGAACAAATAAATTATTGAGTATTATGAATATTCAAATTAAGTATAAAAGATATATGAAGAAAGATATTACCTACATCCATAGAAATAACTGATAAGTATATATATATATATATATATATATATATAGAATGATTTTTGGTATTTGGATATAATAGTATTCATGGGGGGAGGGGAAGAAATTTACATGAAAATTTTGTTGTATATTTGAAAAATAGCAAGTTGTGCCTAGTAGATTTGCAGTTTTATGTGCAATCTTTTTTATTATACTATGTAATGGGAAATTCTTGTTTTATTCCAGAAATTTAAAAAAAAAAAAAAAGCTGTGTATGAGACATGTAGTTTCAAATATCCAATAGACAATTAGTGATGGAGAATTTGGAGCTCAGGAGAGAGACTAGGGTTGTAATCTATTCTGGGATTCATCTTCATGGAAATTATAATAATGATTTAGTTGATTTAGGGCATCAAATGATAAACTATGGGCCTAAGTATGGGCTTTAGCATAGAGTCAGCCCAATTGTTTTGTTCATGATAAAAGTTTCACATAAATATTAGATAAATAAAATATTTTTCTTGTCTAGTTTCATATGTCAAGTCATTTAACCTATCTAATCTCATACAGTGAAGGACCTCTGATACAAATGATAATAGAATAAACATTATCATCTTGAATAAAAAATTCATTGCACAGGGAGTTAGGTACTTGGAATAATTTTGTGTATAGTCTTGGACTAGTTGTTTAGTTTCTGCCTCTCATTTGACTTGTTTATTAAAAAGAAGAGAAAAGAAAAGAAATATGTTTGACATGTATGAGACTGCCTTCCATCTAGGGGAGGGGATGGAGGGAGGGAAGGGAAAAGTTGGAACAGAAGTGAATGCAAGGGACAATGTTGAAAAATTACCCATGCATATGTTGTCAATAAAAAGCTATACTATTAAAAAAAAAAAAAAAAAAAAAAAAAGATTCTGGACTTGGAGCCTTAGACTTTACATCTTGCTTAGGTCAACTCATCCCTAAGGCTTTCTTTTCTAAATTTTCCAGACTTCGGATTCTGAAAGCAAATTCTAGGAACCCAGTTTTTCTTTAAAGTCCTTATGATTTCTTGGCTTGAGTTCAAAGATTCACTAAACCTAATTCCTTAATTGTCTTTCTTTTGGGATCACCACTAGACTTATATGTTTGCTTCTAATATTCCCTCCTTTTTTCCCCTTCTTAGCCTTGTGGTCACTGTTACATATTCCAAAGTCACAAGAGTACATACATTTTCTAGAATTTATTCATAAGGCAAAAAGTATGTACATGTATCTATGGAGATACAAATGCGCACACATCAGAAAGATTGTTTAATGTTCTTGTTGTTCAGTTATTTCAATCATGTTTGACTCTTCATGGCCCAATTTGGGGATTTTGGGCAGGACATTGGAGTGTTTTGCCATTTTCTTTTCAGTTCATTTTATAGATGAGGAAACTGAGGCAAATGGAGTTAAGTGACTTACTTACCCAGCGTTACACATGCTAGTAAGTATCTGAGGTCAGATTTTTAACTCAGGAAGATGAGTCTTCCTGACTCCAGACTACTGTGCCACATAGCTGCTCTTTTTTAATGTTTGTTGGTACTTAATCTTTTGAGCCTTAGCCTTAGTTCTTTCTTCCTGCATCTAGTTTAGTTTACTTGATCTCAACTTTTAGCCTTTGAGATTCATAATCTACCTGGGACCTTGGATCAAACCCATGTGCTCCTTCTACAATTCCCTGTTAGACATTGAGGCTTTCTGTTATCAAACATTTGGATTTCCACTCATATTCCTATATAATCATTGGCTAAGGAACCATCTTTCTTCTCTTTACCCAAAATGAGGGAATGTTTTTTATTAAAAAGGTCACTTAAAAGTTTTTTCATAACCTCAAAACCATAATAGCATACTATTCTAAAAGCATAGAAAGTCCATCTGTCACATTCCTCATTTATACAATAAAAAGGCAGAACTAAAACATTTCTAATGCTCACATGTATATTCATAATTTGTTGTAGGAATATAATTTTATAAATTTTAAAGTTATGTGTTGTTTTAAGTGTGACTTCGTTAAATGCTTTTGAAAATATGGTAAGTTATTATTGTTGGAATAAAGGAGTAAAAATTTATTTTAAAACAAATTTTAATAACTTATAATTGACTTGTTAGATACCACATATTTAGGCACTTTATGTTAAAAACTACCTAACTATTGAAGGTTACCTTAACTCTGTATTCTCATTCTACTTTTGATCAAATTTATTAGAATTTTGATTACTGGAGTTCAGATCCTCCCTCAGACACTAAACTGTGTGCCCCTTAACTTCTCTTGCAGTCAATTTCTTCTAGTGTAAAATAGGCATAACAATAGCTTCTTTTTCATAGGAACGTGCAAAAGATCAAATAATATCATGTATATATGAAATGCTATATTAACTTTAAAATACTATATGTGTTAGCTATTATCTATCCCTTTTGTTTTAATGAACACAAAGGAGGCATCCTATTTTTACATTTGCTAGTCTTTTTTTTAAAATATTGACTATGATTTATTGTAGCTATAGTGCAAACAACTGGAAATATTTGGTAACATTGATTTTTTTTTAAAGGGAGAAGGATGGGAATATAAATAAAATTAGAATGAAAATACTTCAAAACCTCTTTTTATATAACTTGTGCTTCTCATATTGTCTTAATTACTGACTTCCACAATCATCTTGCTGGTGACTGTTGATATCTCTGTCCCATTTCTGCTCTCTAGTCTACTCTATAAGTACTTTCTCTTAATTGTTCTTTATTTCTCTTAAATTTTAAATTTTAAAAATTATTCATATAATAACATATTATTATATGACATATAATAATAAAATTATTAATTTTCTCTTAATTCCAATAGACTTGGGATGGAAAATGCCATCTGTATCCAGAGAGAGAACTATGGAGATTGAATGTGGATCAAAGCATAGTATATTCACCTTTGTTTGTTTGCTTTTTCTTTCTTGTGTTTTTTCCCCTTTTGGTCTGATTTTTTTTTAAATTTTATAATAATAGTTTTTTTGTTTTTCAAAATGCATGCAAAGATAATTTTCAATGTTCACCCTTGCAAAACCTTGTGTTCCAAATTTTTCTCCCTTCTCCTCATTTTCCCTCTCCCTTAGACAGCTAGTAATCCAATGTAGGCTAATTATGTGCAATTCTTCTAAACTTATTTCCATGTTTATCATGCTACACAAGAAAAATCAGATCAAAAGGGAAAAAATAAAGAAAAAACAAGCAAACAATAACAAAAAAGGTGAAAATACTATGTTATAATCCACATTCAGTTCCCACAGTCACATCTATTGGAATTGTTGTGAATCGAGTCATTGTTGAATAGAACCATGTCCATCAGAATTATCATCACAATGTTCTCTTGGTTGTGTTCATTTCCCTTAGCATCAGTTCATATAACTCTATCCAGGCCTTTCTGAAATCATCTTGCTGATTGTTTCTTGTAGAACAATGATATTCCATTCCATTCATATTTGATCTGATTTTTCTTGTACAACATGAAAAATATGGAAATGTTTAAAAAAGATTACATATGTTTAAATTTATATTAGATTGCTTACTGTCTTGGGGAGGGGGCAGGTAAAAGAAGGGGAAAAAATTTAAAGAGTTTTACAAAAATGAATGTTGAAAGCTATCTTTACATGTATTTGGAAAAATAAAATACTATTGAGAAAAAATATATTTTCTCTCAGAAACCATTTCCTTATTTTGAAAAAGCTTTATTGATATTATTTCTCTTTATATTAGTCATTTCCTCCCTCCCAAATTCAATTCTTTTCTTTTGAAAAAGAAAATCAAGAAAATATCAGGTTAATATTTGTAGAACCTTGTAGAACCCAAAGGAGCAAGTATGTTTTAGAAACCATTTTCTTTCTTTCTTAGGAGAAAAAAAAAAGATGTTTTAGATGTGGATGGGGGGGAAGTTTAAATGCTAATTGTTTTCTTTACACCACAATTATTTGTTAATAGTAATTATTTAGTAGAAAGGTCTTTTTTTTCTGCTTAATAATTTCTTTAGGATCTATTTATTTTTCATTAAATCAAATCCAAAGTTTTCATCTATTGTTTAAGGTGTTTTTTTGTCTGTTAACTCTGTGATTTCCATCAAGCTCTTCTTTATTCATATAGGTCCCCATCTGATTTGAATCTTTGTTCTTATCCAAAGCCATTGTTGTTCAGTCATTTTCAGTCGTTTCTGACTTTTTGTGACCCCATTTGGGGTTTTCTTGGCAAAGATACTGGAGTGGTTTGCCATTTCCTGCTCCAGCTCATTTTTACAAAAGAGGAAACATAGGCAAACAAGATTAAGTTAGTTGTTAAGTCATATAGCAAGTAATTATCTGAGGCCAGATTGGAAATCTGGTCTTCCTGACTCCAGACCTAGTGCTCTATTCACTGTACTACTTACCTGCCTATCCAGAAACTTTACTTCCCTTCAAACCCACTTCAAGAGTTTCCTTCTCTAAGAGCGATTAATTTAATTTTTCTCTGCATTATTTATTTATTATTTATTCTCTGATTATTTTTTTCCTTATTTTCTTTTCCTTGACGTTACTACCTGAAATTTGTTTCTGTTTTCTAATTCCTTGTTTTTATAATACAGTTGACAAGATAATTTCCTTGAGTAAGGATTATGTTTTTAAATTCTTTTATATCTTTCAAAATGCTTAGTGCTATAATAAGTGTTCATTGAATGCTTGAAGAGATTGCATTATTCTCATCTCTATTTTTTTTGTTTGATTAGTCTTTTCCAAGACAATGACAGTTCTTAAAGTTTATTTGTCAAAATGTAATATATAATTTCCACTTCAGATAAGAAATTAAAGATATTAAATCCAATTCTTATTCCTCATTTCTTCCCTGCTTACTCACACATTCTCTATTACTGTTATTCTCCTAACTTTTCCTTCATCTTCATTCCACCCAAAAACATCTGGGGTTGATATTATATCCAGCCTTTGTCCTCTTATTTTCAGTCTTTCAGGGAAGGAGTGATATATTTACATAAGTAGTTCCCTATCTTCTCTGAATATTTATAGAAAAATGTAGATCTTTTGGTTTACTTGAGTTGTATAAGGGAAAGACTCGTCATAAGTTCTTTTACTTTTTTGTTGAATTGCATAATGTTCTGTGTTCATTAGTAATTATAGTAAAAGCTCTATTAACAAAGCTTACTATTAGATGCTAGTCTTTTCATTCATCTAAAATAATGCATAAATAGCTTCAGAAAATTGAAATTACTCTTTCAGGCTCTTAGTAGTGGTTAGTAACTATAGGGCTCCTGAAAGACTTATTGTGTCTAATCTCTTAAACTGTATTGAGACTGGTACCATTCCAGTAAATGGGAGGTCAAGGAATGTGCATAAGGAATTTTGAAACTGTAAATTCATGTATTTTTTCTGTTAGCACAGTATACACATTAGGAAAGCAGTTTGGATTGGCTTTAGTAGAAATTTAACTCCAGAATTAGCAGTAGTGATTCTTGTTCTGCTATTAATCAGAATCCTATGCAAATTAGTTTATTTTTAAAAATTGGCATAATTGTTGTCCTTACTTCAGTTTCTTTCTGTCTCTCAGCCCTTATACAATACTGTCAAAGTCATCTTTCTTTCTCTGTCATTCCTCATCTCTTTCTGTCTCTCTCTTCCTCTTAAATATGCTGCCTTTTCTGCTCTGCCACCACCCTCATTCAGGGTTTTATTATTTCATTCCAAGAGCATTATAGTAGCCTTCAAGTCGACCTTGCTGCCATAAGTCTCTCCATTGTGAAAGTGATCTTCCTAAAACTCCTGAAACTTCCTAAAATTTAACCATTGTCACCTTTCTATTCAGTTAAATCTAGTTACTCCCTATTTACTCCGGGATTAAAGATAAAATCTTCTCTTTAGCATTCAAACCCTTTCACAACTTTGCTCCTTCCTAATTTCTCAGGTTTCTTATAACCTATCTTCTCCCCACCCTAAACCCTTCCTCCACATGCACTCCTCTACAATCCAGTGATATTAACTTCCTTGCTGTTCCTTGCACAAAATATTCCATGACCATGCTTCAGGCATTTTAACTGACTGTCCTCCATGCCTAGAATTCTGTTCCTCCTCATTTCTGTCTCCTGGTTTCTCTGGCTTCCTTCTCACCCATGAATGAGTTGCAATTTATACTACAGAATGTATTAATCAGTCAACAAGCATTTATTAGGCATCTGCCCTGTGCCATGTATTAGGAATAAAAATACAAAGAGTTAAATAGTTCCTGTTTACAAAATAGATTCTAATGTAGTATATAACAGGGAAAAAACTGGGTTCTCTGACTTTGGGAAAATCATATAACTTCTCTTAGCCTCAGTTTTCTCATCTGAAAAATGAAATAGATAAGCCTAGATAACTACTAACTAAGATCACTACTGGCACTAAATCTTAGGGTCCTGTTAAGTGGCAATGAAATCAGCTTTGATCTTGATCCCATTTTCTCTAGAGCCCCAGTATATCTCAGGGCAGTCAATACATCAATCAATTGACAAATATTTATTAAGCTCTTGCTCAGTATGCAGATTGGTATAAAAAGACAAAATGAAAGTTCAGCCTTCTGTTTCCCATTTTTGTATCTAAGGTGCCATGTCAATCCTCATCCATTTCTTTGCCTTGGGGCACCTCATTTTTAATGATATTGACACTAGCTCAAGTTTTATTACCTTCTAGATTTTTCTGATCATACATCCTCCCTCTGCCTACCCCCCCCCCATTATCTTTTTTATTCTTTAAACTTGCAAGGCATTTTGTACATACTTCACCTTTTGACTTATGGTAACTATATATTGATCCTCAAATATCATAAGTATCTATAAATCAATCTTAATTCTGATATTAGATTGTAAGCTGTTTGAGGATAAAAGTTGTATTTGCATAATAAGATAACTAAAATTGTTCATATAGCAGAAGCTTAATTAATGAATGTCTGTTGAATTAACAAGCACATCCATGTCATTAGTATGAAATTTCTCTTGCATCTTTAATGAATGGTAAAATTATATACATATGAAAGAATTGTTTTAAGATAAATTTGTGATTTATTGTACATCTGTTTGTTTTGCATGCAAATTTTACCTATATATACCTATATACCTCTCTCTATATATATGGCTATGTATCTGAGGTCGTGTAAAAATTTCTCAGGCAAAAAGAGGCTCAAACTTGTAATGGAATGAGCCTTCCATATCCTTAGAACTATGAAGACTGCACATGAATCAAAGGATAGCATTTTCATCTTTGTTGTTGTTATTGTTTGTTTGTTTTGTCATTTTTTTCCCTTTTGATCTGATTTTCATGTGTGCAGAATGACAAATATGTAAGCAAGTTTGGAATTGTACATGTTTGGGAAGGGAGGGAGAGGGAAGGTTTGGAACACAAGGTTTTGTGTGGGTGAATATTGAAGATTATGTGCGTGTTTTGAAAATAAAAAGCTCTAATCAAAAAAAAAAAAGAATTGTACATGTTTAACATATATCAGATTACTTGATGTCTAGGAGACAAGGGGATGGGGAGAGAAAAATTTGGAATATAAAGTTTTGCAAAGGTAAATGTTGAAAATTGTCTTTGCTTTAAAAAGTCAAAAAAAAAAAAAAAAGGAAAAAAAAGGATTTCAAGTGGAAAAAGGTTAAGATGCCTTGATCTAGTCAAGCCATTTTATTTTACAGAAAAGGTAACTGAGACCCAGAAAGAGAAAGTGACTTGTCAAAAGTTGCACAAGTAAGTAGTAAATAGCAAAAACGGGTTCATTGATTGCTGACACATGTGTATCCCATTATATTTGCTTTCTACCTGTAAATTTATATCGTTAAACATAATTCTATTTTTTACAGCATTCCCATCATATCAAAATAACAGGTTTACTTCCAGTCCAGCTAGTCAACATACATGTTTGTTATGTCTTATTGAACAGAGATACTACAGAGAAGATCAGGTTGAGGTTGGGGGTTCCAAAAATGCTTCTCTTGAGACTTGTATTTCCTTACTTTTGTGACAGGATATTTGAGTAATATATTTACCAATGTCATCCTCTCTTCTTGCTTAAACTCCAAATTGATTATTCTGAAGTAACTGATTAGAGTAGCCTTGAAATCTTCTGAATGGTCTTATTTCCTCAAGGAGAAAAAAAGATGAAGCATTACTGTAGAAGTCACTTTATTGCAGAGTAAGATTTTTCCCACTAGAAACATGAGATAAAGATAATTTTGAATTCTTGCTCTTCTCAACTATTTATAAGTTTATAATTGAAAAGAAGACCATTATTTAAATGATAATTTTCTGGCTTAGAGAATTATTTATTATTATCAACTACAAAGGGGAATTTGGGGAAGTTAGTGAAATAAAGATGTTAATTAGAATCAGGAGAAGAGGATATAGGAATCAATCCATATTTTTAAAGTGGAACCTTAAACTATACTACTGCAAAATAACTTATTAATCATCAAGCTTTAGATTATTTATGTTTTTTTTTTCTTTTCTTTCTTTTTTTTTCCCCCCTGAGGCTGGGGTTAAGTGACTTGCCCAGGGTCACACAGCTAGGAAGTGTTAAGTGTCTGAGATCAGATTTGAACTCTGGTCCTCCTGAATTCAGGGCTGGTGCTCTAGCCACTGCGCCACCTAGCCGCCCCTATGTGGTTTTTTTTCTTCTGATTTCAGGGTCAGTTCTCTATCTCTTGTGCCATCTAGCTTATCAGTAATATTTTTCTTTAGCATTTAAGAAGTATGGAAACCAAACTAATTCAGAGGATTATGAATTCTAATAGCTATTATTTGAATCCTATTAATATATTTTGCTTATACTAGACTTTGATATGTTGTAATTTTATTTTTAGCGGTCAAGAATAAATATATGTATAGCATTTCTATAGTACTTTAAGATTTGCAAAGCATTGTATAAGTATTATTACTTTTTCATCTTCATAACAACTTCTATGAGATGTAGATGCTTTTATTATTCATATTTTACAGATGAGGAAGTTTAAGCATACAGGATAAGGGGCTTGCCCAGTCACAGAGGGAATAAGGTAACCAAGGCTGGATTTGAACTCAAATCTTTCTGACTCCCAGTCCTGCTAATCAGATAACATTCAATATGTTTTCTTGAAGAATAATGGTCCTGACACATTGTTAGATCTATTTCCTTTTTTTTTTTTTTCATCTATTTGTTAAATAGAACAGTAGGACTTTGACTAAATGGAGATTACTTCTATTATTGAATGGAAAAGGTCACAGTGATGAAAAGTCCTGTTTGGAGCCATTTAGTGAGTTATTGGAGAGTTTTTAAGATACTTATGAAATTTGGGAATTTCACAAGGTCATAAAACAAATTCATTATTAATATGCACTCCTGACACTTAGGTATAATGTCTCTCTGTCTTCAAATGAAGACTTTGTAATTTCCATTTTCTTACCTCATCTCTATACATTTAACACCAAAAGGAAAGTATTAGTTATTTCCCTTCATATGATCTTTCTTCATATGTCAGCTCAGTCATTTGTAGCAAATTGTTCTCATGACTTAGAGAATGAAGGAAAACTGCTTCTGAAACAAAGCTATGATTGCTGCCTTATAGCCTAGAGCAATGAAACATTAATCAGAAGTACTTTTGACCAATCTGGCATAATTGAATCACTTACATATATAGCTTTCATGACATTTGTCTGATTCTTATAGAACTTTCAATTCAACTAATATTTAGCAATAAGCACATAGGATAGTGCAAAGCACTCTGCTAGGCCTTGGGGATTGGAACAGACCTATGGTTTCATTGGTATATGGAATTCTCTGTCCCAGGGCAGGTCAGCATTTTCTTTAAAACTTATTTTTAGAGAGTTGTCTTAGCAGAAGATGGCAAACTATTGTTGGCCTGAATTGGGGAAGGGGGTATCTTTTGAATTGCCCACCAACTAAGAATATTCTTTATATTTTTAAATGTAAATACTATTCTTAGCTTATGACTAAAGATTGGATTTGTCCATCCAGCTTATGGTTTATTTACCTCAGCTCTTGAGTGCTGAAAGATTATGTGATGTGCCTATTGTCAAACAGTATTTGTTAGAGGAGGGATTTGAACCTTGGTGTTTTTAGCTTCATTGACAGCTATAAACAAATAAGGAACATTAAAGAAGAAGAAAGCACTAACAGCCACAGAATTAGGAAAGGTTTCACATTTTGGCTTTCATATATTCACATGAAGATATTTAAGTTAATTCTTTAAAGGAGAATAAGGATGCTGAGAGGTGGAGGTGAAAATGGAGTACTTTTCATCTCTGAGGAATCATTGTGTGAATGTGGAGAGCAGGTAGAAAAATAGTTTTGTTTATATGCTTTTTTGGTGGGATTATATAAATTTATGAAAAGAAATAATATGAAATGACTGGAAATTTTGTGGGAAATCATATTGTGGAAGACCTAAAATGCCAAAATAAAGAGTTTATATTTTATCTTCTAGATATTGGAAGTTTTTAGGCAAGAGAATGACATGGTACTTTGTCTGAGTTAGATTATTTTGACATCTCCATGGCAGATATATTGTAGTGGGAGGGAGACGAATTTTAATGAGGCTATTGTAGAATTAAAAGTTAAAGAATGATAAGGCCTTTGCATAGTAGCCTTGGGATTAGAGAAAAGGGTATGAATGTAACTGGTGAGACTGTAGAAATAGAATTGCAAATATTTGCAATTCATTTGCTGTGGAAATAGAGAGAAGGAAGAATTAAAGATAAATCCTAGGTTGCAAATCTATATGATTAGGGTTAGTGGTGCCTTCAAAAGAAAGGGGAATTTATGTTGCTTAAATGTGTTTAGGTTGATTAAATTGTGTTAACAATTTTATCTTAAAGCTATTACAGGGAAAATAAGTTATACTGATGTAGGCCAAGTGGTCATAGTTGGATTGGATTTTTGGAGGTGTGGTTTTTTTTTTGTTTATTTTTTAATCCTTACACTGACATGAGTGATTATTTTTATTTATTTTTATAATAACTTCTTATTTTTCAAAATACATGCAAAGATAGTTTTCAACATTCACCCTTGAAAAACTTTGTGTTCCATATTTTTCTCCTTCCTTCTCTCCTCCCATAGGTAGCAAGTAATCCAGTGTAGGTTAAACACATGCAATTCTTCTAAACATATTTCCACATTTATCATGCTGCACAAGAAAAATTAAATCAAAAAGGGAAAAAATGGGAGAAAAAAATGCAAGCAAACAATAACAAAAAAGGTAAAAACACTATGCTGTGATCCACATTCAGTCCCTACAGCCCTCTCTCTGAAGATGGCTCTCTCCATCCCAAATCTATTGAAATTGAATTGCTTCATTGTTGAAAAGATCCAAGTTCATCAGTCGATTGTCATATAATCTTGTTGCTGTGGACAATGTTCTTTTGGTTCTACTCACTTCACTTAACATCAGTTCATGTAAGTCTTTCCAGGTGTTTGTCTGAAATCAGCCTGTTCGTTTCTTATAGAATAATAATGTTCCGATAATGTTCCGTTACATTCATGTGCCATAACTTATTTGGCCATTCCTCAACTGATGGTGTCCACTCAATTTCCAGTTCCTTGCTACTACAAAAAGAGCTGCTATATGCATTTTTGCACATGTGGGCCCTTTTCCCTTTTTTATGATCTCTTTGGGATACAGACCCACTGGAGACACTGCTGGATCAAAGGGTATACACAGTTTGATAGCCCTTTGGGCATAATTTTAAATTGCTCTCCAAAATGGTTGGATCAGTTCACAACCCCACCAACGAAGTACTAATGTCCCAGCTTTTCCACATCCCCTCCAATATTTATTATTATGTTTTCTTGTCATCTAACCTAAGAGGTATAAAGTTGTTATGGGCCAGAACTTGAAACAAGGGGCTAAGTTAGTGGAATTGATGGAGACAGTGATTATTGAGCATGGTATTTAACAGTTCTCTGGTTCAGTGCATGTACTTAGTACTTATTATAAATTATATAAGACTCACACCTTTAAGAGAGCATATATAAGCTAGGAGTCTCAACCAGGAGTCAGTCCGGGAGATTCAGAAGCCAGAAAACAGAACTAAGGAAGACAGGCTGTCCTGTGGAGTACATTGAAACCAAGATCCAGAAGGCCTCCAGAAAACTACTGAGCCCCAAATGAAGGAGACAAGACTTGGAAAGGATTTGGACTTTAATACCTGGCCGCATTTGGGGTGATTACTGAATTGAAACTAAGCTGTGTCCAGAGACCCCAAGGAAACCTCAATAAGAGAATATTATATTTTAGAGAAGAATATTACATAAAGTGGTACCTCAAAGTTGTCTTAATTTCTCTAATCAGGAGTGATTTGGAACATTTTTTCATATGACTAGAATGCCTTTAATTGCTTTGTCTAAAAATTGTCTTTTCATATCCTTTGACCATTTGTCAATTGAAGAATGGCTTGTACTCTTATAAATTTTAATCAATTCTCTATGTATTTTAGAAATTAGATCTTTATCAGAGCCCTTGGATGTAAAAAGTTTTCTCCAGTTTTCTGCTTCTCTTATAGTCTTGTATGTATTGGTTTTGTTTGTACAAAAACTTGTTAATTTAATATAATCAAAATTATTTATTTTTTACATTTCATAATGTTCTCTAGTTCTTTGGTCATAAATTCTGATTTCTGAGGCATTTTGCTAAGCCCTAAGGACATATAAACAAACAAACAAAAAACCTGATCTTGTAGTTGAGTTGCATTGTACTGTTATGTGTGCCTATGTACACAAAGCTAAGAAATTTGTACTTTAAGGTTGGCCACTGAATGTGTTTGAGCAAAAGACCAAAGTGATTAGGTCTGCACATTTGACAGTGAAAAAGTATAAATTTGAGAAGAAAAGAAACTGGAGATAAGGGAGGCCATTTCGAAGACTTCTATAATATAGTCAGAAGATAATGTGGGCTTAAACTAGGTTTGGTAGTTATAAATATATCATTGTGGGGGCAAATAAAAAAAAAAAGAATTACTTAAAGCTTTAGAGTTTAGGTGACTGAGACAATAGGAGTGCCATCAGTAGATTTAGAGAAGTTAGAATATGTAGCAGATTTTGGAGGAATATGATTTGGGATTTAAATTTCTTGACTATGGCTTGACTTTGGATGCAGCCCGGAGACTTAAAAAATCTGATGAGAAGGGCTTTAAACTGAAAATATAGAAGTTAAAGGAGGGAATATACTATATTCATCTCCTAGGAGATAGATCAGAATAGCCACTAGGACATTGGAAAAAGCTTATTAATAAAGAGTATCAGCTGTTTTAAAGAGCCAATATAATATCTAAGAAGTATCTTTGGGCTCAGAAATGAGCATGGAATTTGAAATCAGAAGACCTGAGCTCATCTCTTTTCTATGTATTTTGTTCTGTTGCAATTACTTTGGGTACTTTGAGACTTTCACAGAAGAGACAGACTGGCCAGTGGTGCTGAAATCATGAGATTTTTTATGAACTGCAAGCATTTTAATTCACATAAAGGAAAGCTTAAAGTTTAACTCGAGATACTCAGGGACATAAGAGTGAGAAAGAGGGAACAGCGAAAGAGTATTTCAAGGCAAAGAATATTGAGGTTTGAAAAAGATGAATAGAACTGAGTTACAGTGGCCCGATGAGATATACATCCAAAGCTAAGTCACCAGAGAGATAAGGTATAGCTGCATCTTAGTCATTAATTAGCAGGGAAGTCTTTCCTCTATTGTGATGATTTTAAGACTATAGCAGAAGCAAGGGGGTGAGAGTATTTTTCGAAAGACTTTTTTTGAGTCTCTTTTGACCTGACATGTAGGTTATATTGGGAAGCTCTTTTCACTTCTAATTTGATATGGAGTTTGTGCTTTTGTGATATGATCCTTTGTGCTTTGAGAACTTTACAAAATCTTTCTTGTTCAGGACTGTGAGATAGTCAATTAAGAAAAACTTGGTTCTTCTCAATGGTTCAGTGATCCCAAAGCAATCCCAATAGACTTAAGGCAGAAAATGCTATCTATGTCCAGAAAAAAAGACCTAAGGAGACTGTAAATCAACATGTGCTATGTTCACTTTTTTTTTTCTATCTTTTTTATCTTCCATAGTTTTGTTCTGATTTTTCTCTCCCATCATGATTCATAAAGCAATGTGTATTAAAAATAAATACGGTTTCTAGAAGAAAAAAAAAAAAGAACCTTGTTCAGACACATTTGATTGTTTTCTGACCTTTGATGTTATAAGCGAGGAGATAGAAGAGATCAGCCAAGAAGCTCAGTTGACCACCATGAAGACAGAATCTTCTGTATCAGAGCAGAAAAAGAGTATATGGCTGTTAGGATTCTTACAAGGTACTAAGTCACTGGAATGAATAGAGACAATAATTATCTAATTCAGTATGATTAAGCTGATCCTACAAGGAGATGTTATGGGCCAGAACTTGAAACAAGGTACTGAGTGGATTTGAGGAGACAATGGCTAAATCTAATTTAGCATTGGTTTAATCTTACAACAAATAATGGCTTTCTTGTGATAAAATGATTGGTGTATACTCAGTGTGGAGCATATAAGGAGGAGCTCTCAGAACTTCGGGAGAACTTCAGGGAACTTCAGGAGAGGACTTCAGGAGGACAGCCAGGGACTTTGGGAGATTCAGAGTCAAGATTCATTCCAACTTCCACCTTTGTGCTGGCTGGAGACATTGGGAGGACGAGAGGCTGAAGCTGGCAGAGACATTTGGACAAGAGCTCTCGGAAACCAAGAAGATAGGCCTCTATTAAAGCTAACCATGCCTATGGAAGGAGAAAATAAAGGATCTAGACTTTAACTCCTGGCTGCATTTGGATTATTGAACTGAACTGAAACTAAGGCTGCCTCCAGAAGCTCCCCAAGAAATCTGCTCCCAGATAAATATATTTAGAGAAAAGAACATTACATATGGCATGTGGAGATTGATGTTATGGTGGGTTCTGGAAAAGAGATGAGTGCAATGGTGCCAGAAAGGAAGAAGTGGTATGTCTAAAGCAGGGACTGTGTATTGCAAAAAGACTAGACAGAAAAAGAAATACATATATATATACTCTTCCAATACTACCACACCTTAGAAAAACCACTTCATCCTTTGTTTGGGTTCCTCTTCTGTAGAATGAGGACTGAATGATTTCTAAGGACTTTTATAGCTCTGAAACATATGAAGATAAATTCAGAGAGTTAAGGGTAAATAAACAAGATGTTTCAGACATCTTAAAGATCAACTCGAATTCCTAAGTTTGGTGAAAACATGGCATGGTGTGCTATGAGTACATTTTATTTGACCACACAGCTTGGTTTAGAGCAAGGACCTGAGTTCAGGGGTTTACAGGAAATTGTCATTCAGGCACTGGTACAAGCATGAACTTAATTCCTATACAACAAAATAAACAAGCAAAAACAAAAGCATTTGTGCCCCCCCCACACACACACATGCACGCACGATTTGGCAATACAGACAAAAATTTAACATAGAGTTAGGGTCACTCACTTAAGGGCGATGTGTACTCTGGCAAAAAACTCAAGAGGAGTGCATGCTGCAGTGGGATCTGAGCAGGAATGTTGTGTACCTTAAAGATGGGCTTGATTGAGAATAGGTACTCAATAACATATATAGGAGGGAGCAAACCTAATCAGACTCAGCTGTGGAAGGAAATTTTCCAGGCCAGATTTGGGTGGGAGAGTTTCCTAATCAGGACCAGAAATTGGTCAGTGGTTTGATTTAGTAATTGGGGACCCTAGAAATGGGTGTTGGCTTAAAGCTGCTACATTCAACTGGGAGCATTGTCCAGTCTGGAACAATGACCATACATGTTTGACACAGGGTCAGAATGAAGCAGGACAGTAGAAAAACACAGGCAGACATATAAGTCTTTGCTAATATGTTTGTGGTCATTTGGAAGATATAGCTTAAATGACTTTATGTTGTAGCCTTATCATTTAAAATCACAACATCAAATTATGTTTCCAAAATCACAATTATTACAGACTAGAATTTTGTTATGGAAAGGAATACATTATTCAGAAGAAAAAAGATTTGAAGAGGAGTAGATTTGTACATTATATTTTTTAAAATCCACAAAAAGGAGGGGAATGAAAAGGAAAACTTGGTAGAAAGCATTTAGCAACCAATAGAGGGAGAATCAGAAGGAAAATTGTAATAGGAGAGTCCCCTGGACTAACAGGAGAAGGTAGATGATTAAGTCTGGGAAATAGTTCATGGACCTAGATTGGAAAGAGAGGGACTTGAATTATCTCCACTTAGTGTCTTCTTCAACTTCCATCCAAGTCCCAGCTAAAATCCTATTTTCTATAGAAGGATTTCTCAAACTTTTTCCACTTATGACCCCTTTTTCACCTGATAAATTTTTTTTTATGTGACCCCGGTTATATAGGTATGCAAATCAAACACTGATAATCAATCTTAATTATGCAACTCCCATATACAGTTACAAGACCCTGGGGTTGTGACCTATAATTTAAGAAACTTGAACCCCCTTAATTCTAGTAGTGCCTTTCTTTGTTGATTATTTTTGTTTATCCTCCATGCATATAACTTATTTATATACATTGTTGTTTGCAGGCTTTCTCCTCCATTAAATTGAACTCCTTTAGAGCAGGAACTGCCTTGCCTTTCATTGTATTGCCAGTATTTAGTACAGTGTCTGGCTCATAGTAGGTACTTAATAGATGTTTATGGCATGATTGCCATGCTCTGAAGTTCTCTGCTGATAGCAAGATAACTGATAAATTCTTATCTTTCCTTAATGGTGATTTTATTCTACAAAGAAGTGGTGGAAATAGATCGAAACTAATTTTTTGGAGCTAATTCTAACTGATAAGGCAATAGTTGCCAAAGTAAAAATGATTGGTATCTTGGGAAGAGATGGCAACTCCATTTTCCAATTTGTGATAGAGGAAAAGAAATGAAAGGGGATCAGAACCTATTAAAAAAAGTTTTAGCAGGGACTTGTGGGAAGCCAAGGAAGCTAGTGTAACCAGTAGGCAAAAATAAATCAAATCCTTCTGCCTCCAAACTATGTTTTTAATATTTTTGTAGTCTATAGTTTTTTTATTTGTGTAATATTATATATAGTGTGTGTGTATAGTATTGTAAATAGAGCTTGTGATTAGTAGGCTCTGTTGGCTTGAAATGTTGGAAAGGAAATAGTGTTAAGAGGTGCTTTTAGGTATGAAATTATGATGACATAAAGAAAAAACCCTATCTGACAAGAAAAGAGAAAATTGTACAAACTACAAGGGTTCTCAATCTTTTTGTGTGCCATGGACTTCTTTGCCAGTCTGATGAATGTCATGACTTCTTTCCCAGTCTGGTGACTCTTCTTTTGAAAATAGTGCTTTTACAGCAAGTGGTGTTCACCAGTTTAATACTGGATAGGAGGGTAAAAGGGAAGGAAAGGGGAAAAGCATAAGCAGGGGTTAATAGGATGGCAAGCAATATAGAATTAGTCCTTCTAACCATAAATGTGAATGGGGCAAACTGCCTCATAAAGAGGAAGCAGTTAGCAGACTGGATTAAAAGTCAGAATCCTACTATATGTTGTTTACAGGAAACACACCTGAAACAGGGTGAGACATTCAAACTAAAAGTAAAAGGGTGGAGCAGAATCTATTATGCTTCAGGCAAAACCAAAAAAGCAGGAGTAGCCATCCTCATCTCAGATCAAGCAAAAACAAAAATTGATCTAATTAAAAGAGATAAGGAAGGGCATTATATCCTGCTAAAGGGAAGCATCAATAGTGAAGCAGTATCAATATTAAACATGTATGCACCAAGTGGTGCAGCATCTAAATTCTTAAAAGAGAAATTAAGAGAGCTGCAAGAGGAAATAGATAGCAAAACTATAATAGCGGGAGATCTCAACCTTGCACTCTCAGAATTAGATAAATCAAACCACAAAATAAATAAGAAAGAAGTCAAAGAGGTAAATAGAATACTAGAAAAGTTTGATATGATAGATCTTTGGCGAAAGCTAAATGGAGACAGAAAGGAATATACTTTCTTCTCAGCAGTTCATGGAACCTATACAAAAACTGATCATATACTAGGGCATAAAAACCTCAAAATCAAATGCAGTAAGGCAGAAATAGTAAATGCATCCTTTTCAGACCATAATGCAATCAAAATAACATTTAATAAAAAGCCAGGGGAAAATAGACCAAAAAATAATTGGAAACTAAATAATCTTATACTAAAGAATGATTGGGTAAAACAGCAAATCATAGACATAATTAATAACTTCACCCAAGAAAATGACAATAATGAGACATCATACCAAAATGTGTGGGATACAGCCAAAGCAGTAATAAGGGGAAGTTTTATATCTCTACAGGCCTACTTGCATAAAATAGAGAAAGAGAGGGCCAACGAATTGGGCTTACAACTAAAATTGCTAGAAAAGGAACAAATTAAAAGCCCCCAGACAAACACAAAACTTGAAATTCAAAAAATAAAAGGTGAGATTAATAAAATTGAAAGTAAAAAAACTATTGAATTAATTAATAAAACTAAGAGTTGGTTTTATGAAAAAACCAACAAAATAGACAAACCCTTAGTAAACCTGATTAAAAAAAGGAAAGAGAAAAAGCAAATTGATAGTCTTAAAAATGAAAAGGGTGAACTCACCACTAATGAAGAGGAAATTAGAACAATAGTTAGGAGCTACTTTGCTCAACTTTATGCCGATAAATTCGATAACTTAAATGAAATGGAAGAATACCTTCAAAAATATAGCTTGCCCAGATTAACAGAGGAAGAAGTAAGTAGTCTAAATAGTCCCATCTCAGAAAAAAAAATAGACCAAGCTATTAACCAACTTGCTAAGAAAAAGTCCCCAGGACCAGGTGGATTTACAGGTGAATTCTACCAAACATTTAAAGAACAACTAACTCCAATGCTATGTAAACTATTTGAAAAAATAGGGATTGAAGGAGTCCTACCAAATTCCTTCTATGACACAGACATGGTACTGATACCTAAACCAGGTAGATCGAAAACTGAGAAAGAAAACTATAGACCAATTTCCTTAATGAATATTGATGCTAAAATCTTAAATAAGATATTAGCAAATAGACTTCAGAAAATCATCCCCAGGATAATACACTATGACCAAGTGGGATTTATACCAGGAATGCAGGGCTGGTTTAATATTAGGAAAACTATTAGTATAATTGACCATATTAATAATCAAATTAATAAAAACCATATGATCATCTCAATAGATGCAGAAAAGGTATTTGATAAAATCCAACATCCATTCCTACTAAAAACGCTTGAGAGTATAGGAATAAATGGACTATTCCTTAAAATAATAAGGAGCATATATTTAAAACCTTCAGTAAACATCATATGTAATGGTGATAAACTAGAACCTTTCCCTGTAAGATCAGGAGTGAAACAAGGTTGCCCACTATCACCATTACTATTCAATATAGTACTAGAAACTCTAGCCTTGGCAATAAGAGCCGAGAAAGAGATCCAAGGAATTACAGTAGGAAATGAAGAAATCAAATTGTCACTTTTCGCAGATGACATGATGGTATACTTAGAGAACCCCAAAGACTCTGCTAAAAAGCTATTAGAAATAATTCAGAATTTTAGCAAAGTCACAGGATACAAAATAAATCCACAGAAATCCTCAGGATTTTTATACATTACCAACACAATCCAACAGCAAGAGATACAAAGAGAAATTCCATTCAAAATAACAGTCGATAGTATCAAATATTTGGGAATATATCTACCAAAGGAGAGTCAGGAATTATATGAGCAAAATTACAAAACACTTGCCACAAAAATAAAGTCAGATTTAAATAATTGGAAAGACTTTCAGTGTTCTTGGATAGGCCGAGCGAATATAATAAAGATGACAATACTCCCCAAGCTAATCTATTTATTTAGTGCTATACCAATCAGACTCCCAAGAAACTATTTTAATGACCTAGAAAAAATAACAACAAAATTCATATGGAAGAATAAAAGGTCGAGAATTGCAAGGGAACTAATGAAAAAAAAGTCAGAGGAAGGTGGTCTAAGTGTACCTGATTTAAAGCTATATTATAAAGCAACAGTCACCAAAACCATTTGGTATTGGCTAAGAAATAGACTAGTTGATCAGTGGCATAGGTTAGGTTCACAGGGCAAGATAGTGAATAAAATTAGCAATCTAATCTTTGACAAACCCAAAGATCCCAAATTTTGGGATAAGAATTCATTATTTGACAAAAACTGCTGGGAAAACTGGAAATTAGTATGGCAGAAACTAGGCATGGACCCACATTTAACACCACATACTAAGATACGATCAAAATGGGTCCAAGATTTAGGCATAAAGAATGAAATCATAAATAAATTGGAGGAACATGGGATGGTTTACCTCTCAGACTTGTGGAGGAGGAAGGAGTTTGTGTCCAAGGGAGAACTAGAGACCATTATTGATCGCAAAATAGAACATTTTGATTACACCAAATTAAAAAGTTTCTGCACAAACAAAACTAATGCAAACAAGATTAGAAGGGAAGTAACAAATTGGGAAAAAATTTTTACAGTTAAAGGTTCTGATAAAGGCCTCATCTCCAAAATATACAGAGAATTGACTTTAATTTATAAGAAATCAAGCCATTCTCCAATTGATAAATGGTCAAAGGATATGAACAGACAATTTTCAGATGATGAAATTAAAACTATTTCCACTCATATGAAAGAGTGTTCCAAATCACTATTGATCAGAGAAATGCAAATTAAGACAACTCTGAGGTATCATTACACACCTGTCAGATTGGCTAAGATGACAGGAACAAATAACGATGAATGTTGGAGAGGCTGTGGGAAAACTGGGACACTGATGCATTGTTGGTGGAGTTGTGAAAGAATCCAACCATTTTGGAGAGCAATCTGGAATTATGCCCAAAAAGTTATCAAAATGTGCATACCCTTTGACCCAGCCATACTACTACTGGGCTTATACCCCAAGGAACTACTAAAGAAGGGAAAGGGACCTGTATGTGCCAAAATGTTTGTGGCAGCCCTTTTCATAGTGGCTAGAAGCTGGAAGATGAATCAATTGGAGAATGGTTGGGTAAACTATGGTATATGAATGTTATGGAATATTATTGTTCTATAAGAAATGACCAACAGGAGAAATACAGAGAGGCTTGGAGAGACATCAACTGATGCTGAGTGAAACAAGCAGAACCAGAAGATCATTATACACTTCAACAATGATACTGTACGAGGATGTATGCTGATGGAAGTGGATATCTTCAACATAGAGAAGAGCTAATCCAATTCCAATTGATTAATGATGGACAGAACCAGCTACATCCAGAAAAGGAACACTGGGAAATGAATGTAAACTGTTATTTTTACCTTCTGAATCCAATTCTTCCTGTGCAACAAAAAATTCGGTTCTACACACATATATTGTATCTAGAATATACTGTAATATATTTAACATATATAAGACTGCTTGCCATCTGGGGGAGGGGGTTGGGGGAGGAAGGGGGAAAATCTGAATAGAAGTAAGTGCAAGGGATAATGTTGTAAAAAATTACCCATGCATATGTACTGTCAAAAAAATGTTATAATTATAAAATAAAATTAAAATTAAAAAAAAATTAAAAAAAATAAAAGAAAAAAAAAAGAAAAGAAAATAGTGCTTTTACAATACTAATGCAAACAAGATTAGAAGGGAAGTAACAAATTGGGAAAATATTTTTAAAAGTAAAGGTTCTGACAAAGGTCTCATTTCCAAAATATATAGAGAACTGACCCTGATTTATAGGAAACCAAACCATTCTCCAATTGATAAATGGTCAAGGGATATGAACAGACAATTCTCAGATGATGAAATTGAAACTATTTCCACTCTTATGAAAAAGTGTTCCAAATCACTACTGATCAGAGAAATGCAAATTAAGACAACTCTGAGATACCACTACACACCTGTCAGATTGGCTAAGATGACAGGAACAAATAATGATGAATGTTGGAGGGGATATGGGAAAACTGGGACACTGATACATTGTTGGTGGAGTTGTGAAAGAATCCAGCCATTCTGGAGAGCAATTTGGAACTATGCCCAAAAAGTTGTCAAACTGTGCATACCCTTTGATCCAGCATTGCTGTTATTGGGATTATATCCCAAAGAAATACTAAGGAGTGGAAAGGGACCTGTATGTGCCAAAATGTTTGTGGCAGCTCTTTTTGTTGTAGCTAGAAACTGGA
The DNA here is from genome assembly GCF_048593235.1 of Sminthopsis crassicaudata. Taxonomy (NCBI): domain Eukaryota; kingdom Metazoa; phylum Chordata; class Mammalia; order Dasyuromorphia; family Dasyuridae; genus Sminthopsis; species Sminthopsis crassicaudata. The sequence continues at coordinate 481,901,197 of NC_133617.1, read as the reverse complement.
AGATGAACGGATGTCCATCAATTGGAGAATGGTTGGGTAAATTGTGGTATATGAAGGTTATGGAATATTATTGCTCTGTAAGAAATGACCAGCAGGAGGAATACAGAGAGGCTTGGAGAGACTTACATGAACTGATGCTGAGTGAAATGAATAGAACCAGAAGATCACTATACACTTCAACAACAATACTGTATGAGGATGTATTCTGATGGAAGTGGATATCTTCAACATAAAGAAGATCCAACTCACTTCCAGTTGATCAATGATGGACAGAAATAACTATACCCGGAGAAGGAACACTGGGAAGTGAATGTAAATTGTTAGCACTACTGTCTATCTACCCAGGTTACTTATACCTTCAGAAGCTAATAATTAATGTGCAACAAGAAAAAGGTATTTACACACATATATTGTATCTAGGTTATATTGTAACACATGTAAAATGTATGGGATTACCTGCCATCGGGGGGAGGGAGTGAAGGGAGGGAGGGGATAATTTGGAAAAATGAATTAAAAAAAAAAAATAGTGCTTTTAAGGGAAAGGGACCTGTATGTGCCAAAATGTTTGTGGCAGCTCTTTTTGTTGTAGCTAGAAACTGGAAGTTGAATGGATGCTCATCAATTGGAGAATGGCTGGGTAAATTGTGGTATATGAAGGTTATGGAATATTATTGCTCTGTAAGAAATGACCAGCAGGAGGAATACAGAGAGGCTTGGAGAGACTTACATCAGCTGATGTTGAGTGAAATGAATAGAACCAGAAGATCGCTGTACACTTCAATGCTGTATGAAGATGTATTCTGATGGAAGTGGATATCTTCAACATAAAGAAGATCCAACTCACTTCCAGCTGATCAATGATGGACAGAAATAACTATACCCAGAGAAGGAACACTGGGAAGTGAATGTAAATTGTTAGCACTACTGTCTATCTACCCAGGTTACTTATACCTTCGGAATCTAATAATTAATGTGCAACAAGAAAATGGTATTTACACACATATATTGTATCTAGGTTTTATTGTAACACATGTAAAATGTATGGGATTGCCTGTCATCGGGGGAGGGAATGGAGGGAGGGGGGGATAATTTGGAAAAATGAATACAAGGGATAATATTATAAAAAAAATTACTCATGCATATATACTGTGGAAAAAAATTCTAAATAAATTTAAAAAAAAGAAGAAAGAAAGAAAATAGTGCTTTTAAACGCACAAAATAAAATACATAGCATTGCAAAGGATTCAAAAAAAATTTCTTTTTGTTTACATGTTCAGGTTAAGAACCTGTAGGTTTTTTTTTTAATTAATTTTATAATTATAATTTTTTGACAGTACACATGCATGGGTAATTTTTTTTTTTTACAACAACATTATCCTTCGTACTCACTTCTTTTCTGAATTTTCCCCTCCCTTCCTCTACCCCCTCCCCTAGATGACAGGGAATCCCATACATGTTAAATGTGTTACAGTATATCCTAGATAGAATATATATGTGTAATAACCGAATTTCTTGTTGCACAGAAAGAATTGGATTCAGAAGGTAAAAGTAACCTGGGTAGAAAAACAATAGTGCAATTTACACTCAATTCCCAGTAAGGACCTGTAGTTTTATTGGAAGTCCCAGTGCTACCATTTTCTCATTTTTAAAATGTGGGAATTAAAGTTGGTGACAAAGAAGCATATATAGCTAAAGTGAAATTTGAATGCTGAATCCTGTAACTCTTAATTCATTGGCTTTTCTATTGATTTCCTGCCCCCCTCCCACACACACACATCACTGTGCATAGTCCCCCCAAAAAGAAAAAAAGCTAGACCAAAAAAAAAGCCTCATTTGATAGTGTTTTATATAATCTTTACCTGTGGTTTCCCAACACTGTACAAAGAGGAAGTGTACTTTCACCATTTCACCATGTTTTCCAGGATAGAGTTATCTTCATAAAGAACTTGATTCAACTGCCTTTTTTTATAGTTTTAATTTACATTATGTAGTCATCCTATAATTTGTTCTAGTACTATTTACTTAATTCTTTATCAATTCATAAAATTTTCCCCATGTTCTGGATTCCTTATATTTGTCACTTCTATTGATATTTCATTATATCCATATTATCAAGAAGTAATTACTTAAGCAAGGTGGAAACAGCAAATTGTTATTAAACTTATCTATCACTGTCATAGAGGAGATGTAGTGCAAAATTCAAGTCGGGAAAAAATGTTTTATAGATTATGAGAACTTCTAGAAACTTATGTTTAGGGGAGGGCAATGTGCTGATTGCATGATATCTGAATATTTCAGATCCTCTAAAATGAGATTCATAATTACTTTACAGAATTTAACTTAATTACTCACACAGGAAAAACTAAATGGATGAAAAATGTCCATTATTCATATTAAGATAGACAATTCTTATATTTATTCAAGTGATTATCAGAACATATATTTGGACAGTATAAGTGGGCAATGGATTGACTCCATTATTGAACCAGGAGGGAAAAAGTGGACTGGATCACCTTTAGGAATTTATAAAATTCTTTTAACCCTACTCTAATTTCTTTCTAAAACAGTCTTATATTTTAATAGTAGTATTCTGGATGTGCTGTGTGATTGTGAGTCTTGAAATATTTTAGTCTCCAAAGAATTTAAAATGAGGATCAGCCAAAGGATAGAAGAGAGGTTCATGGAGCGCATGAGCAAGTTATAATAGGTTAAAAAAGGAGTTGTAAAGGATAAGTGTCATAAAGTATGAGTTTTTTTCAGCAAAATTGTGGAAAGGTCCATACAGACAAACATGAATGTCTTATGATTTGCATAATTGTTAAAGCATATTCACATTGGTGAGATCACAGATTTGAGCATAGTCCATTCATATGTCATAGTTTAATTATTCTCCAGTAGATTTTCACCCTCAGTGTTATTTTTTCCTACCACAAAAAAATGCTGTTATTAGTTAAGGGTCTTTCTTTCAGTCTTTGACTTCCTTGGGATATTTCATGTAATTGTTAAAATTGGATATAAACAACTTTCTGACTTTTCTCACATTTCAAATTGTTTTCAGAAATGATTGTGTCTGAAACAATTGAAAAACAACAACAAAATTACTGTTAAGGGCACCACCATTCTCCTACTCTTCATCTAATCTCACAAGTTGGTACCATATCCATTCTGTTTTCAAGTCCTGTCTGCTCTGTCTTTGTAATATGTCTTGTATTATGTCCTCTCCCCTCCCCTCCTCTGACAGAGCTGCTGCTTTGCTTTAAGCACTCATCATTTCATACCTAGACTACTCTTCCTCTCAAGTCACCTTCTGCTTTTGTGCCAAAGTAGTCATCTGTAAGCACTACTCTGACCATGGCATTGCCTTACTTGATCAGTGTAGCTCTATTACCTCCAGGATCAAAAGCCTTTCCCTGCCTTTCTAGTCGTCTCATACTTTACTCAAATCAGATGTTTCATATCTCAAATCAGATGCTTTTTGATCCCTGTCCACTGTGCCAGAAATGCTCTCCTTCCAAGTCACTACCTTTTCTGTTCCCTTCAAGTCTTACTTTGAATCCCACTTTCTGCAAAAGGCTTTTTTTTACCCTATCCCCTCTAAACTAGTGCTTTCACTCTAAAATCACCTTCCAGTTACTTTGTATATATCTTATATATACAGAATTGTTTATGTGTGTTCTCCCCTATTAGAATGTAAGCTCCTTGAAGACAGAGACTTTTTAAAAATTTCTTTAGAGAGAAGAGAAAGATCAAAGAAGTTACAGCATTGCTACTTAAGAGAGGTGGAACTATGATTATGTACAACATAAGGTGAAATTATTCATTTTCTTTTTTTGCCCTAAAAGGGAGAATGATTTTTGGCCTGTAATTTAAAAGGTAATAAACTGGACTTGAAACTCAAGGCAAGTGAGGAGGTGGTAAGAAAGACCTGGGTGAGTTAAAAACAATAAATCCAGATAAACTACATCCCAAGGTAGTGAAAGAACTTGAGGATATGAATATTAAACTGTTCATAATAATTATTAACAATATACCACAGAACTAAAAGAAGTTTCAGCTTTCTAAAAAGAGAAATAAGCAGATTATTCAAAGTATAGGTTGGCAAATTTAGCTTTGAATTTTGGAAAATTGCTAGAATTATTAACGAGATTAAAAAAACTTTAGGAATGGAAGCCAAACCCTGGAACTAGAGTGAGTGAATTAATCAAGGACAGGACCTATAAGACTAAACTTGTTTTCTTTTTTACTGGGATTATTAGATCAGTAGGTCAGTAGAATACATTTTACCTGGATGTCAGTATGTCAGCATTTAACAAGTCTCCTGTGATATCTTTTTTAGACAAGGTATGGAGATGTAGACAAGATGATATGATTAGTTGAATTCAGAACTGAGTGATGGCAGCATAGTATATAGTGTGCAAAGAACATTGAATTTGATAAGAAGATTCCAGTTTGAATTTGAGATCAGCTACCATAGATCCTTGAAGGTAGAAGTTGTTTCATTTTTGTTCTATTTCTCTAGTATCTATTACAGTACCTGGCAAATAGAAGACTATGCATACTTGTTGATTAATTGATATCTATGTAATGCTTAGAGAAATTCTTTAACTCCTCTTTTGTGCAGTTCCTTTTTTTTTTTTTTTTTTTTCAATTCTAAAAGGAAGGAACTAGACTAAATCTTGAAAAGGTTTTTTTTTTTTTTTTTTTTTTTTTTCACGTAGAAAGTAAATGTCTCAGGATTTTGGCCTTGGCCCTGTTCCCCCCCCCCCCCCCCAACATTTTTATTAATGACTTAGTTTGGGATATAAATGAGTATTTATTGAATTTTCAGATGACACAAAACTGAGAAGGATAGCTAATAAATTAAACAGATTCGGGCTCCAGAAAAAAAAATTCAACATGCCAAAATTTTGAGCCAAATCTAATAGAATGAAATTTAATTGGGATGAATGTAAATTCCTATACTTTGGCTTGAAAAACCAACTTTACAAGTATAAAATGAGGTAGATGGAACCAAACAACAAATTGTATTTTTAAAATGGACATTTTATTTGCTCTTAGCTCAATATGTATCAATAGTATGGCATGTATAGAATAATTCACTTGATTTTAGGTTGCATTTATGAAGGCATAGTATCCAGAAGAAGAAAATGACAATCCTTCTATAAACTGCCCATGTTATAGCATAACTGGAATATTGTATACAGTTCTTGACACCGTATTTTAGGAATCACATAATTACATGGAGTTAAAAGGGATCTAGTAGTCCATTAGTACAATCTATACTCAAAAACAAGTTCCCATTATGATTTATGTGATAAGTAATCATTTGATCTATACTTGAAGACTTTTGTGAGAGTAATGAAACATCCTGAGAGATCTCACCATCTACCTTGTTATGGGCCAGAACTCTGAACTTGAAACTAAGGGTTCTTATAAGGACTAAGTCAGTAGAATTGATAAGAGACGATAGTTATCTAATTTAGCATGGTTCAGTATGATTTAATGCTACAAGGAGATGTTATGGGCCAGAACTTAAAACAAGGTACTAAGTGGAATTGAAAGAGGACTTGGTGGTTAAATCTCTTTTAGCTTTGATTTAATCCTACAACAAAAAATGGTTTCCTAATGATATAATGATTGGTTTGTACTCAGTGTGGAGCATATAAGCTAGAAATCTCAGCTAGGGAGATTGAGAGACATTCAGAGAGAAGACAATAGGACTGTGGGCAGGAGCTTAAGCTCTCAGAACCAAGGGGAGAAATTCAATTCAATCTTTGATCTTCATGGTGGCTGGCCTGGACGCCTGCACTTCCCCCACTAAGACCAAAGCCAGACTAAAAGGCTTTCCAGAGAGTTGCCCAGCCCAGGAAGGAGATAATAAAGGATCTGGACTAAAGACAGCTAATCGGGCCCAGGAAATGAGACAAGATTTGGAAAGAGACAATAAAGGATTTGGATTTTAATTCCTGGCTGCATTTGGGGTGATTACTGAACTGAAAAGAAGGCTGCTTCTAGAAACCCCAAGAAAACCTCAACAGAGAACATTACATTTTAGAGAGAACATTATACTACCTTGACTATATTGGAACATGATATTGCTATATACTTTCTAACATATATATATGTACACCACTCTGATATATGTTTTATGTTCCCCTGTTAGAATGAAAACTCTTATGGAAAGGTACTACAATTTCATTTTTTTGGTAAATATGTATTTTATTGATATATTTAATTTTCATATAAAATACATTTCCCAGTGAATCTTTCTTTTCAACCCCTTCCAAAGAACCAACAAAAAAAAAAGTCTTCATCTTTTTGGGAGTGTTTCATGTCCATAGTCCCCTACCTTTGCAGAAATGGAGGGATGCTTTATTTTTTTCCATTGGGGTAAAAATTGCTCAATATGATTCCATAGTATATAATTTTGGTATATGTTCTTTTCGTTTACATTATTGTATCAATCAGCTACTATTAATTAAGTACCTACAGTGTGCCAAGGACTATACTGTTTTGTAATCATTGGGTATGTTCTTTTCTTATTTTTGTTTATTTGACTTTATGTATTATTCCTTACAGGGCAATAATAATCTATAATATTCATGTATTACAACTTGTTTAGTATCTGTTTTGTCTCCAGTTCTTGCCCACTCCAAACTGGTGTTTTGAGGACTTTGTCATTGTCAGTGCCCTCTTTGGGGTATATGACAATAGTGTGTTCTCTGAATATGAACATTTTAGTCACTTTCTTAGCATAAATGCAAATTGCTTTATAGATGAAATCAATTCACAGCTTTACCAACAATGTCCAACTTTCCATAATCCCTCCAATATCGACTTTCTTCCCTTTGCCCTCTTTGTCAATTGGCTGAGTGTTCTGAGGTAAAACCTCAAAGTTGTTTTGATTTACATTTCTTTTATAAGTGATTTGAAGCTTTCTTTTATAAGGTTAACAATTTGTGATTCTTCTTTGGATAACAAATGTTCTTATCTTTTGGGGGAGGGGTAGGTTTTGGTTCTGTATAGTTTTATTATTTGTCTATACTTCTTGGATATCACACCCCCGAATAGACATATATGATAAAATAAATTCTTTTTCTTGACTACTTCCCTTCTTATGTAAATTACACTAATATTGTTTATGCCAAAACTTTTCATATAATCAATGTGATCACTTATATTTTATAAGTTTTTCTCTACTCTAGTGAATGAAGAATGAATAACTAGCCATAGATGTTCAGGGTAATTGATCTGGTAATTATCCAAATTTTAGTTCTCTTATAATTTGTTTGGCATTATCTTCAATAATAAGGTCATGTTTTTAATTTATTGTGATATATAGCATAAGATTTTGTTCCGAATCCAGTTTCTGTCAGACTGCTTTCCAAATTTACTAATATTCTTATCTTGAAGGAAATTCTTTCCTAGGTAGTTTATTTGAAAATTTATCAGACACCAAGTTATTGAGTTCAGTGATTTCTGATGCTTCTTTATTCAAAAACAAAACAAAACAAAAAACACCCAATTCCAAGTTGTTTTGATGACTGTTTCCTCTCCCCCAATATTTTCCTTATGATCCTAGATTTTTTATTTCAGTGAATTTTGTCATTTTGTCTTACTCTGCAAATTATACCCCAAGTAAATTTAGGTATTTTTATCTTATTGGTACAGGCCAGGCATGAGCAGTGAATGTAGCTGTTGTTATTTAGGCCATTTTTTATTTCTTAAACTTCTTTTTACATGTATCAGCTGTAATTTGATAAATTGAATCAGATATTTTTGCATTTTGTTGGGCCTTGTTGATGAGCCATCAATCTTGCAGCTTCCTCTGGCCTTCCCAGACAAAAACCCCCTTTTTGTCACAACTCTGCTGTGTTGTCCTACCTTCTAAGAATATCAGCCTTTTGAGGACAGGGCCTGTCTGAGGTGCCTAACATATCATTATTCATTTGTAGCTTCCATTGTTTGCCAGTATTTATTTTCACCAGGTTTAAATTTGCTTCCTTGTAACCTTCATTCATTGTTTGTGATTTTGCCCACTGAAACCAAACAGAATAAGTATGACTTCTCTTCCCCCATGATAGTCTCTCAAATACTTATAAGTAATCATGATATTCTCCTTAAGGAAGGATATTGATAAAAATAAATGCATATCCAGAGAGAGCAGCCACCATAGTTAGATTACCAAAGACTGTACCATTTGAGGATAGATTTAAGAAATTGGACATTTTGGGTTTGAAGAAGCCTTATCTCACATTAACTCCTTTTTTCTTTATATTCTAGCCAAACTGGACTGTTAGCCACCCCCCAAACTTTGCTTTCTATCTCCTTCCACTGAGTATTCTATTCATGCCTCTTCTATGCCTCTTAAAATGCTTTCAATTAAGGAAAACATGAAAAGACTTCTATGAACTGATAAATCTTTTTTTTTTCATTATAGCTTTTTATTGACAGTACATATGTGTGGGTAATTTTTACATTGCCTCTTGCACTCACTTCTGTTCCAACTTTTCTCTTCCCTCCCTCTACCCCATCCCCTAGATGGCAAGCAGTCTCATACATGTTAAACATGTTAAAGTATATCTGAGATACAATATATATGTGTGCAGATCCATACAGTTTTCTTGTTGCACAAGAAAAAATTGGGTTCAGAAGGTAAAAATAATCTGGGAAGAAAAACAAAAATGCAAGTAGTCCACATTCATTTCCCAGTGATCCTTCTCTGGGTGTAGCTGATTCTGTCCATCATTGATCAATTGGAATTGAATTGGATCTTCTCTTTGTAAAGATATCCACTTCCATCAGAATACATCCTCATACAGTATTGTTGTTGAAGTGTATAATAATCTCCTGGTTCTGCTCATTTTACTCAGCATCAGTTCACATAAGTCCCTCCAAACCTCTCTGTATTCATCCTGCTGGTTATTTCTTACAGACAGAACAATAATATTCCACTGTTTACTCAGCCATTCTTCAATTGATGGGCATCCATTCAGTTTCCAGTTTCTAGCCACTACAAAAAGGGTTGCCACAAACATTTTAGCACTTATAGGTCCCTTTATAGGTCCTTTTCCCTTCTTTAAGATCTCTTTGGGATATAAGCCCAGTAATAACACTACTGGATCAAAGGGTATGCACAGTTTGATAACTTTTTGAGCATAGTTCCAAATTACTCTCCAGAATGGCTGGATCCAATGAACTGATAAATTTTGATGTAAACCAAATTATAGCAATATTATGTGAAATGATTACAGTACTGTAAATAGAAAGCAAACAAGCAACGATGAATGTTGTATAATTACTGTGGCTTGGTTACTTAAAAGAGAGATGAGAAATTGTACCTTTTTTTCCTTCTTTGAAAAGGTGTAAAGCTGGTTCTGGAAAACTGCATAACTATTAGGCTCATTGATCTATTGGTTAGTCTTGTTGAATTTGTTCCTTCCTTCCTTCCTTCCTTCCTTCCTTCCTTCCTTCCTTCCTTCCTTCCTTCCTTCCTTCCTTCCTTCCTTCCTTCCTGCCTGCCTGCCTGCCTGCCTGCCTGCCTGCCTGCCTGCCTGCCTGCCTGCCTTCCTCCCTCCCTCCCTCCCTCCCTCCCTCCCTTGTTATAAGGGTAATTCACTAGGCAAGAGAGGCAAAGGGCCATATTCTGAAATGAGAATGTTATCAGTGATATAAAAACAAAGATATCAACAAAAGTTAACATCTTTTTTTTTTTTAAAGAATCTTTAACTTTACTCAGCTTGATTTGTATGTCATGAAATAGTTAGCAATTTTCTCTTACCAAAATAACCATGTCTTTTCTTATCTGTGTACATGTTGTATCCTCCTAATAAAATATAAAGTCCTTGAAAGTGAAAACTACTCCATTTTTATCTCTCACTCACTAAAAACTATCCTAATGCTTTAATGTGTTGTCAGAAACTATCATTTTGTTTGAATCGATAGCTGCTCACAAGTATTTTAAATAATGTTGTATAGAAAAGGTACTAATCATTTTATCCTTATTCTCAAGTACAGGATGGAGCAATGAGCAGAAATTGAAGAAGGCTAGTTTTTGGCTTGATTTAAAGAAAAACTTCATAACAATTTGCAAAATCCAAAAGTGGAAATATTATTGAAGCTACATGACCACTTGACTTCAGAGTTATAAAACAAATTACTTGTTGCATTAGAAGATCTCGGGGAGTTCCTTCCCACTCTGGGATTGTGATTTTATGAGAGCATATTTAGTTTGGAATTTGTTGAGTTTGAAGGTGTTTGGTCCTGATAGATACGCTGTTCTGAAGAAAGATGGTAGTAGGGGACCAGAACCCAAGGAAGAGGGTAGGAGTGAAGATAGATTTAGTAATCATCAAGAAAAATGAATATTGAAAAAAAAAATGTTGTTGGTATCCTTGAAAAAGACATTTTCAGTGGAATAATAGAGATAGAAAACCAAATGCCCTAGGGTTGTGACTAAAGAGAAAGTAGCAAGCTTATACAGCATCTTTTTAGTTATGAAGTAAATTGACAAACAGGTTTGAGAAAGTAAATAAGGTCAAAGAAAGATTTTTTTTTTAGGGCCTCAGGTATATTTCTAGAAGGGCACAATGTTATTAGTAGGGAAAGAGAAATGTATTAATGATAGAAGAAATAATAGGAAGGGATGCTATTAAAACACATGTGGAAGGTTTAACTTCCTCATAGATGAGGACCACCTTGATTTCTGAGACTGGAGTGAAGAAAGAGATGATGAGAAATTTTGATATATGGAGGTGAGATTAGGGGGCTCAGGTTGGGTGGTATCAGACTCTTCAGTAAAATAGGGGGAAAGTTACCTGTCAGGAAAAGAGCAGAGCTAGGAAGAATCAGGGCTCTTGAACTTAACACTTGAACCCCAGTGGAATGGAACTCCTATCTGTTGTGGTCAGAATGAGGCTTGTACCCTATAACTACAAGGAATTTTGTAGTCTTTTGAACTGCAGTACCACTTGGGTCCATTGGAAACTAATGCTTCCACAGTGCCCCACCCTGTAGCTTTCTGACCTCCTTGAACCTTTCTGGGGAACTGTATAAAGGCTTTTCTGCTTTTGTTGCTTCTGGATATAGAACCCTGCAGGCTGCACATTATCTCTGACCTGTTTCTGGCCAAACTCTGTGTCTGCTGGCTTGTTTGCATCTTTTGCCACTGCTTTTTGCAAATGACTTCATTTCCTATTGTTTCTGGCTGACTTTTTTTTTGTGCAGTTCAGAAGTGGAAGAAGTTGCTGTAGTTTCTCACTGGATTTTTTGATTATTGTTTTGTCTGGTGCTTTTTCAAAGGTTTTTGTTTTGCAGGTTATGGGATCTGGATATTCTCTGAGTAGGCAGCTGCCTACATTGACTGGCAATCAGGACATCTAGTGTGAAGTTAAGGACTCCATCTCAAAAGAGACTTTAGGGTTGGGTACATAAGTAGTGGGAGGCCATCTAAATAAATGTCATAATTAAACTCATGGAAACTTGATGAGTTCATCACAAGATTAGGTAGAAAGAAGATAATCCAGTCTTGAGGTACACACCCACAGAAGAGGAATAAATTATATATGCAACATAACAAGCAAACCCATAAGATTCACTATTTGATAAAAATTGTTAGGAAAACTGGATAGCTATTTGACTGAATTCAGGTTTGACCAGTATCTCACTTTCTGTATAAAGATTATACTAAGATAAGCTCCAAATACATACAACCTGGCTATAAGAGATTCATCATAAACAAATTAGACAAGCAAGGAAGAAATTATTTGAATATATTAATAAGGAAGAATTTGTGATCAAAGATAAAGATTTCAGAAGATAAAATGGTCTATTTTGATTATATAGAAATTTTTTGCAAAAATCAATTCTAGTTTATAAATGATCAAATGATATGACCAGTCATTTCTCAAGGGGAAAAAAATCTGGCTATCCATAGCCAAATAAATGTTTAAAATCACTAAGTGCAAGTTAAAGCAACTCTGAAGTATTCTACTTTACATCAGATTGGCAAAGTTGACAAAAATGAAAAATGACAAATGTTAGAGGGATTATGGCAAAAAATGCATATTGATTTCCAGTTCATGGAACTGTGAATTAGTCCAGTGATTTTAGAAAACAATTTGGAATTATGCAGAAATAGTTACTCAATTGTGCTTTTGACCCAGGAAAATCCACTACGCTTTCTGTACTTCTAAAGAAATCAAAAGAAATCAAAGAAAATCAAAGGTCCTTGATATGCAGAAGTACTTACTGCTCAAGAGCAATTGGAGTTTGAACAATACAGATTTCAACTTAATATATTTATAAAATAATGCCAAATTTTATTTAATACTAGGCAGAATTTAACTATGATATGTGAACTAGTCAAGAATTATAAGTGCTATATTATCAACAGTTGGGTTAATTTTTTAATGCTTAAAGGAAAGCTACTTAGATGGGAACACCCCAGTGCAAAAGAAGTTGTTGTTACAATAGAAATTTGATGTAATTGGATAACATGAAAGTGGTCATAATAAGTCAAAAACAGAGAAATGTTAAAATGCCTAAATCTAAAGCAGAATCTTCTAAAACATGCTAGTGAAATTGAAGAAAAAGTTAAAGTTAAACCAACTTTTTTATTGCAAACAACAACAAGGAATACAAGTATTACCAGTGATAGAAATGAATTATTTTAACTGTACGGATTAAAGTTTGTAATCAAAAATAGAAACCTTTTAGAGCAGTCACTCAAACAAAAGGTTCAAATTTAGTTAAGTCAGTGAAAGAAAATGGAAATGGGGTGAATAGTAAAGAAACTTTTATTGCAGGGTTATTTGGTTCAGTCATGTTAAAATTTTATTTCAGTTGTATAATATTAAAATTATCAGAGAAGAGCCAGTATAGTAACAATTAAGTATGCTAATAGTTTTGAAGAAAATAATTGAAGAAGGTAGATAAACTGATCAACAGTTTTATTGTGTAAAATAGGCTTTTCCTAGAAAAGGCTTCTTAACAGAATTTATATTTCTTAGAAAGAAAAAACTCAACCTGGTTTTAAAGAGTCTAATGATTGCCTAATATTTTTATTGGGATGTAATGCAAAAGGAGATCTTAAACTAAAACCAGTGCTTTTTTTTTAATTGGCCTTAAAATCCTCTCAGTCTGAGAGACTACAGTCATCAATTGCTTCCAGTTCTTTGGCAGTCATATAAGCATGGTGACTAAAGCAATTTTCTAAGAGTAGTTGCAATTGGGCAATGAAGTGGATTGAGTATTGGACCTAGAAACAGGAAGGTTTGAATTCAGGTTCATGCTCAGACATTTACTAGCTATGACCCATAGTGTCTGACTCAGTTTACTTACGTGTAAAATGGGAATAATGCTAGCATCTCCCAGAGTTGTAATGATCAAATGAGACAATAATTGACAGTGTTACACTTACATAGTGTTATATAAATGTTAGCCATTTTTATTATTCAAATACTACTTAAAATGCAGTTTGAAGGTGGCTTTCCTTAATAAGATCACTTTTGAAAATAAAAGTGAATATATTTCAGTTCTTTCTAGTTAAATTCTCTTTTTGAAGCTCTCAAAATTATATGATGGATCATATGGATAGGGAGAGATTTTAAAATGTTTAAAGATTTGTCTCCTCTTCAAAAGTTTGAGATCAACCTTTCTGAGCCTTATTCAGCTGTAAAATTGTTTAGATAATTTTTTTAAAGTTCTTTCAATGATTTAGGATTTTAAGATGCTATTTCTGTTGTATATTAATCAGAAATAATTCTGGGTTTAGTATCAGAGTACCTGAATTTGAATTTCTATTTGGGGTGACTGTAAACAAATCACTTAAACCCCATGGGCCTCAGTTTCCACATCTAAAAAATGAAGGGATTTCACCATGTAACCTTTATAAAGTCCCACCCACCTTATTCAAAGATCTCAAAGCTCTGTCACCTCAAGTTACTAATCCAACCTTATTTTTCATTACTTCTTATCATCAGACCTTTACTTATTCCAGGGAGCAGTATTCATTCTCACTTCAATTCAGTGGGCAACATAAGTGCTAGCTAGGTGCTATACAAAGAAAGCTTTTTCTTTATCTTCAAGAAACTTATTTTTATTATATTTCTATGCTCTTGCTTATACACTTATGTTCCTTTGTCTTTATTTCCACTATTTCATATTCTATTCTTTCTTCAAAACAAATTTACCTCAAGAAGTCTTCCTTAACTAACCTCCTCTGTCTGCCATTGATCTCATCTGTGATTGAAATCTTTGTCTCACTGTGTTTTTATCACACAATCGGTTATGAGCTTCTCAAGGGCAAGCTCTTTTTCTTTTCCCAAAATGCTTTTTTAAAATATATTATAAACTTTGTAGGTCTCCTAAATTTTTTATTGATTACTGCTGGGCTGTGTGTGAAAGTTTTTGCTTGTTTATTTTGTTTTTGCTGAAGCAGTTGGGGTTAAATGACTTGTCCAGAGTCACACCATTAGTTTTAAATGTCTGAGATTGAATTTGAAACCAAGTTTTCCTTAAGGGCAGATGTTCTCTCTACTGTGCCATCTAGGAGTGAAAATTGTTTATGTTAAGTTGCAGTTTGTACAAGAGAGCCAGATTTTACAGATGCAGAATTTTTATAGCCAAGTGAAGAGGCTGTATATTATGGTGGATCTTATCATTAGATTCAAAATCAAGTGATAGTTATTCTAGTTCTGACCAATTCACCCATTCTTGACCTTGGTCAAGCCTCAAGTCATTCTGCCTCAATTTTTTCATTTGAAAAATGCAGAAGGAAAAAAGGTTGGATCATCATTAGTGCCTATGTATGCCAGATTTTCCAAGAATAGGTAATCTCATTTGAAAATACCATTTGTGATTTGTCAATTTTTATATTAAGTTTTTAAGAATCATACTATATAAGGCAGAATATTTTGGATACAAAAAATTCCATAGGATATAAAATAGAAAAAAAGATAAAGTAGTCAACAGTATATTAGCAAAAGATGTGGAAGTCATAATGGATCATAAATTGAACAGTTCATTAGAGTTGTAAAGGAATTTAGAAGTCACTTAATCCATCCCCTTTGTTTTTCAAATGAGAAAATTGAGTTCTATAGAGAAGTAAAGGTCACATAGCTAGTTAGTGCCATAGTCAGCCTTAGAACTTGGGACTTCTGTTCCCATTTGAATGATTTTTTTCTGTTCTAATATGTTTTTGATGCGCTGAGGGTTTTGGTTTATTTTTAAATGTAAATAACATATTCAGTGAAGGTTTTATTATTCCCCATTTTACCAAGCAGAAAGCTGAAATATAAGATTGTTTCCTTCTCTGGAAACTGTACAAACAAGGTCATGATACCGGATGTTTCTAAGCTTGACTTTCCAATACAAGGAAAACTTAGTTTACCCAGTTATCAGCATTGAAATCCCTTCTTAATCCATTTCACTGTCACTGGTTCACCATTTCCCTCTGGCTACCCAGAAAGAAACATGAACCAATAGGGTCCAAACCCTTTGCTCTTTCAGGAAACAACAAAACAATGCTTTGCTGCTGGGCCTAGACCCAAATGAGTGGTTTCCATAGGAACAAAACTAATTCAGACAAGCAGACAGAAGGATTCCTAATACTTTGGACAGGGAGTCCTTTTTCTCATGGTTCTCCAAGTATTCCTAATTAAGAGTTCAAATTTATCTCAGAGGTAACTTGCTCTGGAATCTGACAATTGGTTACGTCAAATCAGCAGTATTTAGGCTTACCTGCTGTTTGTTTCTCTTCCTCACCCTAACAAGGAGAGAGAAATGTCAATTGATGAAGCTCTGGACCCAGCCTCATGGCTGTGACTGCTTCTCTTTTTCAGAACATTGCCTAGATATTATCTCTCCATCAACTCAATGTTTTGACAATCTGTTTCACTGTTCATCTTTTGTGAAGAATATAGCTTCCCCTGAAATTCTGCTTTTAGCTATCAGGGTCATTTCATGAGGGGTGTAGTTTTTCTTCATGGATTGAAAAGGGCTGGATGAGGTGGAAATGAGAAGAAGCTGATTATTATTTAGCACTGGCTTTTCTGACATAATCCAATACATATTTTCACTCAAATTAGAACCACTGAGATTTAATAATAGCATTAAAAGAAATTAGACATTTTTAAGGGTAAGTTATATCTATTAAATACAGGGGAAAATAAATCTTTTCTCAAAATTTAATTCAAAATATAGTAGAGAAATTTTGAAATACATGTTAAATGACAAGTATTTCAAAAACAAAAGTTTGATTTTAATATTAAGTTGTTGGAAATGAATACTAAAAATCAATGTAACAACTACAAAATAGTTATAAACATAATCAACGTTAGAAAGTATTAAAAACATACAACTAAGGTGATACCCATCACTTAAATAGAAAAATAAATCTAAATTGCTTTAAAAAAAAATGTTCTAAAAGTGGTACTGTCCCATAACTGAAAAATGTTCATCTTAAGCACATAGGCCAAGTTAGAAAGCAAGGTGCTATATACAATCAAAATATTCATGGCAGCAATTTTTATGCTCTCAAAGAACAGATGGTGGGGGAGTAGATACCTCTTGATTGGGACAGTTAACTAAATAATGCTAACTAAATGTTAACTAGTTTAGAATAGTAACTAAATTAATTACATAATAATTAATGTAATAAAATACTATTTACTATTCTATGAGGCAACAAATAGGAAGAATTCAAAGACGTCTTGGAAAACTAATATGAGCAGATATAGATCAAGGACACAGAACTAGGAAAACTATATGAAATGACTACAATACTATTATTATTTAGAAGAATTTTTAAAATGAAACTTAATATCTCATTATATTGACCAGATTTTACCTTAGAGAAGAATTAAGAAATTGTGCTATCCTTTTTTCTTTTGATATGTGGAAGACTAAGGGCTATTAGGCTTTGTTAATATCTTGTTAATTCTTCAGAATTGTTTTTTTTTCTTTCCTCATCCTTTGTTATAAGAAATATCTCCCTGGGTAGAGAATAGGGGACTTTGTATTCATAAATGAAGATGAAGGCAAGGCCTGGCAAAAAAAAAAAAAATTTCATTTTTATTAACTGAAAATAAATACTTTCTGAAGGATACTTCCATAGAGCTAGTTTTGTCTTTTGCCTAGATCTACCTCAACTTTCTGGATATCCTTCTTTTTGTTCCTTTACTCATATCTCATTCCCCACACTTATCATACAAATCAAATATTAGCTAACAAAAGGTATTTCATTTTTCTCAGAAGCATGTACATTATATATATATATATATATATATATATATATTTTTTTTTTTTTACAAACTGCAAAAATGAGTGTTTCTATATTCCTAAAATGAATATTATACATGAAACTGTGAATGTACTCCATAGAGCTTGTTTCTTTTAACTGTACATTAAATTTGTCATGGTAACACAAACAACCCCCTGTGTGTCTGTTACTTTGTTAATCTCCCTCTGTTTACCTCTATGTGTTTTTAAATATTTTATTTATACTCTTTTCTGTACTTTCTTCCTTTTTTTGTATTATTGCTCGACTCTTCCAGTCACCCCACCCCCTCAATATAAATCTCTCCTTTTTTTTTTTTACCAAATTATATTCAAACAAAATAAATTTATGTTGTGGTGGTCGTGATTGGAAATGTACATCTTAATCTGCACTTGTTGTTTATCACCCTTCCACTAAGATATGTGAAGATTGCTTAAATCTTTTGATATTGTTATTGATTGTTGTATTGACTGAAGTTCTATAGTTTTCAGAGTTTTCTTTGTAGTTCTCTTGGTTCTGCTTCCCTCATTATATTAGTTCATACAAAAATTAACAGGTTCCTATAAATGTGATTTTTTTTGTTATGGCATAGTAATATTCCATATTCACATATTCATTTTAACCAATTCCCAACTGATGAATCACTACCTTAATTCCAGTTCTTAGTCAGCTAGCATTTGTTAAATGCTGTTGTAAGTGATAGAGGTGCAAAGAAAGGCTTAAAACAGTTCTTGCTTTCAAAGAATTCGGTACTACTACAAATATTTTATCTATATAGGACATTTCCTTTTTGTTTTTGACATCCTTGAACTATGTGCCTGAGATCTCTGCAGTGAGATTTCTGGTTCAAAGGGTGTGGACATTTTAGTCAGTTTTTAAAGCATAGTCCCAAGTTGCTTTCTAGGACAGTTGGACCAATTTGCATCAGCACAACAGTGAATTAGTGTGCATGTCTTTCCAAAACTCTTACGAGATTATTTCCATCTTTTTTCACTTTTGCCATTTTATGGTTACTGCCTATTTCTAACAGTGACGTATGTACCAAAAATGTGGCACTGGGGATACTATCAAAGAAATAAATGCATTATCACAAAAGGAGATAATCTAAAAATGTGGCAAAAATAAGGAGTAATAAATGGATAGCCCTTGTGCTGTATAGTTAAGCCACCAATTTAAAAAGACCCAGAAGAGAGCCTTCTCCAGCACATTAAATGAATTATCTACATAAGGTTTTTATGGTCAAGAATTACAAATGGCAGAAGCTTGGGCTGGGTTGCAGTTTTTACTTATGGAACAGAAAATATCAATATCAATGACATTATACATCTCAGAGTATTGAACTATTCTTTAGAGTAGAAAAACTTTGAAGATTTAAATGAATTAATCTCTAATTTGAAATTATAGAGATTGTAGGTATTATTGGCTAGGAGACCTTGCCTATTCCTCTAAATCACACACTATATAAATAGTTTAAAATTCATAAGATTGATCCTGGATGGCTCTTGATAGCACTGAAGTAGCTATCACTTCTGTGGAGTTTAGTGTAGAAAAAGCATTATAAGTGTTTTTTTCAACCTTTAGTAACTAACTTTACTCATGGTATTATAGTTACTCCTTCCATTCTAGTTTATTCATAACTAGAATGAATGAACTTTTCCAAAGTGACTTCATCCACACAGTAAGGCAAATTGGCTTTATTTGTGATTGTGAAGAGGGCTAGGGATTGGGATTTAGAAAATGATATGCAGATTTCTGGCCAAGATGGCAGAGAGGACGCACACATCTGCTTAAGCTCTGCATTTTCTCTCTGAATAATGTATCTCATGACAAGCCTTGGAATTAGTTCTTGACTGAAAAAAACAACAAATAATCACCAACAAAAAATATCTTGGAAATTAGCCATAAAAGGTCTGTTTTTGCTCGGGGGCAGGGATGGTTTTAGATCAGGCACAAACTGAAGGCAGGCAGCAGAAGCAGCACAGCAGGCACAGTAAGGCAGGCAGCTCACAGCTGAGCAGAGCGGAGGGGGATGGGATGTGATCTCAGCCATTTCTGTGGAGAGAGCTTTAACACCTTGTTGGCTACTTTGCCCTGGCAACAAGCCAATAGACAAGCAGAGAAGCTAAAAACACAGAGGGTGAAGACTATAACCCAGAAAAGCTAGCTAGTGCCTCACTGCTGCCCCCTTTAGTCTGTAGAGGAAGCTAGGTAATACTATCCAGCCTCCCCCCCAAAAAAAATAGACCATTTGTTTTTCTTGCTAATTTGTTTTCTTTGACTCTTCTTTGACAAAATGAGCAAAAAGTTAAAGTGCATTCTATTGATAGCTTCTATATGAATAGAGAGCACACTTTAAACCCTGAGGAAACTAAAAACAGACTGTCCCCAGATGAATCCCCAAAGGGGGATATCATCTGGTCCTCAGTGCACAAGACTCTCATAGAAGAAATTAAAAAGGTTCTCACAAGAGAGCTAGAAGAAAAATGGGAAAAGGAAAGGGAAGCTTGGCAAGAGAGTCTGGATAAGTCATCCCACTCATTTATTTATTTACTTATTTATTGTTGTTTTTATTTACCAGATATATGCATGGGTAATTTTACAGCATTGACAATTGCCAAACCTTTTGTTCCAATTTTTTCCCCTCCTTCCTCCCCCCCCTGCAGATGGCAGGTTGACCAGTGCATGTTAAATATGTTAAAAGTATAATTTAAATACAATATATGTATACATGTTGAAACAGTTGTTTTACTATGAAGGAAATCAAAAATGCAGGCAGACAAAACTAGAGGGATTGGGAATTCTATGTAATGGTTCATAGTTATCTCCCAGAGTTCTTTTGCTGTATCCCACTCATTTAAAGATAGAGTGGATAAAGAAATCAAATCCTTGAAAAACAGAATTAGTGAGTTAGAAAAAGAAAATAGATCTCTAAAAAATAAAATTGGTGAAATGGAAAAAAATTCCAAACAACAAAACAGCTCACTTAAATACTCAATTGGACAATTAGAAAAAAGATATAAAAAAGTGAGTGAAGAAAATATTTCATTGAAAATCAGAATTGAACAAATGAATTGGATGACTCAAGGAGACACCAAGAATCAGTCAAGCAAAACCAAAAAAATGAAACAGTGGAAAAAATGCCAAATACCTTCTTGGGAAAACAACAGAGCTGGAAAATAGGTCCAGGAGAGACAATCTGAGAATTATTGGACTCCCTGAAAAATATGATGAAAAAAAGAGCTTGGACACTATTTTCCAGGAAATTATCAAAGAAAACTTCCCAGATGTTTAGAAACAGAGGGTAAAATAGAAATTGAAAGAATTCATCAATCATCTACTGAAAGGGACCCTAAAATCAAAACATCAGGAAATATAGTGGCCAAATTCCAGAACCATCAGACGAAGGAAAAAAATACTGCAAGCTGCTAGAAAAAAAACAAAAACAAAAACATAACACAATTTAAATATGGAGGAGCCACAATAAGGATTATCCAGCATCCACATTAAAGGATCGAAGGGCCTGGAATATGATAGTCCAAAAGGCTAAGGAATTTGGTATGCAGCCAAAAATAACTTTCCCAGCAGAAAAAGATGGCATTGAACGAAATAAGTGAATTTCATCTATTTTTGATGAAAAAACTGGAACTAAACAGAAAGTTTGATTTATAAATATAGAACTCAGGAGAAACCTAAAAAGGTAAAAAGAAATATTGGGAATTATATTTCTGCTGTAAAGATATATAAAGAACACATGTATACATTGTTCTAGAAACTAGAGTTGGGAAGGAAATTCTTCCCAGAAAAGGGTAAAGTGGGGGTACTACATCTCACTAAGAGGCAAAGGAAACCTATTATATTTGAGAGAAAGAATGGAGGATGAACATTGTGTGTATCGTACTGCCATCAGAATTGGCTTAAAGAGAAAAATATTAGAAATATTCAATTTATGGTGAAACTTCTCTCGCCTCATTGAAAAGTGAGAAGGGGGAAAGTGAAAAGGGAAGGAGTAATCTAAACAGAAGGGAATACAGAAATTGTGAGGAAAAGGGATAAGATAGGGAGAGGAACTCTAAGATGAGGGGAAGGGATACTAAAAAGGGAGGGCTGTGAGAAGCAAATGGTGCTCAAAAGTTTAATGGGGAGAAGGAGAAGGGGGAAGGAAAGGAGAAAAGCATAAGCAGGCGTTAACAAGATGGCAAGTAATACAGAATTGGTCATTTTAACCATAAATGTGAATGGGGTAAAACTCCCCCATAAAGAGGAAGCAAATTGGATTAAAAGCCAGAATCCTGCAATACATTGTTTGCAGGAAACACACCTAAAGCAGGGTGTTATAGAGTAAAGGATTAAAGGTTAGAACAGAATCTACTATACTTCAAGTGAAGTAAAAAAAGCAGGGGTAGCCATCCCGATCTCAGATTAAACAAAAGCAAAAATTGATCTAATTAAAACAGATAAGGAAGGGCAATGTATCTTGCTAAAAGGTAGCATAGATAATGAAGCAATATCAATATTAAACATATATACGCCAAGTGATATAGCATCTAAATTCTTAAAAGAGAAATTAAGAGATCTGCAAGAAGAAATAGATAACAAAACTATAATAATGGGAGATCTCAACCTTGCACTCTCAGAATTAGATAAATCAAACCACAGAATAAATAAGAAAGAAGTCAAAGAGGTAAATAGAATACTAGGAAAGTTAGATTTGATAGATCTTTGGCGAAAGCTAAATGGAGACAGAAAGGAGTACACTTTCTTCTCAGCAGTACATGGAACCTATACAAAAATTGATCATATATTAGAACATTAAAACCTCAAAACTCAAATGCAACAAGGCAGAAATAGTAAATATATCCTTTTCAGACCACAATGCAATGAAAATTACATTCAATAAAAAGCCAGGGAAAAGTAGACCAAAAAATAATTAAAAACTAAATAATCTCATCTTAAAGAATGATTGAGTAAAACAGCAAACCATAGACATAATTAATAACTTCACCTTAGAAAATAACAATAATGAGACGTCATATCAAAATGTGTGGGTTGCAGCCAAAGTGGTAACAAGGCGAAATTTCATATCTTTAAAGGCCGACTTGCATAAAATAGAGAAAGAGAAGGTTAAGGAATTGGGCTTGCAACTAAAAATGCTAGAAAAAGAACAAATTAAAAACCCCCAGTTAAACACTAAACTTGAAATTCTAAAAATAAAAGGGGAGCTCAATAAAATTGAAAGTAAAAAAAGCTATTGAATTAATTAATAAAACTAAGAGTTGCTTCTATGAAAAAACCAACAAAATAGACAAACCCTTAGTAAATCTGATTTAAAAAAGGAAAGAGGAAAAACAAATTGTTAGTCTTAAAAATGAAAAGGAGAACTAGCCAACTAATGAAGAGGAAATTAGAGCAGTAATTAGGAATTACTTTGCCCAACTTTATGCTAATAAATTTGATAACTTAAATGAAATGGAAGAATACGTTCAAAAATAGAGCTTGTCCAGATTAATAGAGGAAGAAGTAAATAGTCTAAACAGTCCCATTTCAGAAAAAGAAATAGAACAAGTTATTAACCAACTTGCTAAGAAAAAATCCCCAGGACCAGATGGATTTACAAGTGAATTCTACCAAAACATTTAAAGAACAATTAACCCCAATGCTATATGAAAAATAGTAATTGAAAGAGTCCTACCAAATTCCTTTTATGACACAGACATGGTACTGATACCTAAACCAAGTAGGTTGAAAACAGAAAAAGAAAATTATAGACCAATCTCCCTAATGAATATTGATGCTAAAATCTTAAATAAAATATTAGCAAAAAGATTACAGAAAATCATCCCCAGGATAATACACTACGACCAAGTAGGATTTGTACCAGGAATGCAGAGCTGGTTCAATATTAGGGAAACTATTAGCATAATTGACTGTATTAACAAAAACCATATGATCATCTCAATAGATGCAGAAAAAGCATTTGATAAAATCCAACATCCATTACTAATAAAAACACTTGAGAGGATAGGAATAAATGGACTTTTCCTTTAAATAGTCAGGAGCATATATTTAAGATCGTCAGTAAGAATCATATGTAATGGGGAAAAACTGGAACCTTTCCTAGTAAGATCAGGAGTTCAACAAGGTTGCCCACTATCACCATTATTATTATTCATTATTGTATTAGAAATGCTAGCCTCAGCAATAGGAGTTGAGAAAGAGATTAAAGGAATTAGAGTAGGTAATGAGGAAACCAAACTATCACTCTTTGCAAGTGATATGACCGTATACTTAGAGAACCCCAGAGATTCTACTAAAAAGCTATTAAAAATAATTCATAACTTTAGCAGAGTTGCAGGATACAAAATAAATCCACATAAATCCTCAGCATTTTTTTTATATCACCAACAAAATCCAACAGCAAAAGATACAAAAAGAAATTCAATTCAAAATAATTGTCGATAGTATTTGGGAATCTATCTACCAAAGGAAAGTCAGGAATTATATGAGCAAAATTAAAAACACTTGCCACAAAAATAAAGTCAGATTTAAATAATTGGAAAGACATTAAGTGCTCTTGGATAGGCTGAGTGAATATAATAAAAATGACAATATTCCCTAAACTAATCTATTTATTTAGTGCTATACCAATCAGACTCCCAAGAAACTGTTTTAATGACCTAGAAAAAATAACAACAATTCATATGGAACAATAAAAGATCGAGAATTTCAAATGAAGGTGACCTAGCTGTACCTGATCTAAAACTATATTATAAAGCAGCCGTCACCAAAACCATTTGGTATTGGCTAAGAAATAGATTAGTTGATCAGTGGAATAGGTTAGGTTCACAAGACATAATAGTCAATAACTATAGCAATCTAGTGTTTGACAAACCCCAAAATCCTAACTTTTGGGATGAGAATTCATTATTTGACAAAAACTGCTGGGAAAACTGGAAATTAGTATGGCAGAAATTAGGCATGGACCCACATTTAACACCATATGCCAAGATAACATCAAATGGGTCCATGGTTCAGGCATAAATCAGATCATAAATAAATTAGAGAAACATAGGATAGTTTACCTCTCAGACTTGTGGAGGAGGAAGAAATTTGTGACCAAAGAAGAACTAGAGATCATTATTGATCACAAAATAGAAAATTTTGATTACATCAAATTAAAAAGCTTTTGTACAAACAAACTAATGCAGACAAAATTAGAAAGGAAGCAATAAATGGGAAAACATTTTTACAGTTAAAGCTTCTGCTAAAGGTCTCATTTCTAAAATATATAGAGAATTGACTCTAATTTATAAGAAATCAAACCATTCTCCAATTGATAAAGGTCAAAGGTTATGAACAGACAATTTTCAGATTATGAAATTGAAACTATTTCCACTCATATGAAAGAGTGTTCCAAATCACTATTGATCAGAGAAATGCAAATTAAGACAACTCTGAGGTATCATTACACACCTGTCAGATTGGCTAAGATGACAGGAACAAATAACAATGAATGTTGAAGGGCATATGGGAAAACTGGGAAATTGATACATTGCTGGTGAAGTTGTGAATGAATCTAAGCATTCTGGAGAGCAATCTGGAATTATGCCCAAAAAGTTATCAAACTGTGCATATCCTTTGACCCAGCAGTGCTATTACTGGGCTTATATCCCAAAGAAATACTAAAGAAGGGAAAGGGACCTGTATGTGTCAAAATGTTTGTGGCAGCCCTTTTTGTAGTGGCTAGAAACTGGAAAATGAATGGATGTCCATCAATTGGAGAATGCTTGGGTAAATTGGTATGTAAATGTTATGGAATATTATTGCTCTTTAAGAAATGACC
Organism: Sminthopsis crassicaudata; assembly: GCF_048593235.1. Taxonomy (NCBI): domain Eukaryota; kingdom Metazoa; phylum Chordata; class Mammalia; order Dasyuromorphia; family Dasyuridae; genus Sminthopsis; species Sminthopsis crassicaudata. The sequence goes on along the minus strand of NC_133617.1, from coordinate 481,876,079 downwards.
AACAGGATGAATACAGAGAGGCTTGGAGAGACTTACATGAACTGATGCTGAGTGAAATGAGCAGAAGTAGGAGATTATTATACATTTTAAGAATGATACTGTATGAGGATGTATTCTGATAGAAGTGGGTATCTTCGACTAAGAGAAGATCTAACTCAGTTCCAATTGATCAATGATCGACAGAATCAGCTACACCCAGAAAAGGAACACTGGGAAATGAGTGTAAACTGTTTGCATTTTGTTTTTCTTCCCAAGTTATTTTTACCTTCTGAATCAGATTCTCCCTGTGCAACAAGAGAACTGTTCAGTTCTGCATACATATATTGTATCTAGGATATACTATAACATGGTTAACATGTATAAGACTGCTTGCCATCTAGAGGAGGGTGTGGTGGGAGGGAAGTGAAAAGTCGGAACAGATGTAAGTGCAAGGGACGGTGTTGTAAAAAATTACCCAGGCATATGTTCTGTCAATAAAAAGTTATAAAAAAAAAAAATCACTAGAAAAGAAAAAGAAAAGAAAACGATATGCAATACCTTACTTCCTCAGAATGGGGTCTGGCTTTCTGGGAATAGAGCCACCTCATTCCTCTCTTGTTTTGTATAGTAGCAGAATATTAAGGCAGCTGCTTTTATAACCTAAGAATGCATTTGAATTTTTGTCTCCTTGTTTCCTACAGAGTACCAGCTTGATCTTTGATAAGGGAAAGGTGATAAATAAATTTTTACTCAAGCAAAAGCTTCCGTGTCAAATGTCCCCACCTTCTCTATTGATTGCCATCATTCTTGCCCCCCCCCCTAGGGTGTTGAAAGTAGTAATATTACCAAAAAATGACATATCTGCCAAAATACTTGGCAACAAAAAAATGGCAGTTTGTTCCTGAAACTGTTTACCTATGCTATAATTATAATCTATTTAGAAGCAGAATTTGACAGCAACTCAGCAATAGGATGATGTTGTGGTTCTAAAAAGTGTGTTATGGGGGGAAAGAGATCTTTTCATAATTCACAGTTAGCTTTCCTTAGTGAATAAAAACCTCTTATCCTGGAGAGTGTGCTTTTGATGGTAGAAAATACCATTTTAGGTGATATCTGTAGCTTCTAAGCCTTAGCTTGTGAACCAAGATGACCTTAAGTAAGATTCATAACAGAATTGGCAGTAAAAAGATGTGTTCTATTACAACCCACGCCAGGGATTTTGCACCCAAAGGACATAGATCTCAGTTTTCTCACACCCCCTCACTTAGCTTCTTCCTACTGTGGGCTATAACTTCTATACAGAAATTGCATAGAAATCTTCTTCAGCTCTATTTCATTTTGTCACACCCTCACTTCTGTTTGTTTTGAAATACTGGGGAAGGAAAAAATGATTTAGCAAGCTGTTTTATAGCTCATCTGTAATTTTTTTCAGGCATTGTTGTTTAGAATGACATTGATGTTCTTGTATTCTCAGTTTTCCTTAACACTTTCTCTGTAATAGTACATTGAGGAAGTTTTTATTTTCTCTTCTATTGTTGGTGCCATTGACCTTAAAAAAACATTTAGTGATACATGGATTCAAGATTTCTAACCTAGAAAATGGGGAAAAGAAGAGAATTAATTTAGTCAATAATGTCATGTGCTTTTTTGGAATCCTGAAGTCTAAAGCAAGAACAATTCAGAGCCAATCTTCTCAAGGCCAGAATATTACATGCAAGCTATATGTACAACCTGTTAGGTATGTATAAAAGGAAATTTTGAACTCCTTTTCATTTTCAAGTTTTCTTGAACACTTTTTTCTCTTTTCTCTCTTATTTTATCTTTTATTTATTCTAAGTTCCAGTCCCAAATTTGTAATTGTAAGCTGAACATTTGTGTTTGTCCTTCTGTTAACATACCTAAAACTCAGCTCTTCATCTCTCCTCTATTATAATTAAGACTGTACATTATCATTCAATATTTACTCTTTTTTTTTCTCCTTTGTCAGTTGTCCATCTTTGAAAATTATTCCTTCCTGATGTGTCTATGTCTTTTCTTTGCTTTTGATTCCTTCTGCTTCTAGGTCAGACCCTTATTACCACATGCTCAGACTTAAATATATATATTTTTTAACAGGTGCCCCTTTTCTCCATTGTTTCCATTTTCTAGTATTTCAGAGAAATACATCTTTATAAAATCCTGATTGTGTTACTTTTCTACTCCAAAACCTTTGATGATTTAGTCAATGGAATAAAAGTATCTCTACAATCTGTGAATCCTAGTCTCTTCCACAATCTGACCATGATTGACTTACCCAATTCCCTGTATTCTTAGAAAATTTTCCCTGAACCATATTTCTCTGAGTCTTTATTTCTCTACCTGAAATTACCTTCCTCTTTCCTATCTGCCAAATAATGGCTCTGCCACATACTTGCCAAAGACAAGTCACTCCACCTCTGAGTGCCTTTAGTTCTGTATTTGTAAAAGTAGATATTCACTGAGCTCTAGTCCCCTATCACAAACTACTTATTATATATTTCAAATTATATGTCCCCTATGCATTTCAAACTCAATAAGTCCAAAACAGAACTACTTTTCTTTCCTTACAAATTAATTAAGCCCTCTTCTAAACTTCCTATTTTTGTCAAGGACATCACCATGGTTCCACTCACCCAAGTATGCCAACTTGATATCATCCTTAAATCCTCACTTCCTCCTCACTCCTAGATCCAATAAATTGCCAAGACTTGTCAATTCTTCTTTTATAACTTCTCTTCACTCACACAATTCCTGCTCAGATTGAGGCCCTCATCCCCTCCTGCCCAGACTGTGGTAAACTTTCTAACCAGTTACTCTCCTCTACTGCCCATCCTCTACCCAGCTGCCAGGTAGTTAAAGGTTAAAGGTGGTTAAATGGATCCCACCATTCTGGAGATCTAGCCATGTCTGCAGGTGTGACTGTCTTAATTAAGTAAGCTGTAGTGACTGCTCCTAGGAGCAGATTGTTTATATTGGCTTGCATTTTCATGCCATTGCATTGGCATTTCATATATTTCTGTTCCTGGAATATTCTTTCCCCTCACCTCTATCTCTCTTAGAATCCCAGGCACCATCTTCATTTTGAAGCCTTATTCTGATCCTCCTAGGTCCTCCTCCCTTCTTCACTCATCATCCCAAGAACTACTGTATTATATATGTACAAATGTATGTTTCTCCCTGTAGAATATAAGCTTTTTGAAGGAAAAGGGGTGTGTGTGTGTGTGTGTGTGTGTGTGTGTGTGTGTTTTATTCAGCATTTCGCACAGTGCCTGGAATGTACTAGACACTTAATAATCTTTGTTAATTAATTGATAGATAAAGGCATAGATGAAATGTTTTCCTCAAATTTACAGATGGCACAAAGTTAGCAAGAATTGCGCACAAGTTTTTGACGAGTTAGAATCATGGGTTTGAATCTAAATAATGAATTGTAATTAGGATAATGTAAAGTCTTACATAAGACAGTTTGTCTAAACAGAGTCAGCAGTGTGAAATGAGAGCCAGAAAAGCTAATGCAATCTTGGACTTCCTTAGGGGGAGGTATGTTTACCATTAACAAAGAGGTGATAACCTTTTTGAATATTGTCCTGGTCAGACCACATGGTAATGTATTCAGTTTCTCCTCACCAGAGATTATGAAAGACACTGTTAATCAAAAAACATTTAATTGCCTACTGTGTGCCAGACACTGTTCCAAGAATAGCTAGAGAGACCAGAATAATAAAGCCCTTATTTATCCTCAAGGAATTTACTTAATATTAAGACAAGCTGGAGAACACTTAGAGGAGGATACTTAGGATGATTGGAAGGCCTTAAATGTAGGCCATGTGAGAATTAATTGACGGAATGAGGATATTTAATTTAAAGAAAAGAAGTTGGGCAGAGGAAAATGTGATGGCTATCTTTCAGCTATTTAAAAGACTACCATGTTAATTAAAGGAGAGCAAGGAAAAATCAGTAGAAGTTACAAAGGAGCAAATTTAAAATTGATGAAAAGAAAAATTGGTTCCTGACAATTAAGCTGTCCCAAAGAAAATTGGCTATTCCTGTAGATGTCTTCAAGCAAAGACTTGATGATTTGTTGAGTGTTTTAGGGACAATTTTTTTTTTCCCCAGTGTGGGTTGGACCAGGCTTATATTAGAATTCAGATTCGATGATTAGCTATGCCCCCACCTTGTTTATCTTTATCTAATTCTTATCCTACCTATATGATATAAATGTTTATAGAATGGAATTTTTATTAGATTACATATGTTTTTATGCTCTATCTTGGAGATCAGGAGTTTTTAACAATGCATCTATGGACCTTAGTTTTTCTAATGTTGTTATTATATAAATTGTTCTCTTACATCACTTGCGTCACTCTGGATCAGTTCATTCAAGTCTCAGATCTCTGAAACTTCTTTAATCTTTTTTATAGCACAATAATATTTTTACATGCATATGGCATATTTTAACTATTTTTCATTTGATGGTTTCCAGGTCTTTGCCACTAAAAAGAGAGCTGTTATAAATTTTTTTTTGTGCAAATGGTTCTTTATCCTGATTTTAGTGATGACAGGAAAAGATAATGTTGAAGGGGATGTGGGAAAACTGGGACACTGATACATTTTTCTGGAATTATGAACGGATCCAACCATTCTGGAGAGCAATTTGGGACTAAGCTCAAAAAGTTATCAAACTGTGCATATTCTTGGATCCATCAATGTTACTACTGGGCTTATATTCCAAAGAGATCTTAAAGAAGGGAAAGGGATCTGTATGTGCAAAAATGTTTGTGGCAGTCCTTTTTGTAGTGGCGAGGAACCGGAAACAGTGAATGCCCATCAGTTGGAGAATGGCTGAATAAATTATGGTACATGAATGATGTGAAATATTATTGTTCTGTAAGAAATGACCAGCAGGATGATTTCAGGAAGGCCTAAAGAGACTTACATCAACTGATACTAAGTGAAGTGAGCAAAACCAGGAGATCATTGTACATAGCAAAATCAGTGTTATACAATGATCAATTCTGATGGATGTGGCTCTCTTGAACAATGAGAAGATTCAAACCATTTCCAATTGTTCAGTGATGAAGATAGTCATCTTCACCCAGAGAGAGAACTGTGACCTCAACACAGCATTTCTACTCTTTCTGTTGTTATTTGCTTGCATTTTATTTTGCTTCTCATGTTTTCTTGTGTGGCATGATAATTGTATAAATATGTATGCACATATTGGATTTAATATATATTTCTACCATGTTTAATATATATTGGACTAATTGCCATCTAGGGGAGGGCATGGGAGAAGGGGGGGGGATTGGAACACAGGGTTTTTATAAAGGCTAATATTGAAGAATTATCCATGCATATGTTTTGAAAAATAAAAGGCTTTAATTTAAAAAAAAAAAAAAAAAGATATAAGTTTAGTTGAGGTATTGCTGGGTTAAGTATGTACAGTGTTTGGTGACTTTGAGGATATAGTTCTCAAGGGATAGACTTTAGCCAAAATCATACAGCTAGTTAATAATAGAGACTATTAGTATGTAGAGACATAGTACCTAGGTTTTGTGATGCCTTTATCCAGTGCTTTTTTCTGTTGTAATACACTGTTCTTCAGATATATTTTATTTCTCCTGGAACATAATATTTTATTTCTTCCACTTCTCAGTGACCTCACAAAATGCCTTGCACATATTAAATGATTAATAAACATTGATGGGTTGCTTGTGTGGTATAGTTGGCTTTCTTTCAGTGTGGTTATATGTTAAGCTGCCCTTTTCTCTTTGAATCATGCATTTTAAAAACTAAGCAAGAGAGAAATTATCTAATTTTTTACTTAAAAGGTACTAAGAATTTTGATCCCTACCTCTAAAAAGTTTAATTTTTTAACTCACTTTAGGTTTTTTTGGAGAAAAAATGAGAGCTTTCTTTGCTTATTTTCCCCCCATTAATTTAAAGAATTGTATCCTGTTTACATTTTTGTTGACATCTCTTGAACTAAATATTGGTCAAAGTAAATCAGCCCTAGTCCATTTTAACGAATAAAGCATTCCAAATACACATGTTTCTTTCTAATTTAGTGAAAGCTTAAATTTGTTACTAATGTGGCTCTTTTTAGTCTGTAGGATGCTAGTTCCATTTTATTTTCATTTAATTTTTTGGTTAAATTTTAACAATAAAGGATGGATTTACAACATTAAGGACTAATAAAGAAAAATGTATTTTGAAATGAAAAAATTAAATTTATTCCTTTGGGTCACTGATCATCTGATAAAATGAAAAAATCCCAAACACATAAACTATATATTCTTTGACTAGAGGTTTAAATTGTAAACTTTTACATTTGGACTCTTGAGACTGTTTAGCTGTTTACATTTGAAATAACTGCAAGAAATGCTCTATAATGCTAAAATAAAAAGACTACATTATGGGATTATTTAAGAGTGAAGTAAATTGTTCTTCCTTTGGGCCTTTTTTCATTTTTGGTTTGATGCAAATGTGCAGTTTTTAAGGAGTTTAATCTAACTATTTCTCAGGTCTGTGTTTCCTAGTTTCCTTAATTATACCTTTAAGTAAAACCTTTTAAGACTTCCTTTTATCACTTCTGTGTAATAGGAGAGTAATAATAGCTAATAGATTAACATTAATATAGCAAATGTGCACTATTAAGTAACTGAATCATAAATACAATAGTGCTAACAAACATCTCTCTTCTGAAGAGCTTTACAGTCGGTATCCTGGAACAAAGCTACTCAGATTTCAAGTGTATGTCCCAAAGTAGATACCTTCCCTGAATCTTAAGTCTTAACTAGAGGACAGAATTAACAAGAGAGGAATGGCTTACTGAAATAATTCTGAGGGTTTAGAGGAGATGTTAGGATTGTTTTCTTTCTTAGTTAAAAAAATACTCTTTTGTCCATATTAATTAATTCGTTTAAGACAAAGTTTGGCAACAGCTACCCCTTTTTAACTTGATTTTTGAAAGAGAAATTAGAAGTCTCCTCTATCTATTTGGGAAGGAAGTTAATTTGGATTGATTCCAGACTGCTTTGGTGGAATTAATTCAGTGAGGACACAGACTTTTTTTGCCAGACCCAACTAGCTGGTTTCAAATCAGGCCTAGGTTCACCCTAATCTTTAGGGAAAGTTTAGTTTATGCAGTGGTAAAAACTACAATTTTGGTAAATGAATGTTCAGGTTTCTGGTCTTCTTCTCTTCCTTGGTAATGAAAAACATTAAGCTCTTAAAGGTACAATTTTAATTTGTAAATGAAGTTATATTCCATATAAAGAACTTTTTATGTTATACAAATCCTTTATAAAAAGATAAGCCTTGGGTGACAGACATTCTTCACTGTATTAGAGGTTGAAGTACTTGATTTAAAAAAAATAAATAAATAAAAAACTTTATTGTAAAAACCTCATTCTTCACCTGTCATATTTTCTTCGGTATTCTCTCCCTTTAGGGATGAGGTAAAGGGAGAAATAGAGTAATGAGGGAAAGCAGTAGAGTAGGAATCTATTTAAATTACAGACTCTTAATTTCTGAACATTTGGCTGTTGCTTATGCCTATACTGGAAGCCTATCCATTTTTTAAGGACCCAACTGAAGTTTTATTTCAGAATAATAAAGATTTAGAATTGTAAATTATCTTAGCTATCACATAGTTCAAAAGCCTTAGTTTATTAGATGAGGAAACCAAAAAAATGACTTGCCTTGAGGGGGTTAGACTAGGTGACCCCTGAGGTTCTGATAGATGTGATCTTGGGAGGTGACAGAGCTGAGCAAATCAAGGGCTTTTGATTCTAAGTCAATTGTTTTTATTTTTATTTATTCATTCATTCATTCATTTTAATATGCAATGCTATCTTTGTTCACCACTTCAAACTCTATGCTAGTAGAGTTAGGTAAAGTAGCACTTACCTAACAGTATAAATAAAAATATACCAACTAGATTGTTGAATTCTTTGAGGTCAGGCACCATATTGGATTCCTCAGTGAATCTAACACACAACCTTTTGGACATAGTAAGTGCCCAGTTAAAACATGCAGGTTTTTAATTTTTTTTATTATAACTTTTTATTGACAGAACATATATGCCTGGTAATTTTTTACAACATTATCCCTTGCACTCACTTCTGTTCCGACTTTTCCCTTCCCTCCCTCCACCTCCTCCCCTAAATGGCAGGCAGTCCCATACATGTTAAATTAGTTATAGTATATCCTAGATACAACATGTGTGTGCAGAATCGAACAGTTCTCTTGTTACAACAGGGAGAATTGGATTCAGAAGGTAAAAATAACCTGGGAAGAAAAACAAGAATGTAAATAGTTTACACTCAATTCCCAGTGTTCCTTCTCTGGGTGTAGCTGCTTCTATCCATCATTGATCAATTGGAACTGAGTTAGATCTTCTCTTTGTCAAAGATATCCACTTCCATCAGAATACATCCTCATACAATATGGTTGTTGAAGTGTAAAATGATCTCCTGGTTCTACTCATTTCACTCAGTATCAGTTCATGTAAGACTCTTCAAGCCTCTCTGACATACAGTTTTTTTAAATCATTTAGTTGACATGTTTACATGGAGTATGTGACATTAGATAAAGAAGCCTAATTTTAATTCAATTCAGTGAATTAAGCATCTCTAATTTGCAACCATTCCTTTTGTCTCAAAGCTGGAGTATTGCTGAAATTAGTATGAAAATACTTAGAAGGAAAGTAAGGATCCAAAGTGCCCGTTCATAGAGATGGGAAAAAGAATGTGAACATGGAGTGTCTGAAGAGAAATAATGTGAAATTAGGCAGAAAAAATTAGATTAAAAGCAGAATAGACATCCATTCTGATGTAGGTAAAAGGACTAACATCTTTTGCTTGGTGAAAGTGACAGTATTCCCATTGATTACTTTATTTTTCTTTTCCTTTTATACTTAATTGTATTGTTTTCTAATTATATATAATTTTCAATACATCTAATTACATGATAATTTTCAATATTCATTTCTGTAAGATTTTGAGTTCCAAATTTTTCTCCATTCCCCACTCCCCACTTCCTTTACCTCACCTCTTCCTTCCCACCCTCCCACACTCTCTGGCAGCAAGTAAGATTATATATGTGCAGTCATGTTAAATGTTTCCATATTAGTCATATTGTGAAAGAAAAATCAAACTATTTATTCCTCTCCTAATTTGCTTTTTAAAGAAAATTTGTTCACCAAGGCTTTATCTATTTTATGGATTTTTTTTCCAATTAGGTCAACTCTTACATTTATTTAGTATTTCAATAGTTTTCTTCCAATTTTATTAATTTTTCAGAATTTCTAATTTGGTATTTAATTGGGAACTTCCAATTTATAATTTTTCTAGCTTTTTTACTTGCATACAAAATGCATTGATTTCCTCTTTCTCTTTTATTTATATAAAAATTTAGAGATATAAAATTGTCCTTAAAAACTTCTTTGGCTGCTTCCCATAAGTTTTGTCTTATTATTGTCATATTGATGAAGTAATTGATTGTTCAAAAATAAATAAATAAATGAAAATAAGAAAGTGATGATCACATTCACAAAGAAAAATGAAATAATTGATTGTTTCCATGATTTGTTATTTTACACAATCCTTCCTTTAGCATTAGATTCATTTCCAGTTAGTTTTAAGTCTTACTTTCCATGGCTCTTTATTACATGTAATTTTTATTGCATCATCATCCAAAAGGAATGCATATAATATTTTTGCATTTTTGCATTTGATTGTAAAGTTTTCATCCAATAATGTGTGGTGAGTTTTTGTGTAAGTGCCATGTACTACGAAGAAAAATATGTATTCCTTTCTATTCCCATTAAGTTTTCTTTAGAGGTCTGTCATATCCAACTTTTCTTGAATTTTATTCACCTTCTTAACTTCTTTCTTGTTTATATTGTGGTTAGATTTATCTAGTTCTGAGAAAGGGAGGTTGTGGTTACCCACTAATATAGTTTTCTTGTCTCTTTCTTCCTGTTAACTTTTCTCTAAAAATTTGGATGCTATATCATTTGATACATATATATATTTAGTATTGATATTACTTAATTGTAATAGAAAAATATAATTTCCTTTTTTTTTTTTTTAGTTAAATCTATTTTTACTTTTGCTTTGTCTGAGACCAAGATTTCTACTCCCGCTTTTAAAAATTCAGCTGAAGCAAATATATTCTGCTTCAGCCTTTTACTTTTATTCTGTATGTCTCTGCTTCAAATCTATATTTTTAAACACATATTATATTATTATATAGCCTTCTGGTTTTTAATTCATTCTGCTATCTATTTCCATATTATGAGAGAGTTCATCCCATTCAGATTCACAGTTATGATTACTGTGTTTTTCCCTCTATTTTTTCCAGTTTATACTATTCTCTCTCCTTTAACTCTGTCCCTCTTTACCATTTTTTTTTTGCTTCTGACCACCACCTCCTTCAATCTGCTCATCCTTCTATCAGTACCCCCTTTTTCTTTTTCCCCTCCTACTTCTCTGTAGAGTAAGATAAATGTCTATACCCAACTAAGTGGGTATTCCTATTATTCCTTCTTTGAGGCAAATCTGATGAGAATAAGATTCAGATAATACACAGCCCCTCCCTTCTTTGCCTTTACAGTAATAGGAGTTTTGCATGTAATTTACCCTATTCTGCTTCCCCTTTTCTCTTCTCCCAGTATAATCCTTTTTTTTAACCCCTTATTTTTTTATATCATCTTATTAAAGTTAACTTCTATCCACACACCTTATATCCACACACCCTCTGTCTATGTATACTCTTTCTTATGTCCTACTAGAAATGCAGTTCTTAAGAGTTAGAAAGATCATCTTCCCATATAGGAATGTAAACAGCTTTATCTTATTGAATAATATGTGGGGGGTTTTTTTTCATTTTTTTGTTTATCTTTTTATGCTTCTCTTGAGTCTTACATTTGAAGATCAAGTTTTCCATTCAGCTCTGATATTTTTATCAAGAAAATCTGAAAGTCTTCTATTTCATTGAGTATCTGTCTTTTCCCCTAAAAGATTATGTTCAATTTTGTTGGGTATTAGATTCTTGTTTGATCTTGATTCTTGTAATCCAAACTCTTTTGCCTTCCAGAATATCATATTCCAAGTTCTTTGATTCTTTAATGTAGAAGCGTCTAAGTCCTGTGTAATCCCGTGACTTTTTGTTACTTGAATTCTTTTCTTCTGACTGCCTGCAGTATCTTTGCTTTATTTTAGCCTGATAATTCTGAAATTTAGCCACAATGTACCTTGGACTTTGTACATTCTTGGTACATTCTTTTAATGACTGTTTTGTCCTCTGGTTCTAGGACTAAAGGACATTTTTCCTTGATAATTTCTTAAAACATTGTCCAAGTTCTCTTTTTGATTATATCTTAGGCATTCCAATAATTTTTAAATTTCCATTCCTGGCTCTATTTGGTTGCTTTTTTCCAGTAAAAGTATTTTACATTTTCTTATATTTTTTGATTCTTTTAATTTTTGTACAGTCATTAGCTTCTACTTGCTCAATCCTAATTTTTAAGGAGTTATTTTTTTTAGTTAGCTTTTTTACCTCTTTTTCTATTTTGCCAATTTTACTTTTAAAGAAATTGTTTTTCTTCAATTTTTGTGCCTTCCTTTCCAAGCTGTAGATTCTTTTTTTCCTTGATTTTTACTACATTTTAAAATTATTTTTTGAGCTATGTAAAGAGAATTTTTTGAGCTTGAGACCAATTCATATTCCTCTTTGAGGCTTCATGTAACCATTTTGCCATTGTTGTCCTCTTCTAAGTTTGAGTTTTGAACTTCCCTGTTGTCCCTTGCTGTGGTTAGAGCTCTTTTCTGTGTCTTACTCATTTTTTAGCCTATTTTATAACTTTTAAAGTTAAGTACTGCCCTAAGCTTCTTGTGCGGGCCAAGGGCTTGGTCTTTCCTTTTGGGGCTGAGAAACTGATATTTTGCCTTCTGCACTAAGCCTAGAAGCCTCATGGCTGGTCTGCTGTGCCACTGGCCTGCTGAACCAGGACAAATGGACCTTGGTTGCTTATCCGTGCTGCAGCTAAGAGCTCTCGCTGGCTTGGTTCACACTGCACCTGTGCTGGGTTACACTCCCCTTTCACCTGAGACAGACCTTTTCTGATGTCTTTCTACATTATCTTAATTTGGTAAATAGTTTCATTGCAGAATAAATCCCTATTTAATGTTGTTTCCCAGGGAAATTGGGGGGTTCAGGCAACTTCCTGCCTTCTCTCTTCCATCTTGGTGCTTGAACTCTCTCTGCCTTTCTCTCTTTCTCTCTCTGTCTCTTTTCCCCCTCTCTCATTCCTTCCTTTCCTTCCTCCTGTTCCCCCCCCCCCCACACACACACACTTGATTCACACTTGATTGTGCCATATACTGACATTTTTCCTATTCAGTGTATGTACATTTAAAAAAAAAATTTATCTGTCATTTTTATTTTCTATTTTCACATCAGATTATTTCTATAATATGTATAACTTATCTTTTCTATACCCATAAACAATGCCTTGCAAGAAAAGTTTCAAAATGAGAAAAAATCATTTTAAGAGAGTGATAATTGTATTTGACAGTATATGCATTATATGTATGTTCTATATTTATAGTTTACCTTTGCAATGAAGGAATTCTCATCTGTTCTCTATTGCAGAAACAATTCTGTTTAAAAAAAAAAATAAACTGATTAGTAGCTGAGATTAGGTATATAATATGCAGAAGCAAAGAAACCTAGAACTACTTGATAAACACACAGATCCCAGCTGTCAGAGAAAGGATATTTAACTTGAGAAAAACTGTGAAAAATTTGGTTTATGTAGAATTGAAAAGATTTTATACAAACATAACCTAACTAAAAGTAAAAAGAAAATAATTAACTGGAAGATATTTAAAATCTCATTTCTAAGGTGTGTAAAAAATGGATTAAAATTCATAATAATAAGAGCCATTCTCAATTGATAACTGGTAAGGGAAATGAACAAATAGTTCTCAAAAGAAGCTGTCAAGAGCTATATAATGAAAATACTTCAAATTGCTAATAATTAGAAAAATTTCTAATTATTATCTAATCCACTTCACACCCTTCAGATAGACAAAAATGTCAAATGTTGGAGTATCCTTGGGCAAACAGACATGTTGACTGTTGGTGGAATTATGGATCTGTCCAGCCATTCTGGAATAAAATTTGAAAACATATTCCCAAATTTACTAGATAGTACATGCCCTTTGAACAGAAATACTAGGCTTATACCTAGAAAGATAAAACAAAGAGGAAAAGTGACCCATATGTACAGAAATATTTGTTGTGAATTCTTTTGCATTAGCAAAGAACTAGAAAATAAGTAAAGAGCCATCACTATGAAGATGGCTGAACAATTATGTTATATGAATTTAATGGAACCTACTAGATTTTAATATAAGTTGGATATGAATTCAGAAAAACCTGGAAAGATTTTATGTAAAATAATGCCCAACAAGTTGAACAGAAGCAGGATATCAATATATATGCTAACAATTACATTAAAAACAAATAACCCTGGAAAGAGTTAAAAACTCTGATTAATTACAATGACCAACATGATTCCAGAGAACTGATAATGAACTATGCTGCCCATCCCTTGACAGAGATGAGGAATTAAATAGAGAAAGTGAAACATATTGTTTGGATATGGCCAGTATGAAAAAATTTTTTTATTATTGTGAATATTTGTTATAAAGGTTTTTTTGTTTTCTTTCAGATTATACAGGGGGTAGGAATGGAAGAGAAAAAATAAATGTTTGGTAATTGAAAATTTTAATTTGAAAAAAAGTCCTTCAAGTTTCAAATTATTTACTTGACTATTTTATAAGAAATTTTTTAAAAATTATTTGGAAATCCAGATTAATTTTGTCCTTAAAATAATGCTTTTCCTAGGCTTTCTTCCTTCAAAACAGGTTCCTTTTCAAAAATCTTTTAAATGAGTAATAGTTAAGATATGATGATACATGCATTTATATATACTTTTTTTTTTTTTTTTTTTTTTTTAGTAACAGTCATGTCACAAATTGAGCTCTTAAGGAGCAGAGACATCAGAAATCTAAGTTAATATTAATTATTGTAATTAAGTATGATGGCTTCTAAGATACAGTTTAAAAAATTGACAGTCAAGTTCTTTAACTGTTTTCATATTAGTTATTATAATGTCTTATGTTTCATAGGGCTCAAGGGTTCTAGTTGATGCTCGAGACAAGCTCGGTATTCCTTGGCAATATTCAGAGAATGAGAAGCATGGGATGTTCTTAATGGCCTTTGAAAATAAAGCTGGGATGCCTGTTGAACCTGCCACTTTTCAACTATATGTACCTGCTTTGAGTGCCCTTTGGAGGGATTCTGGCATCAAGGAAGCCTATAGCCGCAGGAGTGAATTTCAGTTGGTAAGTAAATGCATTCTATTATGGAGAAAAGGGCTGCAAAACAGACTGTTATTTTCTTTGAGACTTCAGCATTACTTTCTATGACTTTAATCTTTTTTTAATAGTATTTCATTTTCCCAAATACATGCAAAGATAATTTTCCACATTCATCTTTGTGAAACCTAGTGTTCCAAATTTTTCTCCCTGCCCTCCAGGAGAGCAATCAATCTGATATATAGGTCAAATATGTGCAATTCTTCTAAACATATCTCCATATTCAATGTGCTGCACACAAAAAAAAATCACAGCAAAAATGAAAAAAGAAATACAAGAAAAAAAAAAGACAAACAACAACAATTTAAAAAAAAAAGGTGAAAATGCTATGTTGTGATCTATACTCATTTCCCACAGTCCTCTCTCTGGGTGCAGAATGGCTCTCTTCATCACAGAACCATTGGAACTGTCCTGAATTACATTATTTTTTCTATTTTTTAAATTAATTTTTATAATTATAACTTTTTTTTGACAGTACATATGCATAGGTAATTTTTTTTTTACAACATTATCCCTTGTACTCCCTTCTGTTCCGAATTTTTCCCCTCCTTCCCTCCACCCCCTCCCCTAGATGGCAGGCATTCCCATACATATTAAATATCTTATAGTATATCCTAGGTACAATATATATATGTGCAGAACCAAATTTTGTTGTTGTTGTTCTTGCAAAGGAAGAATTGTATTCAGAAGGTAAAAATAACCTGGGAAGAAAAACAAAAAAACAAACAAGCAAAAAAAAATGCTCACAGTTTACACTCATTTCCCAGTGTTTCTTTTCTGGATGTAGCTGATTCTGTCCATCATTGATCAATTGGAATTGGATTAGCTCTTCTCTATGTTGAAGATATCCACTTCCATCAGAATACATCCTCATACAGTATCATTGTTGAAGTGTATAATGATCTCCTAGTTCTGCTCGTTTAACTCAGCATCAGTTGATGTAAATCTCTCCAAGCCTCTCTGTATTCCTCCTGTTGGTCATTTCTTATAGAACAATAATATTCCATAACATTCATATACCATAATTTACCCAACCATTCTCCAATTGATGGGCATCCATTCATTTTCTAGTTTCTAGCCACTACGAAAAGAGCTGCCACAAACATTTTGGCATATACAGGTCCCTTTCCCTTTTTTAATTTCCTTAGGATATAAGCACTGCTGAATCAAAGGGTATGCACATTTTGATAACTTTTTGAGCATAATTCCAGATTGCTCTCCAGAATGGTTGGATTCTTTCACAACTCCACCAACAATGCATCAGTGTCCCAGTTTTCCCACAGCCCCTCCAACATTCATCGTTATTTGTTCCTGTCATCTTAGCCTATCTGCCAGGTGTGTAATGATATCTCAGAGTTGTCTTAATTTGCATTTCTCTGATCAATAGTGATTTGGAACACTCTTTCATATGAGTGGAAATAGTTTCAATTTCATCATCTGAAAATTGTCTGTTCATATCCTTTGACCATTTATCAATTGGAGAATGGCTTGATTTCTTATAAATTAGAGTCAATTCTCTGTATATTTTGGAGATGAGGCCTTTATCAGAACCTTTAACTGTAAAAATTTTTTCCCAATTTGTTACTTCCCTTCTAATCTTGTTTGCATTAGTTTTGTTTGTGCAGAAACTTTTTAATTTGGTGTAATCAAAATTTTCTATTTTGTGATCAATAATGGTTTCTAGTTCTCCCTTGGACACAAACTCCTTCCTCCTCCACAAGTCTGAGAGGTAAACCATCCCATGTCCTCCAGTTTATTTATGATTTCGTTCTTTGTGCCTAAATCTTGGACCCATTTTGATCTTATCTTAGTATGTGGTGTTAAATGTGGGTCCATGCCTAGTTTCTGCCATTTGAATTACATTATTGTTGAAAAGGGCCATGTCAATCAGAATTGATCATTTGCTTTTGTTGTGTACAGTGTTCTCTTGGTTCTCCTCACTTCTCTCAGCATCAGTACATGTAAGTTTTCTGAAATCAGCCTCTTCTCATTTCTCATAGAACAATAATATTCTATAACATTCATATACCATAACTTAATCAGTTATTCTCCAATTGATGGGCATCCACTCAGTTTCCAGTTCTTTGTCACCATCATTTTTGCACATGTGGGACCCTTTCCCTTCTTTAAGATCTCTTTGGGATACAGACTCAGTAGAAAGCTACTGGATCAAAGGTATGCACAATTTTATAGCCCTTTAGGTATAGTTCCAAATTGCTCTCCAGAATGATTGGATCAGTTCATTACTCTACCAGTAATGTAGTATCCCAGTTTTCTCACATCCCCTCCAACATGTATCATATTTTCTTGTTACCCTTAGCCAATCTGAGAGGTGTGTAGTGATACCTTAAAATTGTCTTAATTTGCATTTCTCAAATCAATAACGATTTAGAGCATTTTTTCATATGATTAGAAATGGCTTTAATTTTTTTATCTGAAAATTGTATAGTATTGTAATGGATAGAGCACCAGCCCTGAAATCAAGAGGACCTGAGTTTAAATTTGATCTCAGACACATAACACTTATTAGCTGTGTGACCCTGGGCAAGTAACCCTAGTTGCCTCTGGGAAAAAAAAAAAGTATAATTTTAATCTTAATGTTCATTTAATACAAAGAAGCAGTGTTAGGTAATAGCTAGAGAATTGACCTTTAGGCTAAAGAGAACAGGGTTCATATCTTTCTTCTAATATACAATGGCTATGTGAACCTGAGCAAATCATTTAATCTCTCAATGCCCTAGGCACCTCTCTAAGGCTCTTAATTGTAGGCCCTGCTGGTTGCATTGAAAGAGAGAATTTCATCAGCTTATAGTTCCCTGTATCATCGAAATCATAGGTCCAGTGCCTATTTTCTATTTGCTTATTAACACAAGCAAGGTGCTGTGGATCTCGCTGTTTCAACTGTGTGAAGAAAAACAGTTGGGGTCACACTAGAAAATCTGCATGGGGAAAAAGAGTAAAATGAGTAATAATAAAAGCACATATGGTGCATATTATGTATGGTGTTCACCTCCCACACTAGCATTTGCACAGGAAAGCTGAGTCTCCAGATCAAGGCTGTGACATCTTCCTTATGGTTTGGGTAAGTTGAAGGAGTTCGAGGAGTTTACAGGTTTCCACCATGTTTATCTGTCAGTATCAATTAACCATTTTTAATTAGTCTTTATGAGAGGTATTTACCAAGATGTCCCATATAGTGAAAACTTTAGGTATAAAACATCCCCCCAAAAAAAGTCTGGCACATACATACTATCACCAGAGCATGAAGAGTCTTAGGGAAAGTGGGCTCAATATTATCCAATCCTTGTGGCAAAGAGGTAACTCGCTGTTCCTCTTTGCTGTCAATCCTTTTCTCTCCTTTTGGGGTCCTTGTACCTCACCCCCCTTGGATGTGATATACCTTTTCTGCTGGGCTTTTTGTAGCATCCCGAAGCATAGCCTTTCTTCATTGTTAATTAGTTTGTCCTAGTCCCCCCTTGCAGACACTGTTCTCTTAGGGATGTTCAAGGCCACTTCTAGAACTGTGGCACTTCACTATTCACAAATCCATAAGGCCTCCACTCATCAAGGAGAGGGAGCCCTGGGCTCTACTTACTCTGAACCCCCTCACTCAGAAGAGTTCTCAGCGGCTCCTCAGAACCCCTCTGACTTCCATCATCACAAGAAATCGCCCTGGTTCCAAATTGGTTTGCTGTTTTATGTAAAACCAAATGGCTTAGACAAATTTCTTCAGCCTATTCCTAAATGCTTTTTTTAGTGGCATCATTCTGCTTAATCCAGTGGTTTTTACCTCCTTCCAGATTGATTAGAGACTTACTTTAAAATGCCAATCAAATGAAATTGATTGATTCAATACAGTTGTCAAGGCTTTTTTCACATGTAGTTCTTAATAGATTCAATTGAGAAGTCTGAACCATCTGTGTTTCTTGAGGTAGGTATATGGAACCTTATGTTTGTATTGATGTTTTTTACAGTTTTCAAAGTATTTTTCATATGTTGTATTGTGTGTAATATGTAAGCACATATACATAGCATTTATCTGTATATTATACATGTGAATATATACATGTATAGTGATATATATTGTGATATTATACATTTGTACATCTATAATATTGTGTATAGTATTTCATATTTAATACAGTATTATTTACTGTTTACAACCTAAGAAAATCCATTTTCTAAGGAATAAGATAAACTTATGAAAAAATTAAGGGCATAATAATAGTCCTTTGATAAAATGAGATTGATTAATATATCTTAAAAGTTTATGGTTGTCTCCATTGATATATTGATACTGGAAAAAAATTTATATATTGGTCCTATCTATGTGTTCACTTGCAAATTATTTCTTTTGTTTTATATGTTTTCCTTTCAAAATCAGCAAATTTGAAATAGATAGAGACCCTCAACTGACAGATCTAAAATTAAAACCGTTGGGTGTTTGCTTTGTTGGCCATTTGGTTTCTTTTAAACTGTCTTTTGGCATTGAATATATTCTGCTAATTATATCAGATGAAAAATTTAAGTGTTTTTCTATAACTGGGGGACTTTTGGATGATTGATATTAATGTTTGAGGAAGATAACTTAAGTGATTGGTTGAATACAAATTATCATTAGTGAAAAAGGAACTGACTCTCTTAGTTTTATATATGCAGTGGCATTCACTTGTAAGGTCTTTGGTTTATGTCTAAGAATTGCAGTTTGTAGCGATGGAATGTGGTATAGAGCTTGAACTTTAGCCTCATTAATATCATGTTCATATGAATTGTAATAAAGTTCTTGAGTGAAGACAGATTTTTTTCCCTAGTCACTGTCATTTCTTCCCATTTACTTTTTTTGTAAAATTTAGTTAGATTCTCTGGGTATTTTATTTTCATTTTACACGATTGTATATCTAATTTAGGGACATCTTGTAGTATTGTGATGCTTGATGAAATTATCACAGTGTGATTTGCAAATAGTAAAACTTGAAAAACTTCATGATCTTTAGGAAATCCCTCTTCCATTTGAACTTTGTACCAGGATATTTCTATGACAGTGGCAAACCCCTTTAGCAGACCAATATATTAATAATCAGAAAGTTGGTGAAAAAAGTTGTTTTTGTTACATTTATTAAAGACTTCTGTGATTTTATTATTTGTATGGGAGAGATGATAAACACAATAGAATTTTGCAGCCTCTATACCTTTCAACTAATTGTATAATTACAGTGACTATTGTTGCAAAAACTTGATTCTTCTTTCCTTATACCATCAAGATTTTGCAGATATCAGAAAACAGGCATAAATGAAAAAATTAGCTATTAACTAAAAGTAGTTATCAATGTATTCATGTTCATCTTTTTGTAATAACTTCAATATTTCCCAAGTGTTTGATAACCTCTTTTTCATATATCTTGAGAATCATTTATTGAGAATCACATATATGTTGCACATAGCATAGACCTCTTCTGTGTATACCCTATCTAATACAGCTTCTTTTCCCATCTTTTTGTTTCCCTTCTTTTGTTTTGTTTGTTTATTTCCATCTATTTTTTCATGCAAGATATCAAGATCTATTTTGTTAAATTCCAAATATGTCATATCTCTTTGCATTGTTTTTGCAGTTTTGCATAGAAAGTAGATAACATTGGTGACAGTTGGTCAAGGATGGTTGCTGCCTTTTAGTTTATCCAATGAAAAGGCTTGGGTCTTTTGTTATTTAAACCTGAGAAGCCAGGAGATGGCCATGTTCCACACGCACATGGTGGGGGTTGGGATGGATCCCAGGTGTGCTTGCCGGACCTCTCCCTGCAGAGACTAAATAAATGCTTTTTCTTTGTACCTAAAGATATCTCTGATTAATTAATTTGGGAAAGGGGGTCTAGCACCCATCCCACACAGAAGGAACCTTGGACCTATCAAATCTTTTAAGTCTCTTATTTTATAGATGAAGAAGCTAAGGCCAAGGGAAGCTCCTGGCTTGTCCAAAGTTACATAGGTAGTAATTGGCAGAGGTAGAATTTGAATCCAGGTCCTCTGACTTTAGAGCTAGTGCTCTTTACTCACACTCTATAACTTCCTGTTTAATAAATAGGAATTTATAATATAAAACTTTATATATCTTTGCCCTTTGTATCCTCTGAATTTAGCACAGTGGTCATCACATGTTAAGGTTTATGGGTGGATTCATTTCTGTTTCATATATTTAGCTACTGAAGGCCAACTCAAGTACTTTTCCTTAAATGAAATCCTTGATAATACACCCTTGCCTCTCCAGTTGTCAAATAATTACATATTCCCCAAACTTCTTGAATGCAGAAACAATTTTTCATCGTTTTGACCTTGAGTTACATTGCCTGGTATGTAGTTGAGTACTTAAAAGTTTTGTTGAATTGAATTTTTACTTGCATTAATCTTTTAAGAAATATCTTATTTATTATTTGTCTTTCATATTAGTCACTTTCCAAAACCCCTTTCCCATAAAACCATATCTAAGGAAAGCCAGTCAACTCAATAATGATGTCTGACAACATATCTAATGTTTCTTTCCCCCCCTTAATTCCCTCCTCTCTGTTTCCCTTTCCTCTCTGTACCAAATACTCTTCACATAATTTTAAAAATATTTTGATAAATGTATTTTACTATAATTGGTTTCTTTTTTAATCCTATGAAATTTATTTTATAGACTTAAAAACATTATTCTAGGAAAGTTGTTAGATTTTACCAGGTTGTCAGAAGGAGGTGGATACATGATATTAAAAAAGTAAAGAACCATTTTTCCACCGTATATATTGATTTTCTCTTTTGTCTTTCTCTTCTCTTCATTTCCTTCTTCCTTCTCTCTTGGTTGTCTTTTCTCTCCCTTCTCTTCACCTTTAATTCCTCTTCCTTCTCCCCTTCAACCTCATCACCTTCCCTCCACCTTCTCCCTTCTACCTAGAACCTTCCCTTAGAATTAGAGGAGTACAAGGAGATCTTTCTTCCTATCCCATTACCTTGATCATCTAGGCCTCCTAAGATGGGAAGTCTTCTCCATAGCTCCTTTTCCACTCTCCCTTGTTCTTTGGATTCCTCTTTGTGCACCGGAACCATCCTCCTTGGATCGATCTCCCCTTCTCTTTGTCCAGCTTCACTCAATTAAGCTCTCTCTTTTCTCTCCCTTTTCTTTCCCCTCTCTCCTTTTCTATTCTGTCTCCATTTCTGTCTTCTCTTTCTTTTCTTACTCTTTTTTTTTTCCTTAATGGTCTCTTCACTCTTTCCTCATCCCATATCTTAAGTGCCACACTTATAGCCATCCTTTCTGTACTCAGAAAAGGGAAATAGCTTTTATTATCAGACTTTCAAAACCAAAATTGGTCATTCACAGCTTTTTAAAGTCTTATTGTTATATTTTCTTTTCCTATGACTTGGTTTCCCAATTTGTTTTTTCCTCCTCAAGAATTAAAAAGGGGGGATTTTGACAAAACTTAGCAATACATTTTAAAAGTCTTAACCATTATATACAGTCTAACATTATGTAAACATTTTTTTTTGCTGTCTATCATCCCATTCTTCCTAACTCTAAAACATTATGTACCTAAAAGCTTTTGAATAACAAAAAAGCATTAAGGTATTTTTATCTTTGTTTTCACACAATTTGCAATTGTTTCAGGCAAGATTCAAACTCAGGTTTTCTGTATTACACTCTATTCACTATACCACTTAGCATTTATTAAGCATTTACTAATGATCTAGGGGCTGTGCCAGCTTCTAAGGATATAGAGATAGAAATAAAATTGTCCCTGCCCTCAAGAATCATACATTTTATTAGAGGAAAAATGTAACTATATCTGAGTATATACTGAATGTTTATATAAATAGTGTAATGTAACCCCTAGCAGCTGTGTAAATCAGCAACTGCCTCAGAGAAAAGATGGCCTTTGGGCTGCTCTTTGAAAGAAACTAGGAAAGAGATGGAGGTGAAAAAGAGTTCATTCCTTGCCTAGAGATCAGAGTATATACAGGAAAAATAGCAAAAATACAGTTTCAAATATATTTGAGAAATAGTGATTCATATATGATCTTCATTTATTCTTCTTTGTATAGAAATATTTATATTTGACAAATTCAATAATTCTAAGTGATAGAAAAAGCCAGTTTGGCTCTATTAAAGAATGCATTAAAGAGAATAATTTATAAGATTAGAAATAGGAGTCAGGTTGTGAAGGGATTTAACTGCCAAATCAAGTTTGATTCCATTTGATTCTAAAAGTAATAGGGAGCCTCTGAAGATAATTGAGCAGTAAAGAGACATGTCAGTGCTATTACTTTGTGATCTATGTGGAAGATTGATGAGATTTAAATTTGGGGTACCCAAATGAAATTAGGGTTTCTGGTGGTCAGGAAGTTAAATGAGGTCTAGTGGCAGCACAAGAGTAGGGAGTTGTGGGATTCCCTTCTGGTGGCGCACGAGTCCCCTCTAAACCTAGATTGATAAGAGAGGTTTATTATGGGGACTGGAAGTAATGTTGTCTAGTCTAGTTAAAGAAATAGGTGAGAGTAAAGAGACACTGGAAACAATATTCCAGTGGGCAGAGAGTCCTGGGGTGCCAGGTATGATGCTGGCATGTTTGGACCCTCTGCAAAGAGAGGGCTCCAGTCTTTTTATAATAGGGGGTTTTGGCTACAAGCTAAAGGGGGCTTGTGGGCAGAGTCCCAGGTTGACTCCTCACTGGGTTTCATCCGGGATTAGAATTTGAATTGAATTCAATGGGTTTGTGGACTGAGCCAGATAACAAAGATGAAACTGTTTGTGCTTGGGGTGGAGTCCCCTGCCTGAGGCAGAATTGAAGGTTTTCTCCTTTAAGGATTTTTCAGAGTTTTGGGGTTCTCCCTTCAAGATGTAGTGAAAAGGGGAGAAATTTGAAGTAGACCATTTAGGAGATGATTAATTGTCAGGAGTCTACATCAGAAATGATTAGGGCCTGTTTGAGGGTGAAGGCTGTGTAAAAGTGAAGAGGAGATGGGAATGAAAAGTGTTGCGGAAATAAACTCACCTAGACTTAGAAAATTATTGGAGACATTCACACACAATTTTTCTTCTTCTTTTTTGTTCTTTTGGTTACATTTTCAAGACTCTAAATAAATACATGCTTACCAGCTCTTTGTTCTAGGCCAGTAGTCTATCATTTCTTTACTTTGAACCACAATCCTCTTCTCAGATTCCAGCTTCCCATCCTGTTGGTAATTTTCTAAATTAACTTTTCCTTTCAGAAAATACTAGTCCATGGCTTGTATAGAATAAAGGGTAAAGATAGAGCTGAAAAGGTAAGGCTAATTGGATAACAAAATGTAAAGAAAACAGAACAATTTTTACATCAGCAATACTAAGGACAAACAAACTTGAAAGATTTAAAAACTTTGATCAATATAGTAATAAACGATGATTCCAGAGAAATAATAATTTAGAATTGCTTCCTCTCCTCTGAAAGGTGATTGATTAACTATGCAGAATAAGACATGTACTTATGAGTATAATTGGACAGTAGTTGACTGTATATTTGTTGTAGGGGTTTTTCCTAAAGCAAGTGAGGAAGAGCTAGGAAAGAGACGGGATAGATGCTAGTTAATTAACTGTTGAGATTTTTCTGTTATATATTCCATAGAATTATATAGTCCATTAAATAAAATTCAACAAATAGTTCACTAAAATAAACTGATATTGCTATAAAAAGCTAAATTGATAAAAGGAGCATTGGGTGTAGAGAGAAGCATAATTAAGGAGTTAGGGATTGTATGTATCAATGGAAGCAACCATGTGGATTTATGATATATTAACTATAAAAGGAGCATTGTAATTACAGAATAACTCTTAATAATGTTTTTTGTCCTTAGTTATTTGGTTGCTGTCATTTGTTTCACTATTAAACATTATACCAGATTAGTAAAATTGCTGTGTCTTAATGTTGCCGGTATTGTCCTTATGCTTTCCTCCACCCTCTTTTCTTAATGTTTTTAGATTTCAATAACATGATTACTCAGGCATGGAATGCTATTTTACAAAGCTCTAGGGTAAAAGTACAATCAATTTTGTTATTATGTTTCCTTTGAAACCCAAAATTTATTCCAACAAGACTAATATATTAGGGTGAAATTTAAGTATAATGTAAATTTTACTTTGTAAATTTTACTTTTCTTCTTGAGAATCAGTGAAAATACAAAAACCTTTACCACATCACAATAACTCACAAACTTCATCCCTTTCTGTACCTGCTTCTATAAGCATACATACCTCAGGTCTTTTTTCAAAGTAAATTGTCATATTAACTATATTTTCTGATGCAAGAAGAGCTATAGGTGATCAACCTTTGCTACACACACTTTCCACCATTCCTTATGGGAACCCAGATACAGACAGAGCAACAGCCTGAGGCTGCAGATATCATCACTACTTATTGTAGTTTTTAATGCATTTCTAACCATTTTAACTTGTATAAAACTGTTTTTATTAGGTTCCTTTCTTTTTTTATATCATTGATAAAATTTTTGTTGTGTTGGGCCCCTGACTCCATTTTCCCCATAAGCTCTGTGATTTTTATTGTATGATTTTATATTGTGAGATGATGTTTAGGAAGAAATGTGCCACACTGTAAAAGAACTGTGTTTTTATCTCCCAAATTTCTTTTCTGAATTCCTAAAACAAATATCAGTTAATGCTTTGAGGTAATTATCACTCTTTTTACCTTGGAAAAGGGCAAATTAATTACATGTCAAAATAATTGGACATTCTAGGCTGATAATCATTTGAAAGTTTGCTGATATTTTTTCCTGGATTTGAAAAATAGTTTTTCTTTAGTTTTTTTCAATAAATGTCCAAAATATTTGAAGCCGGTCAAATTCAGTGAAAGATAAAGATTCTATAGCTGCAGTGATTCGATATATTTGTTTGGTTATCATGTTAGAACAAACAGCATTGTTTTTCCAGCCTTTTAAAGTGCTTTATAAATCTGTGGTGGTAATCTTTAGTGTCATCAGGATGAAGATGATGATGATGAGTTTCAATTTTCCTGTGCATGTGTATGTCTTTAACCGTGGCCCTAAACTTTAGTTTTTTAAGTCTGGTATTTTTGCCTTCGTTGTTCTATTTTATTGCTATATTCTGATCTCTTTTATGCATGTTCTCCATGTCAAACAAGCCTAATTCTTAGCCATTTTTTCAGCTCATTCATCAGCCTACAGACTAATTAAAAATTATGGAGGGAAAAATTCAGCTTTTCAGGCCAGTGGATAAAAGAGAAATCTCGGAAAACAAAAGACAGAGCATCATTTATGCTGGTGTACTTCTGAGGACAGTTTTATGGTAAAGTGCCACCAGCCATTGATTTTATTTCTTACTTTATAATTGCTAGCTCTTTCAGTAGTTCTTTCACTAGCAAGCTAACACATTCTGCTGATAAGAACCAAACTATTAAGTGTAGTAAATAAACATTGAGAACCCCCTTTTTGCAATGATGTTATATTTTCCTTTTCTTGTGATGTCTAGAAAATAGTTTATTTAAGGATTCATGACAAATAATTTACTCTGTCCAATAGATAAATTTAAGTGTATGGTATATATTGCATATGAAATATTATCTTGGATTTATGGAAATAGAATTACTGTGAAAATTATAATTGAATTTTATTCTAATATTTCTTTAACTACTTGGTTTTTGTGATTTAGACTTTTCTCTACATAAGCCACTGATTTCAAAGACTTCAGGAAAATGAAAAAGAGTTTCTCCTTAAGACAGAGATATCAAACATGCCCCAAAACACTCACAAGAGCAGCCCAAACCAGATTAAAATATAATTGGGAAATATTTAACAAAGTAAAGAAAAATAAAATAGAACATAGATAATGTCAATATAAGGTTTTCTAAGTCATTGTGTGGCCTACAGGGATCCTTACGTATAGTTTAATGGCTTCTGTTTCTAATTGTGTATGATATCACTAGTATAAAGGCTGTTTTACATTAAGTTTTCTGAGGAAGGAAAAGAACACTGGCTGTACTTCCCTACCACAGAATCCAGCAAATGATATAGAGGGTATTATTGAGGAGATGGGGAGTATAGTTGTGTTTGCAACTATCTTACCTTACAAATATATCAGAGAAGATTTAGATAAATTCTGACTAATTAGGGACTGCTTTCTATAGATTATTTCTTTAAAAAAAAAAAAAAACCAGCTGGTCAGAATTGGTGAAACTTCTCATTTTTGCTTAGAAAAATGGTTTCCAATCAATAAATAATGTGTGTATGTCGGGGCGGGGAAGGGGAGGGTATTTCTAATATAATGGAAAATATTTTGTTACCTTGTCTTCTCTTTCCTAGGTTGGTACTTAGCCTCTTTTTCATAGATAAATAAAAATTTAGAATTCATTGCAACATATAGTCGGACTCTTTCATGTAACAAATGAAAAATTGGACCTAAGGAAGTAGCTTTTTCAAAGAAATATTCAGTCATACATATAATAGTAAAGTGGCACAGCCAGAATTTGAATCTATGTATTCAAAATCCAAATCATGCTGCCTCCCTACTGACTCCTAGTGTAGTGTTCCCTTTTAAATAAATAATTGGAAAAATAGTAATCACTCATGGATAGGATAAAAAAATATACTAAAGGGGCAGGTAGTTGGTGCAGTGGATAGAGCACCAGCCCTGAAGTCAGGAGGACCTGAGTTAAAATTTGGTCTCAGATACTTAACACTTGTGACCCTGGAAGAAAAAAAAAAATTAAAATGACAATACTGCCTAAATTAATTTATTTACTCAGTGTCACACCAATACATATATATATTGCTTTTTAGAACTAGAAAAAAATAATGAAATTCTTATGGAAGCAAAAAAGGTCAGAATTTCAAGGGAAATCTTAAAAACTAGAAACAAAAAAGCCTAGTGGTGCTAGTTCCCAAATTATATTACAAACAGTAATTCTCAAAATAATTTGGTATTGGTTAAAAAATAAATCAGTCAGTGAAACAAATATTGTTACCTAACATATAGGAGTAAATGTATTTAATAGCCCAATATTTGATAAACACACAGACCCATGCTACTAGGATAATGACTTGCTATTTGCTAAAAATTAAAAAAAAATGCTGGGAAAATTAGACAGCAAATTGAAAGAATTTATATTTAGACCAAAGCTCATTCAAATATAAGCTTCAGATAAATATATCACCTAAATAAATGTAAAAGATCACATCATAAAGATTTAGCGAATATGGAAAAAATTACCTGTGAGATCTATGAATAGTAAAAAGTTCATGACCAGAGGATAGAAAGAATTATAGAAGATAAATGAATAACTGCATAAATGTAAAAAGTTTTTCATCCAATAAGACTAAGATTAAAAAAGAAACTATTAGGTGGAGAAAAAACTTTTGTAGCATTTCTCTGATAAAGATCTTGTTTCCAAGTTATATAAGGAAGAAAGTCAAATAATTTATAAAACTACTTTAAAATACTCCAAATCACAAGTAATTCAAGAAATGCAAATAAAAGAAATTCTGAGATTCTACCTTACACCAATCAAATTGGCAAAGATGACAAAAACGGAAAATGATAGGTGTTGGAAAAGATGAGGGAAATCAGACACACTGGATATACATGTGAATGGGTTCAGGCATCCTGGAAAGCAGTTTTAAATTATATACAAAAAATTACCAAATAGTACATATACTTTGACCCAGCTATCCATTCTGAGGTCTGTGGCCCAAAGAGATAAAAGAAATAGGAAAAGATATATACTCTCATATATACAAAAATATTTGCAGTAGTAATCTTTATGGTAGCATAAAAGTGGTATCTGAAAATATTCCCATCAATTGAGGAATGACTAAATTTAGTCGTAGCATATAAATGTGATGAAATGCTATTGTACTACAACAAATAAGGAAATAGATCATTTCAAAGTAACATTTATGTAATACTTAGATGAACTAATGTGAGTGAAGTAAGCATAATCACAAAAAAAATTTATCTATAATGTTAATATTATAAAAATTAGCAGACCTTTATAAACTGATGTAGATTGAAATGAGCAGAACTAAAGCAGTTTATACAATAACAACAACTCTGTAAAAATAAACAACCGAAAAACTTTGATCAATACAGTGTCCATCATGATTCCCACTTCCTGGCAAGAAACTGATAAATTTGGAGTACAAAGAATACATACACATGCATATTATACAACCAGTGAGGGAGTTTGTTTTGCATATTTGTTACATGGAATTTGTGTTTCTGTTCTCTTTTTTTGCCCAATGGAATGGGAAGTAGGAAATATAGAAAATAGGTTTCTATAATTAAAAACAATTAAAAGAGAGCTAGGAGTGCTACAGATATGCAATGTTACATGCACTGTAAGATGAGGTCATTGTATTATTACTGCTTAATTATTTTATTTTGTTACAAGAAAACTCACAGATTGGGGTAATCTGAAAATGTTTATAGTATTAAGAGACAAAATAGATTGAAATGAAAATTTAAACATTTTTATTGAGACTTTTAGAGGGTTTTGACAATTTTGAATAACTTGCCACAAACCCATCCCTTGCAATGATTAAGCAAAATCACAATAACAACTATATCTGAAAGTATATCATTCTGTGCTTAATAAATAGTTCACCAACACTGTTTTTATTTATTTGTTTATTTATTTTTGACAAGGCAATTAGGGTTAGATTAAGTGACTTAGAGTCTATCTGCCTCTGTTTAGCTTTTTTTGTTTTGCTTTGTTTTTCATCTTTCTTTTTGAGAGGAGGAAATTATATATCAACACTAGTCCTCTAGAACTAAAATTGTTCTTTGAATTTAGTCTGACTTCTGATATGTTTTAATGTTGATTTCATCTATATTTTTTTGTCCTTTTGTATTCAACTTTTTTTGTATCCTCCCAAGAACATATGGGTGGAACTGGGAAAGACATCGGAGCCATGCTGGTTATAATGCTCCTTGGGGTCTTGATCTCCAGCTGAGAAATGTGTCATGAGAATTGGAAAGCAGGAAGCTAAGTTGTTTGTTATTCTTGGATTACGTGTTGGAGAAAATCTTTTTAATTCCCTCCTACTTATAGTGTTGACTTTCCTTCCCTTCTTTAAGTAAGCATGAATGATATTAATCCTTTAAACCTTCAAGCAAAGGGGCAGAAATCTATCTACTATAAAAGAAAAAAGTTTGGAGGGAGAAAATGAAGTGTTTTTTCCCTTAAAGCAAATCATCATAGGAAATGGTTGTCCTGTGCCTTTCTAGAGGAGGTTGCATTTTTTTTTCCTATAGAAATGACTGTGACAAATATTAACAAGTTTATTTGTGTCTTATATGTGAGCATCTATTGCAGAAGATGAAGTATAGACATTATATTAAAACTTGATGAAATCAGCCAAATCAAACCTATATGATGGCTTCAATGAGAAAGTAGGCATAGTAGAAGACATTGAAAATATAAATTAAGAAAATGACTGGAAGGGGCATCGAGGTGGCTCAGATAGAGCACCAGCCTTGAATTCAGAAGGACTTGAGTTCAAATCTGGTCTCAGACACTTAACACTTCCTAGCTGTGTGACCTTGGGCAAGTCACTTAACCCCAGCCTCAAGGGGGGGGGGGAGGAAGTGACCAGAAGCTTTTAGAGTATTGAACTGGCATAGAAATGGTGTCCACTAAACTGCACATCAAGAGATCTGTGGGCACATATTGACTTAGAAAACTACATATTTACATTATATTTTATTTTGTTAAATATTAACAAATTATATTTTCATTTGGTTTGGGCCCACTCGAAAGATATTGTGGGCCACATGGGTTATATGTTAATTATAGATTACACAGAAGCCTGTATATCATTTATACTTTTTTCAGGAAGATACAGAGTTGAATAATTTCACAGAAATACAATTGATAATGTCTTAACAAATAGCAAACCCTTGATTTCCATCTTAAGAGTCTTAGATTTAGCTTCTTTGGTGTAATCAGATCAGTTGTTTAGAATGAAGGTCATTAGCAATAATAAAGTAGAAAGATAAGACACTTAATGCAGTTAAAATATTTCAAACACAACCCATTCAAATTAATTCTAAAAAATAGGAAATAAAAAGCAAAGCCATCAGTTCTGATTATAATCATTTTAAAAATAAGTTTAATGGGGCTAAAGGAGACCAAAAGAACCCCAAAGTCTGAGCCAACAAACATTTGCTTAGTTTGCCAGGGGTAAGTTTTGACTGGAAGCACTAGAGTACAAGTTCAATTACAAAACCTAGAGAAGGAGAAAAGTTATTAATAGATTCACCACACCGGAAAGGCAGAAGAAGTAGAGGGGAAAATGAACCCACACAAAGCTTAGCATTATTCCCAGGTATGTTAGATTAATCCAAGTATGTTTATAGACGGAGTTGAGAAAAGGACACCATGCAGATATGAAATATAAGAAGTCTGCCCACATTTCCACATAATCTGTTCTTTGCATCAATTAAAGTTGTAGAAGCTTGTGTTTGGACTTGACCATGACTATGCTTTTAGTGCTCTGTAAGGCTTTAGAAATGGAATTTGAGAACCTCAGCAGTTACAGCTATAATATCCAAAATAGATGCAGAAGGAATCAGTGCTGGAAATAATACAAGTTTAAGAGAATACATAATCTAGTTGTATTTATTATTAGTTGATTACGAAACCTAACTTGATTGATTCATTGGAGCAAAGTGCAACTGGAAGTACTCTTAAAATAAGCTATCTGTTGAGAGTATATTAACATTACATAGGAGCTACAAAGTTCTTCAGAGGACCTGCATCTAATGAGGTCACATTACAGAGAGACATAGGTTTACATGGATAAGTTGTAATCATTGTGGTAAAGAGAATGTATACATTAATGAAATCACATGTGCATTAAAAGAGTGAATATGTATATTTTTTCATCTGAAAATACCCTAGCTTTTATTTGATGGTAATGAACTAATAATGAAATATAAAAAGTAATAGCCCACAGCAAAAACCAGTAAGCACTATACCATAAATATTTTTACAGGAAAATTTTTTTTCTTTTTTAATAATAGTTTTTGTATTTTCAAAATACATGTAAAGATAGTTTTCAACATTCACCCTTGTAAAACTCAGTGTTCCAAGTTTTTCTCCCTCCCTTACCTTCATTCCTTTCCCCTAGACATCAAGCAATCTAATATGTGTTAAACATATGCATTTCTTCTATACATATTTACACATTTATCTTGCTGTACAAGAAAAATCAGATCAAAAAGGAAAAAAGTGAGAAGAAAAAAAAAGCAAGTAAACAACAAAAAAGGTGAAAAATCTACATTCAGTCCCCATAGTCCTCTCTTTGGGTACAGATGGCTCTCTCTATCATAAGTCCATTGGAACTGGCCTGAATCACCACACTGTTGAAAAGAGCTATGTCCATCAGAGTTGATCATCACATAATCTTGTTGCTATGTACAATGTTCTCTTGGCTCTACTTACTTGATTTAGCATCAGTTCATGTAAGTCTCTTCAGGCCTTTCTGAAATCATATTGATCATTTCTTATAAAACATGATAAGGAAACTTTAAACTACAAGTTGAAAAAACTCTGAAAAAAGTTGTAATTAATTCTTATTACTCATAATAATATGTAATGTTCTTACACACATATATTGAATCTAGGATATACTGTAACATATTTAATATGTATGGGATTGCTTGTCATCTAGGGGAGGGAGTAGAAGAAGGAAGGGGAAAATTTGGAAAAGTGAATACAAGGGATAATGTAAAAAAAAATTACCCATGCATGTGTACTGTCAAAAAAATTATAATTATGAAATTAATTTTAAAAATTATGTAATGTTCTTTGTTAATTTTCTGGAGGTCTTGGGAGCAGCCTTCATTTCAGCAGAGTAACCACCACAAGAATATCTAGCTGTTAAAAGTCCAAATCCTTTATTATCTCCTTCACAATCTAGTTTCCTTGCCTGGGGCCGGGATAGCTTTCTGGAGAGCCTTTCTTAGAGAACTATTAAGCACCATGCTAAGTATGTTTATAGACAAGAGACATTGTCTCATCAGTTCCACTGGCTTAGCATCTTGTAAGAATCCTTGTTTCAAGTTCAGAGTTCTGGCCCATAACAATAATAGATGACATGATAGAAAAATAGAGGCGAAAGGATGCCTTAATAAAATCGGCCAATAATTAGAATGAATAAAAAAGCATTTTTGTTTCCACAATGTTGAGGAAGATACTTGGTTCTTAGGAAGTACTTAAATGCTTTTTCATCCATTCATTCTGATCCCAAGCCACTTAAAAAGAATTGGCCTTTTTTAGGTTGATCCGATTAATAAAATTTGTTGCTATTAAGTCTCTGAAAAACAAAGTTCCAGTAGTGTTTGCACCTGAACTGCCAGGTATCTTTTCACAAAAGGGTTATGAGTTTGTATAGACACATCTAGATGGGTGTACAGCTTGATGTATTTTCCTTATTTTATATGTAAATAATTTCCTTTTTAAATGGCCCTTTGTAAATAAATGAAATTATACTCCAGTTAGTTGAAAGATTAGATTAAATCCTACTATAGTACAGTTTAAAAAAAAAACATCTTCCAAAAGCATAGAAAAGTTTTTAAATCATGAGGCCTTTCTTTTTTATGTCCATTGTGTTTAAAGAGTAAAAGTAAGTTCCTATGATAAAATATTTGCCTTCTAGAATGAGTAGATAGATTCTACAATAGCTGTGGTTTTCTCAGGGTCTCTCTCTTCTATTTTCTTCCTTTTCTCCTAATAGCAACCTGACTCTTTTTCTTTCTTTCTTCACCCCTGTTCTCATGATTTCTTTTCTATAGAAAAGCATGTTGTGAGAAGAAAAAAGTTCCATTATATTTTTTATTACATTGTCAAGTCTTATTAGTTTAAATTCTTAAAATACTGCTTTTTTTATACCTGGTATGAGACTTTTTTCCCCATAAAAGTTTTTGTCTTTTATACATTTGAATACATTAAACATATTTCTCTCAAATGATAGCAATCAAGCATTTATTAAGTGTTTACTCTTTACTGAGTATAGGGCTAAATTTTAGGAATTCAAAACTAAAAATGAAGCTCTTAAAAGAGCTTACATTTTATTGAGGGAGACAACCCATACATACACAAGATTTATGGAATATATTAAAATTAAATATAATGCAATTTGGTGGGGATAGGAGGCTAAAGAGACCGCAATCAGCCATCCGTTGAAGTCTCTGTCCCTGGCATCTGAAGTTTAACACACACACACACACACACACACACACACACACACACACGCACACTTTTAAAATTTGGGTAATGGTAATTCATAAATTAGTAACTTTCCTTTTAAATGCCACTAATTTTTATTGTGCTTTTTCATTGATTGAATCTAATTATAATGTTCTTGGAGACAAAATTGATGTTGGTTTAAGCCTTCTTGTTGTTGTTAGAGCTGTGTGCAATCAGAATTAAACTGTCTTTTCTGGTTAAAATTTGTTTTGATTAAATTGTCCTCACCCCTTTTAATGAAGAATTTGGTACAAGTAGAACACAGTTTGAGTTGTCTACTAGTTAGTGTTGAAATTTAGCTATGCATATGTTTTGAAAATAAACATCTTTAATCAAAAAAAAAAAAAGGAATATTTTCCTTTTAATAAAATCATAATCACTATAATTAGTCACTCATTAGTTCTAGTCCTGCCCTCTAAAGCCATATAGGCTAGGTTACTCCCTTTTACATGATACCATTAAGGTATTTGAAGACAGCTGTATTGTCTCCTCTAAAATATCCTCTCCAGGTTAAATGTTCCATGTGTTCTGATTGAAGCAAAATACAGTGTGATACCATTGCCTCTCCTATTCTGGATTTCAGGGCCATGCCACCTGTCGGCCCCATTTTGGACAAGGTAGCCTTAAAAACAAATGATTCCTAACAATCCTTAAGCAAATAAGGGCCTTTATATACTGATAAATCAAACATGAATTGCCATTATTATGATATAGACTGGGGATTTGTGGTTTTTCAGGGATAGTAGTTAGGGAAACTGTTTTTGATGCAGTTTCTTTATTCATCTCAAAAGCATAGATAGGGCCCCCCAAATGCTAATTATTGTAACTCTTCAGTTGCTTCAAGCAGACTTCTATAAATGGTAAGAGCTGAAAGTAAGTAATCTATATGAACTCCTACTCTCACAAATTATAAATTCTTTTACCCAATCTTCCCATGGCATAATTTTGAATTTTGCCTCCTTTGCCGGTTTTTGGTATGAGATATACCTTACATTTTCTTCTACTTTTTCAATCTTTTGATATTTCTTCTGTCATATGGAGTCACATGGAGTTTATTCTATTTTTAAGAGAGGGGGTTGCACTGAATTTAAAAGTAGTTTAAGGATGCCAAAGATTTTAAGTCATGGAAGTGAAGAAAAAGTACATTCCAAATTTGAGCAAACTCATGGAAATGAGAAATGGAATACTCAACACGAGAAATAGTAAGTAGATCAGTTTAGCTGGAAAGTAGAGTATTAAGGGGCAATAATATGCAACAAGTTTGATAAGAAAGATTGGAGACTGATTATGAAGGGCTTTCAGTGCCAGGGGAATTTCTATTTGATCCTAGACAGGCAGTTGGCCTTTATGGAGCTTTTTGAATCAGGGATAACATGGTCAGAACTGTGCTTCAAGAATATTATTTTGACAGTTGTGTTGCAAAGTAAATGGATGAGGGGAAGAAAAAAACAAACAAACAAACAAAAAAAGAACTAGGTTAGGGAGAACACTTAGGAGATTTCTTAAAAGTAGTCCAAGAGAAGGAAGATCAGGACCTTAACTAAAGTAATGATCATATATTTTTGACAATGAAGACTCGTCTGAAAGAAAGGGAAGAGAAGTCTGGAGGCATTGATAAGGATGGAAATAGAATTACAAACCAGGGAGAAAAGTCGTTCAAAATGCCTGGAGTCAAGGCGGTGGTGTCATTGGATCCTAGTAGGGATTTAAAAGGGAAACAGAGAATTTTGTATTTGATCCTGACTAATGAGGTGACTTCATCTGACTTGAGCTTTCAGAAGATCAATTTAACAGCATAGTGGAGGATTTAATGATAACTAGCATTTTAAGGTTTGCACATTACTTCACAAATATTATCTTATTTTCTTATTATGACAACCTTGGGAGGAAGGTGTTTTTTAAGTGAGACAGCAATTAAGTGACTTGCCCAGGATCACTTAGAGCTGTGCAGGATAACTTTTTTTAGGCCCTTTTGGCTCAAAGATAGGTAAAAATACCTTTTCTGGTGATTATTGACACACTTTTCTGTCAGCCTCCAGAACTTCTGAAAGACAAACAAGGCTGACCTGCCTCTATTTAAGTAAGGCAGCTTAAAAATCATCATGATAAACAAAACCAAAAGAAACAGTGAATAGACATGAACATTTGTCCCTTTGTACTCCAAGCAAACCAATTGCACAAAAATCTCAATAATTTAGAATAAAGGAGAATAAGACTTGTGTAGCAAATTAGAAAATCTAAATTATGGAATATTCTTAAAGAAATGTAATTTAATCACTTTTAAGTCCTGTACAAATGTATTTATTGATAAAATTAATTATTTAAAATTATAGCCAATTTAAAAACTAGTCTTATTAGGTAAGTTAGTTGACAAATATTTTAATACAAAATGTAATACAAAATTATTTATATTATATTACTTCTTTGTAATTTTTTTTACCTATTATGTATGACTTCTAAATTATTGCACATTCTGAAAAAAAATTATCTTATTTTAGTTGATTAAATATATTCTTGAGTTTTCTTTGAAAGTAAATAGAATATATTTGATATTCAAAGACAAAAATTACCTGTGAAATTTACTTGTACATTATCCATTTTCTTGTTTTTGACCTTTCCCTTCAATTCTATCTGACCTTCCAACTTGAAGTTTAATTTACTATATAAATGTAGATGGATGGACGATAACATATCATTATATACAATAAATACTCTTTAAGTTACAAGTATAAAAATATGTTTGCTTTCTAGGAAGTTGTTTTATTCTGATGTTTTTCAGGGATACATAAAAGCTAGCTTTTTGGACAATAGTAATTTTATATATCCTGGAAACATTTGGGAAAAATCAGTATCATAAGATTTAAAGCTAGAAGAAATTTTAGAAATCATCCAGCTTGGCTCCCTAATTCTACAAGTGAGGAAATTTAGATATAAAGAGATTAAATTATTGTTCTACAAAAAAGTATAAAATGAAATAACTCGTGCTTTCTTGTATAAGTAAACTGTTCACTAAATATTTCAGATTACATTATTTGAAAATCTGAACAATTTTATTCCTCACCTGTAGAATGAGTATGATGTTATTTTTACTACCTACCTTGTCTAGGGATGTAAGGAACAGATGAAGTAACATATAAAATGCTTTGTAAACCCTAAAGTGGTATATAAATGTCAGATATTAATTAGTCATTATTTTGACAAGGAAATACACTTTGGAAACTAAGGTATAACTTTTTAAAAGTTTTATTTCCAACATTCAAGTGTAAATATCATTTAAATAAATTATAGCAGTACTAAACATGTTAGTTTTAAGTTAGAATTCTAAGCAACAACAGCATAATCAAAAAAATCTTCTTTATGTAGCAACAAATAAAAACAAAGCCACCTACTACAGTGACTACTTGACAAAGGATTTGTCTTTTAGTTGTTAAATATTTTAAGTAATAGTAATTTTTAAATGATATTAGAGGAAAGAAAAATAAAAAGGCAATCTTTTGTATATGCAGAAAGTTTTTCCTTTGGCATTTTAAAGAATCACCTTTGAAAATGGTTTATATAAAGAAACAAATATGCTTTATACTTAAGACAGTGAGTGACAAAGAAATAATTGACATCATGTCTTTAACTTAGAATATTCCATGAGAAGAACCAAGATGGATGAGCTTGTGAAAACACAGGACAAAAGTCGTAAATATCATCATTGTTAAGTACTTAGTGAAAATGATAGTACTTAGTAAAATGTTTCACCAAATTTTATCTGAAGAGGAAGCTTGTACAATGCAATAAGGAAGTACAAAGGCCTTGAAGCCTGAGATCCCCAGATGTTGTTTTCTGTGACCAACACAGATGCCTCCTGAGCGGAAGCTCTGGTCGCATTGAGATCCCATCATTAATGGGAGGTGTCTCCTTCTCTAATTGGCTGTGCATGTGACCTCATAGACTTTATATAAGCAATGGGCACCAGGAAGTAGGTAGAGTTTACTAGGAGTCAGCAGGAGGTCAGTAAGAGTGCAGGAAAGGGCAGGATGTGAACACATAGAACAAAGATCTTGAGCTTGCATGCAGCTGTCCTTGGGTGCTCTGTTGGACCTGAGAACCACCGCTATGTGAGGTAGTAGCCAGAGATCTCTGAAAACCTTTGAATGGGGTAAGATTGGTAAAGAACCTCTGTATCAGGCAATGGCCAGAGATCTTCTGAAGGCCTGGGAATTAGGCATGACTAGTAATAGTAGCATCTGGGTGAAAGAAGCTACATTCTTCTTAAACTTTGAGTTTCAAATTCTCTCCCTCCCTCTCTCCCATTCCTTATCCACTGAGAAGGCAAGCAAAAATTATACCAATCATACATGTGAAATCATGCAAATCACATTTCTATATACTAATGCATTTTTGAACAATAGTAATTTTCTTTTCCTGTGTCATGGACAAATGTTGTTGTGAAATATAGTCACAGATTAGCTCTCATCCTAGGGCAATTTCATATTTCTTTGAGGACATTCAGAAAAGAATGCTATAGAACAGATTTTGAGTCAGTGCCATATAAGAAAGAGACACAAAGGAATTCACCTAAATAAATTTAGAGTTTGTATCTAACTTCAAAAAGTATGTGGAATGTAACTTGTAATATTAATAAATGCAAATTACCTTCTGTGAAGAAAATAAGATATATGGAAATCAGACTTATTTATACTTCATTTTGTGTATGTTTCTTAGAAGACTCAGTTTTCCAAAAAAAAAAAAAAAAAGGCTTTGGGTCCTTTAAATAACTTTTTTTCAATGAAAGTTTTAGTTTACCCCCAAAAAGTGTTTTTTAAATGTAGTAATGTAAAAAAAAATATGTATTTCCCAGTAAAGTACTTTAGGTTGTGTTTATTTGGGAGAGATGGCTAAGCAGTAACAATAACAGAATAGATATCCTTTAAATAGAATGGTATGGTTTTGGATCTGTATTTTCCAGCACATATATTATGGTTAAACCTTGGTTAATTTTAATTTGCTTGATACCCTTTAATTTTTAATTTTTAAAATTTTTTGTGAGGTGGAACTTGGAAAGAGACAGACAAATATCCAACAAAGAAATACAGAATTTAAAAGATGGGGGAACAAAAAAATGTGCAGTTGAGGCAGCTTGCCCTGAGAAAAGAGCTTATACCTTTTTAGGTAATCAGTACAAAAATATTAATGCCTAATTCCTTTTCCCCAAAGGAGTACCTTATAAATAAAGAAATAAGCAGGACTCTAGGTAGTTGGAGGGTAAAATACATGAATGATAATAGTACGAGATGAATTTAAAATATGGCACCACATTTTGAAGACCCTAGATAAAAGTCCAAGGTCACTCAAGCCAATATGTTCCTCAAGTCAGAGGTGGTATTTCAATTCAGGTCTTCCTGACTTTTGAGTCCAGCTTTCTGTCCAGTATTCTGTACCACTTCTCTTGATAATATATTACATTTCTTTTATATGTAATAGTTTTCATTATTTCTAACGCTGTGTGGGTTCCTACATCTTTAAAAGGAAAATTCTGATCCTTTATTGTTTGATATAAGAGGATATGATGTTAACGGGAATGTATAAGAGCACCTACCACTCAATTCTTTAGCCTGTGGGCTGCAGGTTTAAGATTCCTTGCTTTTTTTAACTCTGTAGTCTGACTTTCAACTAAAATTGTTCTCTCTAAAATTACCAATGATCTCTTAATTACTGCTTATTGGACACCTGGAGTGGTACCAAAGATTGACTAAGAAAACTACAAATTAACATTATCTATGTTGTTTTTTAATTTTTTTGTCTATTTATTAAACATTTCCCAGTAATGTAGTCTAGGGTCTTTTGACTTAAACTCAATTTGTCCAAGAATGAACTCACTCTTCCCCCTTCTTTATTTTCTTATTACTGTCACAGAATGAACTCACTCTTCCCCCTTCTTTATTTTCTTATTAGTATCACAGACA
This sequence comes from Sminthopsis crassicaudata, assembly GCF_048593235.1. NCBI lineage: Eukaryota > Metazoa > Chordata > Mammalia > Dasyuromorphia > Dasyuridae > Sminthopsis > Sminthopsis crassicaudata. Next base: position 481,836,392 of record NC_133617.1, on the reverse strand, counting down.
CTACCATCTTCCCAGTCACCCAGACTCTCAATTGAGGTACCATAAATCCTTACTTAGTCTTAAGCTCCCACATCTTATTGCCATGTATATCTGTTGTATTTCTTCTCAGACACTGGTTAACAACCTCATATAGGCTTCCTTTACTGGACACCTGGCTCTTATAATAGCCTGCCTCTTGTCTCCCCATTCCAATTCATCCTCCATTCACTTGTCAAAGTGATCTACCTAAAGTGTGGGTCTAACCATGATGCCTCCCTTCCCAAGACAATCAGTTCCAAAGGTTCCCCATTACCCCTAGGATCAAATAGAAAATCCTGTTACCTTTTTTTTTTTTTCAATTATTGCTTTTTATTGACAGAACATATGCATGGGTAATTTTTTATAACATTGTCCCTTGCACTCACTTCTGTTCCAACTCTTCCCTTCCCTCCCTCCACCCCCTCCCCTACATGGCAGGCAGTCTTATACATGTTAAATACGTTAAAGTATATCCAAGATACAGTATATGTGTGGAGATCCATACAGTTCTCTTGTTGCACAAGAAAAATTGGATCCAGAAGGAAAAAATAATCTGGGAAGAAAAACAAAAATGCAAGTAGTCCATATTCATTTCCCAGTGTCCCTTCTCAGGATGTAGCTGATTCTGTCCATTATTGATCAGTTGGAACTGAGTTAGATCTACTTCTCTTTGTTGAAGATATCCACTTCCATCAGAATACATCCTCATACAGTATTGTTGTTGAAGTATATAATGATCTCCTGGTTCTGCTTATTTCATTCAGCATCAGTTCGTGTAAATCTCTCCAAGCCTCTCTCTATTCATCCTGCTGGTCATTTCTTACAGAGCAATAATATTCCATAACATTCATATACCACAATTTACCCAACCATTGTCCAATTGATGAGCATCCATTCATTTTCCAGTTTCTAGCCACTACAAAAAGGGCTGCCACAAACATTTTAGCACATACAGGTCCCTTTCCCTTCTTTAATATCTCTTTGGGATATAAGCCCAGTAGTAACACTGCTGGATCAAAAAAAAGCAAATAAAATGAGTATGCTATGTATGGGACTGCCTGCCATCTAGGGGAGGGGGAGGGAGTGGGGGGAAGGAAGGGAAAAATTACAACAGAAGGTTTTGCAAGGGTCAATGTTGAAAAATTACCAATGCCTATGTTTTGTATATAAAAAGCTGTAATAAAAATAAGTTTTTTTAAAAAATGAGTATGCTAGCCATATTTGAGGGATTAATGTGGAGAATAACGGGGTTAGGTTTGTTCTTCTTGGCTCAGAGGGTCAGATTAGAAAAGAATTTAAATCTGTATCAGAGCAGATTTTGATTTGATGTAAGTAAACTTCCTAACAATTAAGTATATGGAAGTATAATGAGCTCCTTCAATGTAGTTGATTTCTCACTGGAATTCTTTGTGTAGAGATTGGGGTAATTTTATAGAGGGATCCCTTTTCAGAATGACATATAGATTCCAGTCAGACTCTTGAGTTTTTGTGATGCTGCTTTATTTTTATTAGTGGGTTTCCAATCCAGCTAGTTCTTAAACTTATTTCCTTTATATAGTGAAATAGCTATTTAAGTGAGGACTCAGCTTGTTAGGGCAGCATTCAAAGAAAAAGAAGGCTTTTCAACTTTCTCGTTGATAAATTAAATGATATTGATATACCAAAAATCTCCTTCCAGTTTTTGAGTGTATATGAAATGACATTATAAATAGTTTGCATTTTAGTTTTACTTTATTGTTTACTAGCTTACTGTTTATGGTAACTTCTCTTGTTCACTAGCCTAGCGTAAATATGTCACTATCTCTAGGTTTTGAACTGCCAATTTGGTTAATTTTGGATTTTTTAATATTCTGAATTAAAATTTTAGCATTTTAAGCATGTATAGTCCATCTGTGAACTTATGAAAAATATAATTTTATTGAAATTTTTAATTTTTTTTACATCACTATAGATTCCTCTAGTATTCTTCCCCCTTTTCTTCTCTACCCCTCCTAGAGTTATATGTGCAAGCAAGTACTATTTTTAACATTGTATTAGAAATGTTGGCCATAGCAATAAGAAAATAAAAAGAAATTAAGGGAATTAGAATAGGCAATAAGGAAATAAAACTATCACCCTTTGCAGATGATATGATATACTTAGAGAATCCTAGAAAATCATCCAAAAATCTACAGAAAATAATTCATAATTTTAGAAAAGTTGCAAGATATAACATAAATCCACAAAAATCATCAGCATTTCTATATATTACTGACAAAGTATCAACAAGAGATAGAAAAAGAAATTCAATTTAAAATTACTGTAGACAAAATAAAGTACTTGGAGGTCTACCTGCCAAAACAAACCAAGAACTATATGAACACAATTAAAAAATACTTCACACATAAATAAAATCAGATCTAAACAGTTAGAAAAAATATAACTAGGTCATGGCTAAGTCGAGGTAATATAAAAATGACAATTCTACCTAAATTGGTCTACTTGTTCAGATTGCCAAAACCAATCAAACTGCCAAAATATTATTTTATAGAACTAGAAAAATAATAACAGTTCATCTGGAATAACAAAATGTTAAGTATATCAAGAGAATTAATATTAAAAAATACAAAGGATGGTGGTTTAGCAGTACCAAACTTAAAAGTATATTAAAAAAGTAGCAGTCATCAAAACCATTTGGTATTGGCTAAGAAATAGAGTGGTGGATCAGTGGAATACATTAGATACTTATGACACAATAAGCAAGGTCTGTAGCAGTCTAGAATTCCAGTTTCTGAAATAAGAACTCACTATGACAAAAATTGCTGGGGAAATTGGAAAATAATATGTCAGAAACTCAGCATAGACCTACATCTCATACCCCATACCAAAATAATGTCAAAAAGCATACACATGATTGATAAATGGTCAAAGTATGAATAGACAATTTTCAGATGATAAAATTAAAACCATTTATAGCAACATGAAAAAAGTGATTAGAGAAATGCAAATTAAAAATAACTTCGAGGTACTACTACATCTCTTTCAGATTGGCTAAGATGACAGAAAGGATAATGATAAATGTTGGAGTAGATGTGGGAAAACTGGGGCATTAATGCACTGTTTGTGGAGTTGTGAACTGATTTGACCATTTTGGAGAACAATTTGGAACTATACCCAAAGGGCTATCAAACTGCATACCCTTTGACCTGCCACTCCTGGGTCTGTATCCCAAGGAAATCATAAAGGAAGGAAAAGGACCCAAATATGCAAAAATTGTAGCACTCTTTTTGTGGTAGCAAAGAATTGGAAAACGAGTAGATGCCCATCAGTGGATAATGGATGAACAAGTTATAATACATGAAGATAATGGAATATTAAAAAAATAATGAACAAGCTGATTATAGAAAGGTCTGGAACAATTTACATGAACTGATGCTGAGCAAAACAAGCAGAACCAGGAATACAGTGTACACAATAACAGCAAAAATGTGTGATGATCAATTATGAAAGGCTTGATTCTCAGTAGTTCAGGGATCCAAAGCAATCTCAATAGACTTTGGACAAAAACTACCATCTGCACCCAGAAAAAGAATTAAGGAGACTGAATGTAAATCAACACATGTTATGTTCACTTCTTTTTTCTGTTTTTTTTTTTTTTTTTAATCTCTCTCATGATTTTTCCCTTTTCCTCTATTCTCTCCCAACATAATTCATAGGTGTCTGTCTCTCTCTCTCTCTCTCTCTCTCTCTCTCTCTCTCTCTCTCTCTCTCTCTCTCTCTCTCTCTCTCATATATATATATATATATTAAAATAAACTAAAAAGTTAAAAAAAAACAAAAAGAGAAAATAAATTAGTAAAATTGTTCAGTGTATCTCAGTTTGAAAATATGTGCATTATACACCATCTACTTCTATAAAGAATAGGATGGCAGTGTCTTGTCTCTTCTTTGAAGTCATGCTTTTGTAATATTCACTTTTGATTGTTTTGTGATTGACTTAAATGTTTACATTGTTGTAGTCATGTATAATTTCTTTGCTCTGCTTACTAAAAGCTCTGCATCAGTTCGTGTAGATTTTTCCATGCTTCTCAGTATTCATTGTATATTCCATTCATGTACCACAGTTTAATTGTTCTTGTTCACTTGTCTCAATAATTTTCAACTCTCAGTGATCCCATTTAGGGTTTTCTTGGCAGAGATACTGGAGTGGTTTGCCATTTCCTTCTCCAGCTCATTTTCCAGATGAGGAACTGAGGCAGACAGAGTTTAAATAACTTATTCAGGGTCACACAGCTAATAAATGTCTGAGACCAGATTTGAACTCATGAAGATGAGTCCTCCTAATTTTATGCCCAATGCTCTATCCACTGCCCCGTATAGCTTCTCTTACAGCTATTTCCTAAACAATGTTTTGTTTCCATTTCTTTGCCATCACAAAAAGTGCTGCTATAAATATTTTGTTGTATATGAGAACTTTTTATCAGTGGCCTTCTTGGGATATAAGTCCAAGGAATGGAATTTCTGAGTCAAAGGGTATCTCTGAACTCTTAAAGTCAGTTCTTAATGTTTACTTTAAGGTTGTGATTTCACAATTAGTTATTTGGGTTGAGTTTTTTTAAGTGCTTATAGATTGATTTGCAAGATATAAAATTTCTTTTTATACTGTAGCTCCTATTTTATTTGCTTTTATTTAGGGAACTGGGCAGTACAGTGGATAGAGTGCTGGACTTGGAGTTAGGAAGACTCTGAATCTGAAATCTCTACTTACATATATGAGTTGTGTGACACTGACAAATCACATTTCTTCTCTTCACTGCAGTTTGCTCATCCATAAAACTGAGATAACAGCACCAACCTTGCACCAATCTCACCATGTTGTTATTGGTATCAAATGAGATAACATATGCAAAGCACTTTGTAAGTCTTAAAGCACTGTATAAGAACTGTTATCATTGTTCTTGGTTGGTTATTTGATCCACTAAATTTAATAGGATTTTAAAATGGACTCCTTTCCTCTAGGATCTAGAGAATTTAGAATCTTTATTCTTGTAATCATATTGCTATTTCGAGCCTTGACTAATATCCCGTCCTTCAACCTCCTGTTTCCTATGGAGGGCCAGACTCTTCTCAGTGCCTTCCTCACAGAGAGCAGAAGCTGGACTTGGAGCTCCTTCTGCTCTGCCCTCTGCTGCTCTACCTAGTTTTAACTCCATAGAATAAGATTTCCTGACCTAACTCTCCTTCCCAGTTTTCTGACTCTTTTTTTTTTTTTTTTTTTTTTGCGGGGGAAAGAGGAGCTCCCCTCCATCTCTTACACCATCTGTTTTATAGTTCTTTAGGGAAGGGACTGGTTTTTTATTATATCCCTATTACTTTGCACAGTTCCTGGCACATAGTAAGTGTTTAATACATGTTTATTGCATTGGAAACCTAGTGTATTTTCCACTATCTCAAATTGCTATCACTTCCTATTCTTGGATTGATATTTTGGTTATAATATATTTGATAAAGTAATTTCTTTTCAAGTTTTTAAGATAGATGATAATAAATCCCAGGGATTACATTTTTTGGGAAATTGCCTGGAATATCTTATATTCAAGGCCCTGGGTTTATGTTCCCTTTTCCTCCCCTTGGAGACATTTTCTTTGTCATACAAATTGCAACAAATTTACCTTAATACTTTGGGCATTTAGGCTTACCATAAATGTTGTGGGTTTTTTAAAATAGTATTTTATTTTTCCAAACACATGGCAGAGATAGTTTTCAATATTCACCTTTGCAAAACTTTGTTTCAAATTTTTCTCCCTCTCCTCCTCCCCCCCTTCCTCAAGACAGCAAGCAATCAGATATAGGTTAAACATGTTATTCTTCTAAACACATTTCCATATTCCTCATACTGTGCCTCTCCCAAAAAAAATCGGATCGAAGGGAAAGAAAAGCACAAGGAAGGAAAAAAAACAAGCAAACAACAACAAAAAGGTGAAAATACTATACTTTCATCCATAGTCAGTCTACATAGCTCCTGGATGCAGATGGCACTATTGGAATTGCCTTGAATTATCTCATTGTTGGAAAGAGCCAAGTCCATCAGAATTGATCATCACATAATCTTATTGTTATTGTATACAATGTTTTCTTGATTCTGCATTTCACTTAATATCAGTTCATGTAAGTCTTTCCAGGATTTTCTAAAATCAGCTTGCTCATCAATTCACCATAAGTGATTTAAATACTTAATGATATTCTAAGACTCTCAGTATTTCGTTGAATAAAAGAATTTGGTCAAAGTCAGTCCAGTTGTAATTAATCTTCACATTCCCATTAGGATTTGTTGACACATGCTGTGAGAAATGAGGGAGGAAGCATCAGATCTAATTCTTGCTGAGCCATTCCTCAATTGTGGCTGAAACCACAAGCGTAATCCCAGCTTCCTTATAGTTTTCAGAAAAACAAAAGAAAAGCTCATTGTACATATACACTCATGAACACTCATTGCATGTAAATATTACAAATGTTTAGTTTCTTTTCTCCAAATAAGGTTATCAGAATTTAGATCCCTTAAATCAATCATTTTTAAGGCTGTAGGTTTAGTAAATATATTTTAAGTGTGAGAAAAAAAATTTTGGCATTGGATCAAATAAAAGTATTTATTTTGGCTTCTAAGTCATAGTACAGAAAAGTGCATTTATATATTCCACAAAACCAAAACTTGCTATATAAGTGCTGTTTAAAAAAAAAAAAAAAAATCTAGGTTTAAACACAATAGAAGCTAAAATTCTCCAGCACATTATGAAAGCAATTAGTTACTTGACTATTACTCATTTCCTGTACTATCCCACAATTTGCCCACCATGCCTGGAATGCACTTCCTCTGATGAAATTCCCTTCCTTCAAGGCCTCGTTCAAGTGCTATTTCCTTCATAAAGCCTTTCCTGACTCTCCACTGTTCCATGCTGCTGGTGACTTCTTTTTTGAACACTCCTTTTTCTACCTCCTTGAGAGCAGAGGTCATGTCTATTCTTCTTTCAAATTCCTTCAGTGCCTAATAAACATTAATAAATGCTTATTAAATGTCAGAATGGAATTGTGCTTATTTGTAATAATTCACTTAAGATGTTATTAAGCATATATTAAGTACCTGCTAAATGTCAGGGCAGCTAAGTAACTATATAGGTATATACAAAGTACAAGGGAGGAGTGGGACACTCAATAAAGTGAGAGGATCAGGAAAGGCTAGGAAGAAGGTTACTCTTGTCCTTAGTCTTTTTAAAAGAGACTAAAGAATTCTAAAAGGCAAAAGTGAGGGTTAAGTACATTTCAATGACTTAACTGTGTATCATGCCCTGACTCCTATTAGATTATAAATTTCTTGAAAGCAAGAGCTATATTTTCTTTCATTTCTGTATCCCTAGTACTTGTGCTTTGTGATGTTAATAGTGTTACAATTAACTGTTTTTAATGTATTTAAACAGTTGAACAAATTTGCACATGATATCTCAATTAAAATATTTTCACATAAGAGATATTTAGCATGTGAAAGAGAATTACCCTTGGAAATATCAATTTGATTCAATAAATTGGAGTTAGGAAGACTCTGAATCTGAAATCTCTACTTACATATATGAGTTGTGTGACACTGACAAATCACATAACTTCTCTTCACTGCAGTTTGCTCATCCATAAAACTACTTGAATACTTAATTTGTATAAGATACTAGGTTAGGTACTAGAGTCCAAAGGAACTAGATATAGCTCCTGCCTTCAAAGATTACAAGTAGTATTATTTGGGTTAGTTAACTTCTCAAACAGATCTGTGACCCCATGGATTGAAGAATTCCCTGCACTGATACAGCTCACAGCCCTATCCATGTCTACCCATCCAGTGTAGCGATTAAAGGCAATAAACTAAAAACTATCCTTCCTTTATCATGACATCAGGCAAGTGCCAGGGAAACATTCTTGTCTTCCTGTCATCCCTCACTCTATGTAACCAACCCAATTCTTCTAACCCCACATTTCTTTGACCATATGTTACTCCTGTTCTTTGAAGTCCCTAGCTGGTTATATATGTTGCAGCCTGCTCACACTCATATCTTTCTTGTTGTGCTTTCTGCTTAAATTAGTTTATTATAGCTTGTCTTGCTGCCATCATCAATATTGCTTAGATAGATATCATCTAATTTACTAAACTCAAGATAATTTCATGTTGGTAAGACCTGTGAAGCTAAAAATTTACCTTCAAATGCAAAATGTGTTCTTTAATTCTAACCTTATCCCTGAAATATGACTAACCAGACAACACTTCTACAAAGACCCATATGAAGGCAAGCTTAGAGTGGACTTCTAAGGGCTTTCTTTGGCTCTTTTTTCTAGGAATCTTGGTTGACTTTAAACCTCAGAACTGATCAGCAGCTACATTAGAGTGATAATCTTCTGTATTCCCTTGAAAACATGATTTGTAGGGGCAGCTAGGTGGTGCAGTGAATAGAGCACCAGCCCTGAAGTCCGGAAGACCTAAATTCAAATCTGGCCTCATACTTAACATTTCCTAGCAGTGTGACTCTGGGCAAGTCACTTAACCCCAGTTGCCTCAGCAAAAACAAAACAAAACAAAACAAACAAACAAACAAAACGAAATACATGATTTGTACACTGCAAAGGATAAATATTCTCAGTGTGAAAATTGTTTAGTAAAACAATACCTTGTACTTAGGTTTCAGTCTTTGATTTTATCAGGTAACGTTGTCTCAAAACTTTGGATTTCATGCATCTATCAGAATGTGTATCCCAAACTATGGTATATTTGCTTATTTATAAATCACATGCATGTACTGATATACTAATAATGTGTACATTATAATTCTTACATGAAGTGGAAATTTTAAAGAGTGTTAGATAAAAAATGAAATATTTGACCCTAGAGTCTATAAAGGAGAGTCATTGGAATTGAGTGAGTGGGGACAAAGTTAGTTAGGCCTTTGCTTTAGGAAAAATCACTTTAGCAGCTATGTAGAGGATTGCTTGAAATGCGGAGAAAGCTGAAGTAGTGCTCAATTAGGAGTCTTTTGCTGTAGTACAGGTTAGAAATAATGAAGATCCATGATAAAATAGAAGGAAAGGAACTTATACTAAAGAAAATAGGAAGGGACAGATTTGGCAACTGATTGATTATGTGAGAAGGGAATAGTCTGATAATACCAAAAGTTGAAATTGTAAATGTGAGTGACTAGAAAGATAATGGTGTCCTTAACAGTAATGGGAAAATTTGTAAGAGGAATGTATTAGAAGGAAGAGGAAGAGTTGACACTGTGACATTTGAAATGCAGATAAATCCATGCCTACTTATTGTGACTCATTGCCCTTAAAAAAAAAAAAAAATGCAGGGCAGCTAGGTGATGCAATGGATAGAGTACCAGTCTTGAATTCAGGAGGACCAGAGTTCAAATCTGATCTCAAATACTTAACACTTCCTAGCTATGTGACCCTGGGCAAGTCACTTAACCCCAGCCTCAGGGGGAGGAAAATGCAAAAGGAAGAACTCTTATTTTCAGGGCATTTGTTATAGCCATGAAATGAACTGGGGACAGTATTCCTAATTGATACTGTAACTGTGAATACCCAGGATATCCTAAGAAACCTATGCTTGGTACAAAAAAAGGAAGTTAGGAGTTTTTACAATAGAGGAATCCAGAATGAGGGAGTATTGGGGAGATAAAGATAGTTTTGGTTATATTTGAATACAAGCCCCAGAATTTAGCTATGGAAAGAGTGGGATGCAATCCAACTTCCCATTTTCTATTGGTTTATCTCATCCATTGGGAACATATCCTGAGCTTGTAGAAGGGGAGACAGCTAGGTGACACAGTGGTTAAAGTGCTGGGCCTAAAGTGAGGAAGTTCTGTGTTCAGATTAGATCTCAGACATTTAATAGCCATGACATAGCCATTAAGTAAGTGTCTGTGGTCAGATTTGACCCTGGACAAGTCACTTAATTTGTCGGCCTCAGTTTCCTCAAATGTAAAATGGCGATAGTAATAGCATCTGCCTCCCAGGGTTGTGTGGTAATATTTGTAATTAAGATATTTATAAATGAAATAATATTTTAAAAGCTCTCAATAAAGTGTCTGGCATTTAATAGGTGCTTAATAAATGCTTATTCCCTTCTCTTTACCTCTTCTTTTGAAAATACTGGCTTAGTCTTAGAAAATTGAGTGACTAAGAGATTAAGTGGCTGATCTGCTATGACACATGGTTACCTCTTCTTGTTGTCACTAGTGTAATATCTTGAGTTGGGTGTGAATTGGACTTGAGTGAGGCTTCTTTGACATCAGCCTTGCTATCTCCTCCAGAATCATTGTAGTCCAGTGGCAAGATACAGATCAGGACAATGACAATGACCCAGGATGCAATGGGTGACCTTGGCCTTTCTAAATTAAGATCTCAGTTTATCTGAGGTCTTGCCCATTTGATAATTAAGGGCTATGTAAGAATTAACACAAAAGATGACCGAATTTACCATCCCAATGATATATCAGTCTGAGAGGGAAAGACTCAGAATTTTTGGCCAAATAGAAAACAATTCAGTTACCAGCTAGCTTGCATAGTTAGGTGTTAGTAAGTTAAAAAAGGTTTGCTTATTTTGCCTGATAAAAAACTAAAGTTAAAAAAATAAGGTGTCCTCATTCATGACTCTGATTTTATTCCTAGTTGGGTACATAGAGTTAGAATTGTGTAATGGAAAAAAAGTATTCTAGACTTGGAAATCTTCTAGAAGATCAGGTTTTTTTGCTGATTCTTTCTTTTTTTGCTTTTATTTGTATCCCCAGTGTTCAGAAAAATGCTTGGTACATTGTAAGTGCTTAATAAGTGTTTTGCTAATTGACTCATATACCTCTAGGATATGAATACATTGTGAACTTTTAAAGAAAACATAAAAGAATATATAATTGCACTTTATTTTTGTTTGTAAATGTATTACTTTGTTACATTTTAAATATTCTGAACTGTCTCTCTTGCTCCCTCCCCACTAGAAAAGAGCCCCATTTCAGGGGAGGAGGATGTGAAGGGGGAGTGTAAAACCTTACTATGCACACTTCTGTTTTTCAGTTCTTTCTCTAGAGGTGGATAGTTTCTTTCTTAGTAGTTCTTTGTAGTTGATAATTTAGTCATTCACAGTTATTCTTCCAATAATATGGTTACTATTCTTGTTACTTGTTCTCATTACTTGTTACTTGGTTCTGTTCATATCACTCATTATTTTATAGAATATTTCTTAGAGTATTATTTCATCACAGTCATTTCTTAGAGTATTATTTCATCACATGTATTACAACTTGTTTAGATATTCCATAGTTGATAGCCATCTCCTCAATTTCAGTTCTTTGTACCACAAAAAGAGCTACTATAAGTTTTTTTTTTTTTTTTTTTTTTTTTTGTATATATAGATCCATTTCTTTTTTCCTTGATCCCTTTGGGATACAGACTAGTAGTGGTATTGCTGAGTCAAAAAATATGCACAGTATTGTTACCCTTTGGATATAGTTTCAAATTGTTCTCTAGAATGATTTACAATTTGCAATTCCATCAACATTGCATCAGTATGTCCCTATTTTTTAACATTTTTCTGTCATGTTAGCCACTCTGATGAATGAGATAATACCTCAAGAATTGTTTTAATTGAAATCTCTCTAATGAGTAGTGATTTGATTTTTTTAGATGATTTTGATAGATAACTTTGATATTTTCTTCTTTCTGAAAATCCTTTGTTCATATCCCTTAATCATATATCAATTAGGAAATAGCTCTTATTTTTCTAAATTTGATTCTGTTTCTTTGCTATAAAATTCCACAAAGTTAGAAGGAAAGCAGAATCTATTTCTTGCTTTCCTTCTAACTTTTTAGCTGCATTGGTTTTGTTTATGTAAAATCTCATTAAATATCATGTAATCAGTATTCATTTCACTTCCCACCATCTTCTCTGTCTCTTGTTTGGTTATAAACTCTTCCCTTATCCATAGATCTGACAAGTATAATTTTACATGCTTCCCTTTTTTGCATATTGTTATTTCCATTGTGAAACTTTGTTTTATGAATCCTCTCATTTTTCTTTTCAAACAACTTAAGATGTATAGATGTATTAATGATGGCAAATTTTAAGAGTTTGGAAAACTTTCTTAGAATAGTATGTTTGTCTTTGTAGCCAGATTAGGTAAAATTTCTAAGAGAAAATTTAAAATTAAAATTTCCCACTGTGAGATGTGTCCGTCTCAGTTTGTTCACAATCTTAAAGTGTAGATGAAATTGCTGATAATTTTTAAAATATAGCTTTCTTATTGATATCTTTTTTTCCCACATTATATTTATTTCCTAATTTGTTCTTTCCCACTTGTTGAATTATATACCTTTGAGACAATGGTTTAAAAAGAAAGAAAAATATGTTCTAATTTCAAATGCAAATGACACAACTGTTTTTTTTGGTTTTTAGAATTTAACCTTTTAGGATAATTCTGAAAAATAAAATTAATTTAAAGGAAAACTTTCTGCTAATTTAGAACATGGTAAAATAGCTTCCCCCTCTTAGTTTGTAGTTAAGCTTTGAGAAAATAGTTTATGTGAAATAAGCACAGAACCTTTTTGTTTATTTAGCATTAAAAAAAAAGCTTTTGGAAATAGCATGTAAAATTTTCTGTTTGAAAAGGTGGAAAATATGTTGCTTTAAGAAGCAATTTATTGACACCTTTCAAATGTCTCCTTTGTTTAAATGGTTCCTACTGCTCAGACTGTGGTTGGTTTGTGCTTAGCTTGGCTCTTCTCCTGAACAAATCATTAATGATGTTCTAAATCATGTCTCCCCCCTTACCCTCTCCCCCCAAAAAAAGCAGCTTGACCTTTAAGTTTATGCTGTTTCATATATTATTACTTGGGAATTATTTACTGCAGTCTGGGGAAGGGAACATCTTTATTGTCTTTTAGTTGTATATCAATATTCAGAATGCTATTTCTTTAAAGCATTATTCAGTATGATGCAATAGAACAGGACTTGAAGTCAAAAGACTTGAATCCATATTCTGCTATTTTATTAAGTCACTCTAGGTGAGTCTCTTTCCCTCTCTGAGCCTCATTTGATCATCTTAGGTGTATTGGATCCCCCTCCCACTACCATATAAGTCTATGATTTTGCTTTGGTCTTGATTGTATACAACTTTTCTTCAATAGGTTGATCATTGTTAATTTCTCCAGCAGCATTACTTGTTAGAGGAGACTTATGTCTTCTCTATGTTAGTCAAGAATACTCTCAAGATTTTCTATTAAAGTACTTTATGTATTTTAGTATTATCAACATGTAATGGAGTGATTTAAAAATACCAAGTAGCTTCCTGATAGGTTTTTTTTGTTTAATCATCATTAAAGTTTACACAAGTTACTGCCTTACGTGGAATAAATTTGCCTTACTAAATACTCAGAAAAAATGTGTGCAAAATAACATGTTATCCATTTAGCGCTTAATCAATGCTTTTTTCATTCATTCATGGAGGATTTAGTGGAAACAAACAACATTGAACTTAGTTTCAAGATAGGGATTGACTTCCAGGTCCTTGAGTCTCAATTTCCTCATCTATAAAATAGAGGTAACAATTCTTACCTAATACTTACGTTGTTATTAGGAATAAGAGTACATTTTGTAAACTCTTAAGTGCAATATAAATGTGAAGTGCAAACTTATGCAATTGTAAACTTCTTGAGGTCCTAGAATGTATTGTTTTTCACTTTTTAGTAGAAAAAGAGTTGGGCCAGTCATAGTAAAAACAAGAAAGAACAGATGGACAGCCTCAGTACTTTGCTGAGTTTTCAAAAAGTATTAAAACAGCCAAAGGAGACCCTTTTGCATGTTGAATAGATTCTCTGTAAGATTTACAGAAAGACATGGATGAAAATTGATTAGGATGATCTTACATTGGTAAGGTCATAGGTTTGCACATGAGTATTTAATGATTTTTTTTATTATTATTGCCTTTATACCTTAAGCATAAACTTTCTAAGACTTTAAGTCTTTCTGTTTCTTCAGGAAAACTCTTTTGAATGATTTTGGAAATTTTTGTTTCACCTTGTATGGTTGTATCATTCTTGGGAGCACTTGTAGAGATCTGTCTCCATTTTAGCTTAACTTTCTATAGTTTTGAAAACAAATGAAAAATAGCCAAACATTTTGTCAAGCATCTGCACACTGCAGAATATTTGAAAGCATTTTGGGTTTTCTAAGTAGCATATTGCCATAAGAGACTCAAATTCAAGGAACTTTAATAGCTAGCTTTAACCCTGGTCCTAAAAGAGGAAAATTGATCATGTTTATATGTGTGTGTGTATTTCTAAATTGCTTGATAGATCAGTTAAATGACAATATTTCATAAGGCTTCCGTTTTCTGGTTTGGATAATACATCTGTTTTTGCACATATTTGACAACTCATTCTTGCATTAAAATGATTTTCTGTGATGATCAGCTAGATTATATAAAGAGGACTATGCATGATTTGATTTGTAAAGGAGAAATGATAATGAAGGTATTTTTAAAAATCATTTAAGAGCAGTTAGTCCCAACTTTTTTAGTTGCCATATAATGAATCCTTGAAATACAGTTGCCAGATTGTGGGTATACATACAAAATCCCAGAATTGATTAAGGTTAAGTTACAAGTTTCATTTTAGATCTCTCTGCGAAAATAACTTTATGTTTGTATAGAACTAGTTATTTGTATGAGGGTTATATAGAATTGAAAGGTAGATTAGTGCCCATGATTGACTTCATCCCCTTTCCACAGAGCACTTCATTGCTTAGGATAAAAAGGTGCTTCTAGGTTTTTCAGACAGTATATTTACTTAGAAGATTGGCTATGCTAAAGGAAGGAATTTGTTTGTGAATTACTTATGATGAGGTTCTGAAATTGATTTGTGCCAGATTGAGTGAATGAGATAGACATACACCAGGGTAGAATAAAGTAATAAAGTTATTGTTGCTACTGAATCATTTTCAATTGTGTCCAGCTCTTCATTGTTATCTTGGCAGAGATACTGTAGTAGCTTGCCATTTTCTTCTCCAGCTCACTGTAAAAGTAGGGAAATTGAGACAAACAGGATCACACAGCTAGTAAGTTTCGGAAGCCAGCTTTGAACTCAGGAATATGTCTTCCTGACTTGAAGTTGTAAGTATCTCCTGTAAATTAAAATTTCTGTGTTTAGAGATCTATGAGTCTTTGATTTAAATATATGTAAACACATATACATATACATATATATATATACACACACACACACAAGTTCTTATCCTAAAGACTTTATTTTTGTTTAAATTTTAATAGTATTTTATTTTACCAAATACATACAGAGATAGTTTTTACCATTCACTTTTGCAAAATCTTGTGTTCCAAATTTTTCTCCCTCCCTAAAATAGTAAGAAGTCTAATACAGGTTAAACATGTGCAATTCTTCTAAACATATTTCCATATTTGTCATGCTGCACAACAAAAATTAGCTTAAAAGGGAGAAAAAAAACAAGCAAGCAAATAACACCACCACAAAAAGGTGAAAATACTATGTTTTAATCCACATTTAGTCTCCATAGTTCTCTTTCTGGATGCAAATGGCACTTTTCCATCACAAGTCTATTGGATTGCCTTGAATCATCCCATCATTGAAAAGAGCTTATTACATCACAGTTGATCATCACATAATCTTGTTGCCTTGTACAGTGTTCTCTTGGTTCTGCTCACTTCACTCAGCATCAGTTCATGTAAGCCTTTTCAAGATTTTCTGAAATCAGCCTGCTCTTCATTTCTCATAGAATAATAATATTCCACAATATTCATATACCACAATTTATTCAGCCATTCTCCACTTGATGGGCATCCACTCAGTTTCCAGTTCCCTGCCACTAAAAAAAAAAAAAAAAAAAAAAAAAAAAAAGGCTGTTACAAACATCTTTGCATATGTATGTCCTTTTCCTTCTTTTATAGTCTCTTTGGGCCACAGGTCCGGTGGTGACATTGCTGGATCAAAAGGTATAAAGACGTCTTTTCTAACACTGTTCTCTTAAATTGTTTTCCACAGAAAATTAGAAAAATAAGACTGGCTTGGCTGTTGAGAATGTTATCTGTCTTCTAGAACAAGTTCAGTTCTTTTTTGTAGTATATAATAATTCATCCTTTGGTTTGGAACACTGGTCTTCTCTGCCTTCAGTCTTTTAGCAATTCCATTACTTAGACAAAGCACAAGGGAATTATGATAGTTTTGACACTATCTCTTGTTTACATAAAACTGTTTAAGAGCATCCTTGTTCCTTGTTTCCCACTCTTCCACTTCTTCCCTGTAGGCAGGAAACTTCATGAGAGCCAGGTTGAGAATGATGTATGACTCAGCTTTTGGCAGTTAAATGGCTGCTTTGAGTACTTTTTTCCCCTTTATTTTATGTGAGTTTGGAAGGAGGAGAACAGAGAATGGTAAATATTAAATTGAAGAACACTTTAGCCCCCTCCCCTTTAACATTCATCTGAACAATTTAGGGATGCAGTTAACTTTAAGCTTTTCGCAATTGAAATCATCCATCTCCTAAATATCATGCTATCATATGTTTAAGGTTTTTTAAATAATTAAATGATATAAGAGATGGGATTCTTGGCCCAGTTATGATTTTTATTTAATATTAAAGGGCTATTTTGATATTTATCCCAAAATTTAAAATTACTATTTTTTTTTACAGTTAATCTTCTCAATACCATCACTGTTCATGTACTCACAATTGTTTATGCAATACTATGTAGATTTAAAAACAGAGAGCTGAAAGGGATTTTGATGCTGATTCATCCTTGCTTATTCTCTCATTCTGATCTTTTTATTAATTCATTTAATCCATCAGTAAACATTTGTTAAACTTAGGCCCTTCTGAGTCTATAAATTTATGATCCTGTACATACCTTTGCAAAATAAGTCCTTTGGAGTAGAAAGAAAAGCAGGACATCTGTGTGAAACTAGTTTAGCTACTTGCATTGTGATCACTTGCAATGTGACCACAAATAATATCACTTAACTAATTTCTGAGCCTCAGTTGTATCATCTACAAGATGGCTGTGATAATACTGTAATGTATGTCATTTGACTCAGTTTGATTGACAGTTCATTTGGGTGCTGGATGGAACAAAGTGAGATATTCATGAATCATGTAATCCCAGTAGACAGTGATTCTTTCAGTCCTTTTCTACCTTTACTAACTGGTAGAGTTGTTATTGTAAACTAGTACTCTCTTAGTAATGAAGCACATTCACACGTCTCTGAACATTTAACAAAGGCTAAGGTTTACTTTACCCTAACATGACAAGAATGTACAACAAGGTTTTTAACTTCTCTGTAGGCATGTCTCTTATATCTACCTGGAACTGCATCTGGTCAATAAGTCACTAAAGTATGGCAATTCATATGGTCTCAGGCACCCACAAAGTCTGAGAAGTCCTGACTTCAAATGGCTAGGATCTTTGATACCTCAGACCAGGAAGCTGCATCAGAGAAGTTGGAACTAACAGGTTTGCATGGGGAGAAGTCAGAGAGCCTTCATCAGGAAACCATTAGTCCTATCTAGGTTGTAAAGCAAATGCTTTGTTAACTTTAAAAGTCCTATAAAATTAGTTGTTTGTGGAACTATTAGAAATAGTAGGACGAGAAGAACAGAGTCAAACAGTGTAGTGTGGGATACAAAGCTTGGGAGTGTGTCATGAGACCTGGGCACTGATTCTATCTTTGTTGTTAATTCATCAAGTGACCTTATAAATTACTCAGTACTTTTTAAGTACTGAGTAATTTTAAAATAGGGTGGGGGCATTGTTGAACCAACCAACTAACCTTAAGTGCTTCCTATATGCTAGGTATTGTGCTTAGTAGTGAAGATTTCTTTTAAAAAACATCAAAATGGGGGCAGCTAGGTGGCACAGTGGATAAAGCACCAGCCTTGAATTCAGGAGGACCCGAGTTCAAATTTGGTCTCAGACACTTAACACTTCCTAGCTGTTGTGACCCTGGGCAAGTCACTTAACCCCAGCCTCAGGGGTGGGGGGAGAGAATTTAAAAAAAAAAAAAAAAAAACAACATCAAAATGCCCCTGCCAAAGGGCCTTATATTCTAATGGGGGAATACGAACATAAAGGAGAATGAAAGATGGCAGCTCAGATCTTGCTCTAAAATGTAGGCTCCAAGGAAAAAAAAACTCACCAATAAAAAAAAGGGAGCCAACAGGGTGGAGTTGGGGTGAACAGATCATTTGTGAAGGCCTTTCTAGGTCAGAGTGATTAGGTAATTGGCCATCATTGGGATTAAGCCTGTGCATCTTGATAACTTTGATGGAATGGATGTCTTTAATATGTCATTTTCTAGATTTTTTAAATTGTTTTTGACTGTGGAAATACAATAATTTATAGGAAAAGGAATAAAATTAAATTTGCAATGAAAAATTTGTCTGGGGATATGGAAGTGGAAGCAAGGAGACATAGCTACCCTTCTTCCTTTGTCAGCCAAATTTATTTATTTGTTGTTTATTTGTTTTGATAGTATTTTATTTTCCCAAATACATAAAAATTTAGTTTTCAATATTCACCTTTGTAAAACTTCATTTTCCAAATTTTTCTCCCTTCCCTTTCCCTAAGACAGCAAGCAATCCAATATAAATTAAACATCTGTACTTCTTCTAAACATATTTCCATATTCCTCATGCTGCACAAGAAAAATCAGATCAAAAGGTAAAGGAAACATTAGAAAGAAAAAAGCAAGCAAACAAACAACAAAAATGTTAAAAAAATAATAATAATAATAATACTGTTTTGATCCACATTCAGTCTTCAGTCTCCACAGCTCTCTCTAGATGCTAATGGCCCTTTCCATCACAAGTCTATTGGATGTGTTTTGAATCATTTCATTGTTGAGACGAACCAAGTTCATCATAGTTGATCATCCCATAATCTGGTTGTTCTTATGTACAAATGTTCTCTTGATTTTTCTCACTTCATTTAGCATCAGCTTATGTAAGTTTTTCTAGGCTTTTCTGGAATCAGACTTCATCATTTCTTATAGAACAATAATGTTCCATTATATTCATGTGTCATAACTTATTCAGCCATTCCCTAACTAATGGGACATCTACCCAATTTTCAATTTTCTGCACTATAAAAATAGCTGCTACAAACATTTTTGCACATATGGGTTCTTTTCCCTATGATCTCTTTGGGTGTCAGTAGAAACACTGCTAGATCAAAGAGTATGCAGTTTGATAGCCCTTTGGGCATAGTTCCAAATTGCTCTCCAGAATGGTTGGATCATTTCAAAACTCCCCCAACCAAATCATCAGCCAAATTTATAAGTTAAACACAGACTATAATATATCAGGAAATAATGATATGCCAAATAAGCTGACTATTTTGGTGAATAATTTATAATCTAATGGCTTCCTATCACTTCCAGGAGCAAATATAAAATCTATTTCTTCTTCAGAACCCTTCATAAGACTCCACCTTTACCCCAAACCTCCATGTTCTCTGCAGTCCAGTAACACTGACCTCATTACTATTCTTGGAACAAAACACTCCATCTCCTGAAATGAGGTACATTCACAGGTTGCTCAAGGCCTAGAAGGTTTCCCTCCTCATCTCCACCTCCTGATTCCCCTGATGTCTTTGTTTTAGCTAAAATCCCATCTTCTACCTATTCCCAATCTTTCTTACTCTTCTGTTCAGTACCTTTAATTTATTCTGTATATCTTAATACATTATTATTAGCATGTTGTCTATTCCATTAGATAGTCCCTTCTCTGAAGGAGTTCACAATCATTGTATCTCCAGGACTTATTGTGCATGGCACATAATATGTGCTTTAAAACTTATAATGAATGATATGTTAAAATGTTTGGGGGTTTCTTTCCACAGATTCAAACCCTGATGAATAGAATATTAAACATAAAATATGATATGGTTTTACTAAGAATTATTAGTATTAATCTGGACAAGTGACTGGTACTAATAACTACTAATAGGCCAAAATAATCTTTTTTGTTTGATTCAAATTTATTCTTCTCAAAGTAATATTGAGGTCTTTTTTCCTTCAGTTAACAAGAATTTTGTAGGGAATAAATATATATATGAAATAAGGAGTGATGATGGTCAAATAAGAAATCAGGCAAAAATATATTAGCATGGACTATAGTTTTTGGGGTTGGTAGGCTATCTTTAGATGACATTTGTTGTCTAAATTCTTAACTAAATATTTTGGATAGCAGTCATCCTGTACATCAAAGTAGCTTCTAAGAGGTATGAAAGTCAATGCAGTTGTTTTAAGTTTTCTGCTGTGGTGTCTTTGATGATATTTGGAATCAAGTATCTTTGCCTTCTCAAACTATCCACTAGTCCAATAAAAATCTTTATATAAATTTACATTGTAGGTATAAGTGTACAGAAAATGGATTGTACTTTCTCAAGATCCTTTCTGACTGCTTAGATCTGGATTTTTTGAGTTGGTTCTAAACAAATAGAGTAAAGTCTCTGGGTAAACAGAACAAAAGTACAAAGACTCTTCCTTCCTCTTTCCAACATTGAGACACAAATTTTATAGCAAAGCATCAGGGTTTTGTGAAAACTATGGTACTAAATGGCTATACTTCATATGAGACAAGAAACTTTAATTCCATTGTTTTGGGACTAAGACAGCAAGCACCCTAAAAAAACAGACATGTATTGAAGGCCTCCAGACCAGACAGACTTTTCCAAGAGAAAAAGGAGAATTTTGTTTTCATCAGCTAGAAAAATAATAATTTGTTATGGAGAACTTTCTTTTTTACTTACTCTCTAGAAAGAGAAGACAGTGTTTTGAAAGAAGACTTAAAGAGAAGCAATAATTACAAGGAACATTCTTATAACACACCGAGTATAATATTGAAAATACTGTATAAAAGTTCTAGCCTGCTGTTGGAAATACCTTCTCTTACTATTACATTCAGACTTCTAAGGTCCTTTTCAGCTCTAAATTGATGATTCTATGATTATTTCAATCTTATTCTACAATAATCCTCTTTTTGTATTATATGTTCAGGCCAAAACCTGAGATTAGCCATGCCTCTAATGTAATATTCTTCTTTCCATCTATATCCATTTAGGATTTTCTGAAAAATCTTCAATTCTTATTCTGAATTTGACAAATATCAACAAATGTTGTTCCATAGGAAAAAAAAAACCATTAAAAATACTGTTTATGAATATATAATATGTGTGGTCAGTCAGTAAACATTTTTAAGTGTCTGCTTATGTGCCAAATACTCTGCCAAAATAAAGATACAAATATGAAGAAGAAAAAAAAAACAGCCCCCTACTCTCATAGAGCTATGTAAACCTGATGGGAAAAGACAACACACAGAAGGAAGTTGGAAAGAGATCAGGGAGGAAGGAAAGTACCTGGCAGGGAGCATGAGGGCAAAGTCCAGCAAGAGGGCAGGGGGAAGGGGACGGGGAACGAGAGATGGCTGGCTGGGGACACCCTCTTTAAATGATGCTTCTGGGAGGAACTCTCTGATATACCCTTTATTCAAAGGGCTGATGCTAGTTGGAGACACTATTGATGAGGTCTAATTATAGGGGCTGATAAGGTCATGCAGGAAGATGAGGTTCCTGGAGAGTGAGGAAATCCAAAGGAGTGTAGCCAGATGGAAATTCAGTATTTTCCATTACTTCTGGAAAGAGGATGTCATTTTATTTTCCTGTGACTTTCATTACTATCCTAATGCCTTTCCAAACAGGAACATCTCTTCCCTGGGGTTAAGTGATCCCTTATAGTTCTTGCCTTTCCCTTGCCTAGAATTAACCTTATTGAGAATAAGAACAAATTTGGATATGGGTTTTTTGTTTATTTATTTGTTTTGTATTTGTAACCATAGTGCTTGGCACATAATCACCTAATAAATTTTTTTTGTTCATTTCATTATCTGTTAAATGACTGTTTATATAACAGTATATATTTGTGTATGTATGTTCATAGAATGTTTTAGCTTTTAATCAGGAAAATTACTTATCCCTAGTATCAATTTTAGTTGGGGGTATAGAGATAAAATGTGATGTAGTTGAAAGAGAGCAGATACACAGTGCAGTGGGATAAAGTTCTGGGTTCATGTTCAGTCCAGTCCAACTCTTTGTCACCCCATTTATAGTTTTCTTGGCAAAGACACAGGAATGGTTTACCATTCCTTCTCTGGATCATTGTATAGAGGAAACAAAACAGACAGAGTTAAGTGACTTGTCCAAGGTTACACAGTAAAATCCAAGTTCAAATCTGGCCTCAGGCACTAAACCATTGTACTGTCTTTGCCTAGAAAACCCCAAATGGGGTCACACACAGAGTTGGACCTTTCTGAAATGACTAAACAATAACAACAGAAATTGAAAGAGCCTAGAAGCAAATGATTTGGAATTATTAGTCTAATGCTTCCCTGCCACTGAACTCACTCTAACCTTGACCAGGTCATTGAATCTGGACCTCAGCTACTTCATCTTAAAAATGGGGATAGTACCTCTATTTGATTCAAAAGAGATGTTTGTGAAAGAAATTGGAAAAATGTAATATATTGTCAAGTAATAAGATACTTAATGCATAATTTATATTAATATTACATAATATATATTAATTACATGTAGTAATATAAGTTTAAATTATTTATATGTTAAACTATATATGTAATGTATGGGGACTACATATTTTCCCTGTATATCAGGAAAGTGATTACAAGAAATAGTTTGATACAAGCCAAATAGCTCAGTCACAGCATAATCTTGGAAGTGGTCTGGTAAACATGCATTAAAAGCCATATACAGTTCATATGTTATCTTGTTGAAAAGGAAAAGGATTGTTATACCTAAGAGTATTAAAATAATAAAATTCTCCCAAGGAAATACTAAAGAAGAGAAAGGGACCTGTATGTGCCAAAATGTTTGTGGCAGCTCTTTTTGTTGTAGCTAGAAACTGGAAAATGAGCGGATGCCCATCAATTGGAGAATGGTTGGTAAATTATGGTATATGAATGTTATGGAATATTATTGTTCTATAAGAAATGACCAATAGGATGAATACAAGAGCTTGGAGAGACTTACATCAACTGATTCTGAGTGAAACAAGCAGAACTAGGAAATCATTATACACTTCAACAACGATACTGTATGAGGATGTATGCTGATGGAATTGGATATCTTCAATATGGAGAGGAGTTAATCCAATTCCAATTGATCAATGATGTACAGAATCAGCTATACCCAGAAAAGGAACACTGGGAAATGAGTATAAACTGTTTGCATTTTTTGTTTTTCTTCCCAGGTTATTTTTACCTTCCGAATCCAATTCTTCCTTTGCAACAACAACAACAAAATTCGGTTCTGCACATATATATTGTATCTAGGATATGCTATAAAATATTTAATATATATGGGAATGCCTGCCATCTAGGGGAGAGGGTGGAGGGAAGGAGGGGAAAAATTCAGAACAGAAGGGAGTACAAGGGATAATGTAAAAAAATTACCTATGCATATGTACTGTCAAAAAATGTTATAATTATAAAATTAAATTTTAAAAAAGAGTACAGTTATGTTCTGAAGCTATGGAGGGATATTTTTATATAATAGGTATGATTTATTGATATAATTAATCTAAAACTTTTCTCTTAAATGACATTAGTTATCTATGTTATGCTATATCATTTTATCTTGTTATGTCATATTGTATAAATAAAACAATAAACATAAAAAAGAGATGTTCAAATGAAAAAATAAAATAACAAAATTCAGACTTCTAAGATTCATATTTTTGTAACCAAATCTGTGTTTAATGGTAAAGTTAACTTGTTGAATACCAAAATCCTTTAACAAATATTTGTTTCAAGATAACTGTATAAACATATATACATATATCGTATTTAACATACTTTAACATAGTTAACATGTATGGGACTACCTGTCATCTAGGGGAGGGGTTGGAGGGAAGGAGGGGAAAAGTGGGAACAGAAGGTTTTGTAAGGAAATTACCCATGCATATGTTTTGTATATAAAAACCTATAATAAAAAATAAACTTAAAAAAATTTTTTTTCTCTTTGATTTTTTTGTGTGTAAATGATTGTAGAAATTTGCTATCTACAATTTATTAATATCATTGATGTTCATATTATTAACTAGTGTTACTTGGCACAAACATATATTTGTTAGCAAAAAAGAACTTTTCTGTGATCTTTACTATCTTTGTGATTAGTACTTTAATGTGAAAACTTTTTTTTTAGTTTTAATTAATCCTTAATGATATTTAACATATGTCAGGAAAAAAAGTTGAGATTGATAACTAGTATTTTTAATAAATTTTAGAGCTCTTAGTTCCAGTAACTTAAAAGAGGTGGGGGAAAAAACTGTCAAAGAAGTATTCAGTCAAGGAAATACAAATAGCAAGAAATTCGAACAAAGGCTAAATTAATTTTAAACAATTAAAGAAAAATTTTCATTTGGATCAGTTGGATATCTGCATATTAATAGTTTGATAAATTATGTTCATTCCTATCTTCTAGCTTAGTAAATTTATGCTTTGGCAAATTTCCCAAAGTTTCTTCCCCGCTCCTATTTCTATGTTTTCTTATTTGTTATAAATATTCAATAATTTATTAATAAGGGGTTTCTACTATCATCATGTTTTGTTGTTGTTGTTGCCATTGATTGCCTTTAATACATTTAAATAGAAATCAAATCTGTCTGTTGAACTCTCTCTTCAAATTCCATGCCACTGCACAAGAACTGGTGAAAAGGAAAATTGTACTAGACATGGAGTCAGCTAAAACTTGGATTCATATCCTATCTCCAACACTTATTTAGCTGTGTAATTACACAGCTTTCCTCATTGAGTTTCACTTTCCACCTCTGTAAAATGGGAATGATAACGAGTTCTTGTAGTACTGATCTCAGAGTGCTGTAAAAATCAATTGAGATAGTTTATAGAAAAGTGTTTTGCAAATCTTAGAATGTTTTGTTGTTATTATGGTAATAATTTCTTCAGAGAAGCATAGGATCTCTCATACTAGATACAATTAACTATCTAGAATTCCACCAAAGTCTTCCTATTGTGCTTCATTATGATATGAAAATGATTTGCCATTCTCAGAAAATAATGCTAATATGTGTACATGTCTCCTCTGATGGAACATAAGCTCCTTAAGGATAGACACCATGCTTTTTTGTCTTTGTATTCCCAGCACTACTACAGTGCCTGACATTCAACAAGTGCTTAATTAATTCTTGTTGATGAACTAAAAGACTTCAGAGTGAGGACCTGTTGATGAACTTTATATCTCTTTTCTGAGAACCAACATAGAGAAAATGAGAGAAGCTCATTACCAGAAGATTAGTAACGAGGTATTGGATATTTTAGTTACAGCAACTCAAGAAAATGTCTGCTACGGCATGGATTGGCATTAATATGGGGAGTAACTACACTGGTGAAATCATAGGTTTTTGGAAATATTGAGGAAATTTTTAAAAACATAATTCGAAACTCAGAGAAGGGGGTTTTCTTATTGTGGAGTTTTCATGCTTGCATTTCTAAATTCTCCATCTCCCAGATGTCAGGTGACTCACAAGGTTGCCAAACAATGGGAATTCCATCTCCTTTTCCTTTGTTTAGTCCCAGTTGGCACAGTTATGTATGACTCAGAGGCTGTGTTTTTCTGTAAAAGAAAAGTTGCTCACTCAGAAGTGGTGATAACTTTCATTTTATTTAATAACATACTAGACATTTCAAAAATAGAAGTCAGCTTAATTTACAAAAATGATATTTTTTCAATAGTTTGGCTATTTTAAATGGGACCTTTTAAAATTTTAATTTAATTTTTTAAAAAATTAAATGCTTTAAAATCATAGCTTTGATTCTCCCCAAAATATAGTAGAACTTGCTAAAAGCCTGTGAACAGGTAGCTTGAAGGGATGGCAGACTTGGTAAATTTAGTGGTACTTGTTTTTAAATTTAGTTTTTATTTTTTAAGATAGAAAAATTATGGGCATGTTTATTGTGTATTAATGAAAGTGATCAAAGGGCCAAGCTTCTGGTGGAAATGGGAATATGGGGTAAAGGACACAAGTAGAAGAGTTTATTTTGACAAGGAGGAGAACAACATATTCCTCAAAGACTAGAGCAAAGGAAGAGGAAAGTACATAAAAAAATTTAAAGAAAATTTTAGTTGTAAGAGAAAATGATAATCTCATTACAGATTTAATCTCTGCTATAATTTATTGAAGCTATCACTGAGTATTAACACAATCTGGTTTTTGAAAGTTATCAGTTCATAAAAAATCAGGAGCTTGGTAACATATCAAGAAGCCCCTTTTTGGTTGACTGAAATTTCAGTAGTGTATATTCTCCCTACACCCATGTAAATTGCAACTCCATCACTAGTTTTAACTAGTAACATCTTATTCATTTCTTGTCAGTGGATAAGGCAGTAATCATTTATTAAGGACTTATTTTGTGTTTGGCACAGTACTAAGCAAGCATTGGGGATACAAAGAAAGATAAAAGACAGTTCTTGTTAAGGAATTTGCTATCCATTGAGGGAAGAAAACCGATAAAAAGCTGAAAAACAGTTTACTTGGGAATGAGGAAATCTAGAGGAATTTAGCCAGGTGGGAAAAAAATTCATTCATCATCATGAGTAAATAAATGTTGGGCATGGAGTCAGGATGACTTGATTTTTAAATACTGCATCATATACGTCCTGTGTAAATTCTCCAAACCTCAGTTATGCCATCTGTAAAATTGCATTTAAAATAGTACCTATTTCTGGGGTTGTGAAAATTTCGTGAGAAAGAAAATTTAGGAAAGTACTTCCCAAATCTTAAAGAACTGTCTTTGGGTCAGTTATTATCAGTATTAATCTACCTAGTGCAGTAGGTGTCTTCCTTTTGTTCTTTTAATTTTTGGATAGATGTAACACTGCCACCTGTCTTTTTTTCTCAATATGTGACCCACCTGTTCCTTTTCCATATTCTTGATAATGCTTTTTATGCCTCTTCTGAAACATATACCTTCATTTATAAGATGCCATAAATCACTTAACTGGAATAGTTTAAATAGAATAATTTTTAAAAACATACTCTGAAGATTTTAAAGAAGTACTAATATACAAATACATCATAAATTTAAATTTTATTCTTTTCATATTCATAATTTATATTTACATGTGCATTTTTTTTCAAAATATTTTCACATTCATTATTTCATTTCATTTTACAACACTCCTGTAAGAAAAGAATTTAACCAAAAAAATTGAACTCCAGAACTATTTTGGGGAGCTTTTTGTCAATTTTTAAAACAGTTTATCAACAATCATGTATTGAGCATTGCACTGATGATGCAAAGACAAAAAACCCACATTTGTCTTTCAGGAATTTATATTCTATGGGAGTAAGCTTCATTTGCCAATGCATACCTAATAAATAAGATGGGAGTTGGAAGGATGAAGGAAGGGAATGACTAGGCCTTAGATTAGACAACTACAACATGTAGTTGTCACCTGATAGAATTTTGAAGAAATAAAAGGGATTCCAAATGGCAGAGTTGTGGTACCAGGCATGTAGGACACCTAGTGCAAAGATGTGGAGATAAGAGCAAGATCACCATGTATAAGAAATGGAATGCAGATATGGGGAATAGTTTATCATAAGATTAGAAAGGTTAATTGGGGCCAGGTTGTGAAGGGCTTTAAAAACTGAACAGTGACCTTATATTTGATATCCAAAGGCACTAGGGAACATTGGTATTTATTAGGGACTGACAAAGTCAGGCTTGAACTTTAGGAAAATCACTTTGGCAGCTGTGTGGAGGATCAGTTGGAGAAAAAAGATACTTAAGTGGGAAAACCAATTAGGAGGATTTTGCAACAACTGGTGAAACATGATGAGGGCCTAAGCTAAGATAGTGTTGAGTAAAGAGAAAGGTGATAGTGAAAAAATATTGGTGGAGATAAAACAAAATTTGACTACTGATTGGACATGTAAAGAGAGTGAAGAATTTCAGATAATGTCAATTTTGTGAAAATGAATGCTAGGAAGGATAACAGAACCCTCGATCAAGAAAAATAGGGAAGTTAGGAAAGGAAGTAATTTTAGAGGGAAGATATGAGCCCAGTTCTGTACATGTAAAAAGTTGAGAATTGTGAAAGGTATGTCCCGTTTGATCTGATAGCCATTTGGAGATATACTACTAGAACACCCAAAAGATCTCCATAGAATATGAATGAATGGAGCACATATTTAAGCATTTATATCTCAAGTATTATGCTAAGTGCTAGGGATACAAATAGAAAAGATGAGACGAGTATGAGCTGTGATTGGGTAAGATGACACAGTCCAGAGAGTTCATTTGCAGTGGAGGTTGAAATGCCCTGAAATCCTAAGGGTGCGACAATAGGAGAGATGACAAGGTCTAAAGTTGTCTTTAGTTTGCATAAATAGTTAATATGACAATTCTGGGGAGAGTCCTTAGCTTAAAATAACAGTGCTGGTAGACTGCAGGACATAGAGGCAGAATAGTAGTAAAGTCTGAAGGATCTTAAAAGGTAGTGGCAGTGGTATTGGTAAGACCTGCGGGTCCTTGATGTCATCAGCAGGTATGGAATTGACTCCCATCACATCCATACCCTGTGACCAGCCAAGCTGTTAAGAATGAGGACAAAAAAACATCAAAATTGGGATCCCTTAAAGGGACCTGTATGTGCCAAAATGTTCATGGCGGCCTTTTTTGTAGTGGCTAGAAACTGGAAAATGAATGGATGCCCATCAATTGGAGAATGGTTGGGTAAATTATGGTATATGAATGTTATGGAATATTATTGCTCTGTAAGAAATGACCAGCAGGATGAATACAGAGAGGATTGGAGAGACTTACAGGAACTTATGCTGATTGTTGTACACTTCAACAACGATACTGTATGAGGATGTATTCTGATGGAAATGGATATCTTCAACAAAGAGAGGATCTAATTCAGTTCCAATTGATGGACGGAATCAGCTACACCCAGAGAAGGAACACTGGGAGATGAGTGTAAACTGTTTGCATTTTTGTTTTTCTTCTCAGGTTATTTTTGCCTTCTGAATCCAATTCTTCCTGTGCAACAAGAAATTCAGTTCTGCACACATATATTGTATCTAGGATATACTATAATACATTTAACATGTATGGGACTGCCTAGCATCTAGGGGAGGGAGTGGAGGGAAGGAGGGAAAATTCGGAATAGAAGTGACTGCAAGGGATAATGTTGTAAAAAATTACCCGTGCATATATATGTACTGTCAAAAAAAAAGTTATAATTATAAAATTAATTTTTTAAAATGTAAAAAAAAAAAAAAAGAAATTGGGATCCCTTGACACTCTGGAGGTCTTTGTGATCACTGCTTTCTTTTCTAAATGTTCTAAATGTATCTATTCCTTCTAATAATTTTGTCAGTAACCAAATTCAGTTGCCTAGAGTTTGCTAACTTTATTCTCTTCCCTTTTCAAAAATGAAGATAATATTTGCCCTTCTCCAGTCCTACAGTACATCCTCCATTTGCCATTGAGCCTTCAAATATCAGGGACATCATATCTGATGTCTTTGTCATGCAGTTCTTCAGGATTAGGCCATCTAGGTGCTTACTCATGTCATTTTATATATATTGGCTCTCTCCATCTTATTAGCCATACTTGTTCTATTCTTTCTAATCCAAAGGTCATTCTTTTTGGCAGAGAAAACAAGCAAAATTAGAATTAAGTATCTCTGCTTTTTTACTCAGGACATTATGAAAGCACATAGCATAGTAACCTGCAAACACTATAGAGCAAAATCCAGACCATCTCAAAGGCCTAGCTCAAATCACATCTGCTTCATGATGCAAGAAAAGATTGTATAAAGCTGAGGGGCTGATAAATTGCGTACATTTTGGGTGATTCTCTGTATGATGCATGACTGTATGAAAATTCTAGATGTGTTGAAAAAAATGGTATGCAACACAAAGGAGCATAGCATATAAGATGAGACTGAAAAGTTATTTTGGAATCAGGATATAGTAGGACTCAAATTCTAGATTTTATTGTTTTCACTTAATATTGGTAGTCAATGGAGAACCATTGATGGTTTTGAAAAGTAGAATGCTATGACCATAGCATTGGGAATATTAATCTGGTTTTGAAGTTTTTAATTTCAATGGAATGGAGGAAAATATTAGAAATGAACATCTCTACTATCCATGTAGAGATAATGATCAGAGAGAAATGAAAGCTATATAAAAACAATACTTTTTCTTTTAAAGAGATGATGGCAATAGCCTAGATGAAACATAAGGAATAATGTGAAACAGAGTAGAAGAGTGAAAGAGGTATTGTGGAAAGAGATTCTAAAGGATTTATTAACTAATTGATATGGGAAAGGAAGGGGGGCCTAAAAGGGTAGTTCAGTTTTGAGTTTGATAGAGTGACTAGGGCTTTTTTTTTTTTTTCCCCCTGAGGCTGGGTTTAAGTGACTTGCCCAGGGTCACTTAACTTGCTAGGAAGTGTTAAGTGTCTGAGACCAGATTTGAACTTGGGTCCTCCTGAATTCAGGGCTGGTGCTCTACCCACTGCACCACCTAGCTGCCCCATGACTAGGGCTTTTATAGAAATTTTTGGGAGGATAAAATGAGAAATTTTTTTGATATGTTGAATTTGAGCTATTAGCCAAGCAACAAGATAGGCAGAGGGGTCTTGTAGATATGAATGAATGACTAGCCCAACACTGGAGAGCGAAATATAAAAACAAAAGAGTCAGGACCCTCCACAAGCTTATTTTCTAAGAGATTATCTATCTGGGAACATGGTGGTCTGGGAAGTCACTAGCATTGTGAACTGAGCAGAAGGGCAATCAGTTGACCAAGCTTTCTGGAGATGTTGGTGATACTGATTTTATTACAGTTCTTTGAGCAAGAGAGATAGGAAAGCTTTGGGAGGAATTGTGAGCAGCAAAGTGAGAAATTATAGTGGTGATGATACGGATACCTAACCCTAGGAAACCTAGGACTGTGAAAGAGTTAGCTCTAACCTCCTGAGGGCTGGACAAGATATTTGAAATTGTTTCTTTGGAGTTCAGAAAAGATTTGAGACATGAAAGTCAACCAGTAATAATTGAAATTATGAGAGTGAACGAGGTTGCCGGTTTGGTTTATCTCATTATGTGAAGCACCAAAGGTGTTTATTCATGTCGTCAAACAAAACTGTTCCTCTCCTTTTGAAATTGATGACCTTTTTCTTTATCTTTTTCACTGTGGGAGTGGGAGAGGAGGAGAAGGTTTTTTGAAATTGACAAATGCATCTAATCTTGCAGCAGTTGATTTGTCAGTTTCACCAAGAGACTAGTATCCTCCTTTTTTAAATGGGAGATGGAAAGAGAGCTGTGTTCTCAATGGCCATTGTGTATATTACCCTTTTCAAAAAAAAACTTTTTAAATGACTGTTATACTTAAGCTACCACATATTAGCTCCTCAACTCAGGAAAAAAAAAAAACAAACACTTAATTTTTGGTGTACTCTCCACTAGTACATGTTGTATGTGAAAAGATTTCTATAATTTGTACTTTGACATTCCATTTCCTTTGGTACTAAGTTGTTATTTTAATACTAACAACATAGATTCAGCCACAGGCATTCATGTAGAATGTTGTTAGAGTTTTTCACAGTGCTCATTTTATTTTTAAAATATGCTTGAATTTTAGAACTGGTCACTCTGATGAGCTGATGATGTGGGAAATGTGATCATGCAGTGATCATGCAGATTCTGATGTGTTATATTCAGATTCAGTCCAGAGAATAATAAAGTGTCTAAACTTGTCTGCCATTATAAGAAATCTCAGATTTGAATCTAATGATTCATATCCCCCCATTCTTCAGTGTTTTCCACTATATTCCACAGATAATCTGTGTGCAAATTAAATGATGGGAGTTTTAGTGTAGGACCTGATGAGTATCTGCATGGTTGAGGCTGAAACTGAATTGACGTACAACTAGAGGCCTTTCCTTTCAAAGTATGTGATCCTCCCTATAATGAGTTGGTGCCACTGACCACACAAAATAGAAAAAATATCATAAATCAAAATATGTAAATTTAAAATTATTAAATACTGACTGCTGGGTTAAATGCACAATTCCTATGGACAAAGAATACTAAGGAAAACAACCATTTTTTTTTTTATTTCTCAGAAATAAATGGATAAATACTAGATATGTATGCCAGAGAGATTTTTTTAAAGGGAAAAGAATCTTATCTGTACAAAAATATTCTTTTTGTAGTTGTTAAGAATTGGAAATTGAGGGGGGATGTCAATCAATTGGGAAATGGCTAAGCAAGTTGTAATATATGATTATAATGGAATATTATTGTGCTATAAGAAATGAGCAGGATGATTTCAGGAAGGCCTGGAAAACCTACATGAATTGATTCAGAGTGAAATGAGCAGAACCAAGAAAATATTGTACACAATAATAGCAGTATTGTATGATGAATTGTAAATGACTTAGCTCTTCTCAGCAGTCTGAGAATAATCTAAAACAATCCCAGAGGACTTAATGATGAGAAATGCTCTCTGTTTCTAGAAAAGAAATGATAGCATCTAAATACAAACTGAATTTTCTTGCTTGCTTGCTTGCTTTCCCCCCCCACACAAAATGACTAATACTAAAATTGGCCAGTTTCTTTTTTTAATCAGCTGGTGTTTATGTTCAGATAATTTTTGTATATTGTAAGTAAAGGGATATCTGAAATGTCCACAGTCCTTAAATCTCTTGGAATATGACAAGTTCTGTGGGGAACTACATATCAGTTACTAAGCATCAGTTATTGTAATTAACTTAAGAGACTTTTAGAAAAAGCTTGCTGCTTTTAAGAAGCTTTCCTTAGACTTGTTTTTCAAAGCCTTAAATTAACTGGTTATGATATAGTTCAGTAAGAAGTAAGAAGGGAAGGGATTTCAGGGGAAGGTGTAAGTAGTAAATCAGGTAAATTTGTTATCCATTCTAACAACTTTTAACACTTGCACAGCTGTTTCCTGTGTTGAATGTGGGAGAAGACAGGATGTGCAAAGAACTTTTTTTTTTAGTTCTTAGTATTTTATTTTTCTCCAATT
Organism: Sminthopsis crassicaudata; assembly: GCF_048593235.1. Lineage (NCBI taxonomy): Eukaryota > Metazoa > Chordata > Mammalia > Dasyuromorphia > Dasyuridae > Sminthopsis > Sminthopsis crassicaudata. The sequence continues at coordinate 481,803,182 of NC_133617.1, read as the reverse complement.
ACATGTAAAAACTTTTTTAACATTTGTTTTAAAAACTTTGAGTTCCTAATTCTCTCCCTTTCTCTTCAATATAGGTTACACATGTATAGTCATGCAAAACATTTCCATATTACTCATGCATGTTGTAAAAGAAAACATAAACCAAAAAATAATAATAATAACCCAACCTCAAGAAAAAATAAAGTTTAAAAAAAGTAAAAAACAAAAACCTGTATTCAGATACTATCAGTTCTTTCTCCAAAAATGGATAGCATTTTTCATCTTAAATCTCAGAATTGTCTTGGATCACTGTATTGTTGAGAATAATTAAGCTAGTTACAGCTGATCATCTTACAATATTGCTATTTGTACAAACTGCGTTTTATTTTTCATCAGCTCACATAACTCTTTGCAGGTTTTTCTGAGAGTATCTTGCTCATATCTTATAGCACAGTAGTATTCTCTCACAATCACATAGCAAATGTATTCAGTCATTCCCCAAATGATGGGCATCTCCCCAGGTTCCAACTCCCTGCAACTAGAAAAAAGCTGCTATAAATATTTGACATTCTTTATTAAATTTTGAGTTCTAAATTCTGTCTTTTCCTCCTTCCCCTCCCAGAGAAAGTAAGCAATTCAATATATTAGTCATTATGAGTTTTTTAATTCTTCATAAGCAGTAACTTTATTGTAATTTGATGAAGTGAATGCAAAAAAAAAAAAAAACAAGATATAAAATAAAGGCATTTTTCTCCTTTGTTTTTCATGTCCTTTAGATACCACTTTAATAGTGGCACTGCTAGGTCAGAGGGTACTCATGGTTCTATAGTCCTTTCGGCATAAAAGCAAGAACATTTAAAGAGGAAATTTCAAAAGAAAGAGAAAGTCTCACATTACCAAATTATAGATTTCCTCACATTCAATAACATTAATATGGAAGAAGTATGGAAAGACAGAAGTGCTTGATTAGTCATATTGGTAAAAGAGCTTTTAATGTTCCAAAGGAAATGGGATTTTATCCTTGAGATCTTTAATGTCCTTTTTGTTCTTAGTAAACATATAGGCCATTTGAGTAGATAGTGCTTTTTAAACTAGATTGCTGAAAAATACAGAAAATTACATTTTTTTATTCAAAAATGTACATGCAATTGAGGAAAAAAAGTTCAATTAGCAATTATTCCTTGGGCTCTGCTGTAGTGGAGGTCACCATTTCTTTTTATAAAAACATATTGAGATCATTCAGATAATTATTGTCACTGCTTTTATTTTAAAATGTGATTATTTTGAGCTTTGTAGTGAAAATAGTTAACTAGGAATAAGTTTCTCTGTTTTCATTATAGCATTCCATTATGAAATCTCTTCTGAAATCCTGATCACATCGCCCATTACATAGCTTTTCCTGCTTTATTTTGGAATGTCAGCCTGAGCTGGTAGGTTATCTTCTCTTAGGGGATAGTCAGTCAACAACCATTTAACAAGCATCGGCCAGGGACTGTATTACAATAAAAGGTTAAAAAATAAAGAGCCTTTTTATTTAACAAGCTCACATTCTAATGGGAAATACAGTGTGATAGGTAACAGACTTTGATTTCATTAGTATTTGGGTGAGGATGCTCTCCCTACCAATACAGTAAGGCACCTTCTGTGCAATTTATAGTCTTACTGAGTTACCTAGAGTAGGGGAAATCTGGCAAACCTGCCTGTATTTTTGTGTGGCCCCTTATGCTAAGAATGGTTTTATATTTTTTAACTCGAATAAAACTTTATTTAAAATATAAGAAACAACATTCTTAGGTCCAGTGAGATTCAACCTTGACTGGAAGGACAGCCTTGGCTGACCCATGGCCTAAAGCACTGAGAGTTTAAGTGACTTTCACTTGGCCAGGGGTGGGACTTCAATTTTTTCCATAAGGTTAGCTCTTCCTACAAATGAACTTATGAACTGCTCATAATACTGTCTTGTAAATAAGCATTATTTAAGCTTAGGAATTAGCTTAACATTAATAAGCATAGGAATAGATATGGAGCATTGTAGTTAAGTTCAGAAGGAAAGTATCAGCATGTATCTATTGTTAGCAGTCTGGTATCTACAATTTACAGTAGAAAAAAATTGCCAATCTAGCATAGCTAAGAGAAAACTTTTCCTTCTTTCTGTTCTGAAATGAAAATAAATAAATAAATTTGGTCCTTGCCCTGTAGGACAAGTTGGATAATGAAAATTTCTGAAATATTCATATGATCATGCTTGGAGTGATTGAGAAACATGCCACTTAATTATGAGTTTTAATTATGTGTGTGTTTGGTCCCTTATATTGAAACAATATAAGAAATGAATTGGACAGATTTTAAGGGTTCTTTAGACCTGAGGTGTCAAAGTCAAGTCCATAATTGGAAAATATTTAACAAAATAAATAAATATATAATTTAACATTATAATGTACATTTGTAATTTTCTAAAGTCAGTATGTAGCCTGCAGGAATCTGGTTCTATTTAAGGTTGATACCCCTGGTTTAGGCCAACTTCCCACCCCAGAGCAAGAGCCTAGGTACTCGTGATGTCAAAGAATCACTGCCTCTGAAAAATAGTTCATTCTGTTGTTGGAAAGCTTTCATAAGAAAAATGAAATGTGCTTTTCATAAACATCTATTCATTGTTCTGATAATTATCTTGATTATTATTTAACCTCTCCAATGTATTAACTAAGGTCATGCCTAGGAATCTCCTAAGACCTGGAGGCCCCAAGGTAGACTAAAATAAAGTGGCTAGCATGACTTTCTCCCTTCCTAGGAAAAGATTCTGTTTTGTTTTGTTTTTTTCTGGTGTCTGTACCCATTTGAGGGAGGAAATATAGAAGAAGAGAGGTTGACAATTAAGGAGCCATAGAACAGGCCAAGGGATTGGGATATGGCTTGAATCTACAACATTCAGAAATTCAAGGATTAGGAGAAGTAATGAAAAATTACAGGCAGGAATACTTCATTATATGCTCCATTATATTCTTATAACTTCTGAGGAATCAGGAAAAAGAAATTATCTCACTAGTCTTGGTAGACTCTTAAGTCAAAGGAGAAAAGATGAACTAGATTCCTGATGCCCAAAGGAGCTAAAAGAGTCAATCTGTTGTTCTTGCTGGCCTTTCAAATAAATCCTTAAAGACAGCTAACATTTCTCCTAAAAGTTTTGTTTTCTTCAGATTTGTTCTTGTGTGGAAATCTTTAAGAAGAAGTCAAATATTAAATTTGAAAGGGTGGCTTAAGTTCTGTTTTCTATTTTCTATTTGAAAATAATATTTAAAACTAATATGTGCAGCTCAATCCTTAGCATTTTGGTTATATTCTCTAGGGAATGTTTGGTGTTCTGTTAATTTCCATCTAAACTGTGAATTTTAAAACTTTTTACATATCACTATTAATGTAAGATTGGTTTATAATTACCTTTGATAATTTAGCAATTTTTACAAAATTATTTCTTGATAAAATGAGAAAATGTACTTTCTTCCCTTCCTTTGCAGAGTGGGGGACTATGAATATGGAACATTGTGTATGCTGTCAGATTGGATTTATTTGGGTTGTTGAACTGCTTTTTTCCCCTTTTTTATTCTTAGTAATAAGACATAGCTCTGGCTATAAAGGGAGAAAAAGATTATATTTGGAAATTAAGATTCTATGACAATAAGATCAATATAATTTTTAAATCTAGAATTAAGCCTTTTACAATAAAGCTTCAGTATCTTAGTTCATTATGACATTTAGTGTTGTTATACTCCAATATCATATAATGAATTAAAACCTTGCCCTCTCTGAAGCAGAAAATTAAAGATTTTTCTTTGTTCTGTGGAACTAGTTGAGTAATAAAATGTTTTAGAATATTAATGTGATATCAAACTTGGGGGGGACACTTGTTGTGTGATATATTTGGTGTTGTAAATTAATTACAGTAATATAGGAAATCATCTGTTCTATGATATATTTTGTCATTGACTTTTCAGATGTGTTTCAGATTTCAGAAACCTGTTCATATTTTGTTGATTGATAAAGCCTTGTTGGTTTAGTGTTAACTAAATTGAAATCCTTTATTATTACTTATTGACATGTACCATCACAATGTGATACATGTTTTAGAATCATTACTCAGTAACATTAAATTTAGACATTTGAATTATTATGGATAGAGCTTTAACAATTTACAGAAATTGTTGATGCCAAAATATAAATTCTTTACAAGCTATTTTCAATTCCTCCACAATTAGTTCTCCCCCAGACCTTTACTAATCTACATTACTAATCTACAAAATCTACATTTAGTAGATGCCTGCTACGCTTTTCCCTTTTTTCCATGATATCTAATGGAATAGAATTATATGGTTTCCAATCAACCTAACTGCACTCCATATGCTAATGAGGGACACATGGTGATCAGTGGAATTGGAATATAACACAGATGAAATGAACGGTAAATTCCTCTATTCCTTGCTAGATTATTACTGATTAAGAATTACACTACAGTGCTCACTCCCAGGTTTATTAAAATCTTAATTCTGATCCTGCCTGATAAGCTCTGCTGCTGAACTAGTTTTGTAACCTTTGCCAAGTTAATTAATTAATCCCTAGTTAGGAATTAGAATTTCTCTGCTTGATCCCAGAGGTAACACAGGTAGGAACAGCTCCTGGAAGTTGCAAGCTTCCTCTAAATTAAATCTTACTAGGAAGTTACAGCTGTCTCAGAATGAAATTGTTAGGTATATAGTGGACTGGATAGCCTCTGAAGCCCCCTTCTGGCTTAAGATCTAAGGATCCTGTGATCTTGCTGCTTCATATGCCTCAGCTGACCTAGGCATTAATTTCTTCTGTTATAAAATTAAGTAGTTGATCTTACAGGCCCCTTTCAGTTTTAAAATAGCATTTTTCTGTGATTCTTGAACAGTTAACCAGCATCTTCTGCCTCCATTTACCCAGCATTAGTTTCTCTTTTAATCTTCTATAATTTGATTTCTGTCCTCACCATTATGTTGCCACTTGACATAACTATGAATACAGCCAACTTTAAAGGAAACCAAAAGATTATAACTATAGAATTAACTTTGGGAGTGATTTTGTCTTAGAGGAAAACAACTTCTGATCAAGGTGGCTAAGATGACAGGAAAAGATAATGATGAATATGTAGAGGGGATGTGGGAAAACTGGGACACTGATGCATTGTTGGTGGAATTGTGAATGGATTCACCCATTCTGGAGAGCAATTTGGAACTATGTTCAAAAAGTTATCAAACTGTGAAAAACCCCTTTGATCAAGCAATGTTTCTACAGGGGTTATATCCCAAAGACATTTAGAGGAAGGAAAGGGACCCACATGTGCAAAAATGTTTGTGGCAGCCCTTTTTGTAGTGGCAAGAAACTGGAAACTGAATGAATGCCCATCAGTTGGGGAATGGATGAATAAGTTATGGTATATGAATGTTATAGAATATTATTGTTCTGTAAGAAATAATCAGCAAGATGATTTCGGAGAGGCCTGGAGAGACTTATATGAACTGATGCTAAGTGAAATGAAGAGAAACAGAAGATCATTGTACATGGCAACAACAATATTATACGATGATCAATTCTGATGGACATGGCTCTTTCCAACATTGAGATGATTCTGACTAGTTCCAATAATCTTGTGATGAAGAGAGCTATCTACACCCACAGAGAGGACTGTGAAAACTGAGTGTAGATCACAACATAGCATTTTCACTCTGTTGTTTGCTTGCATTTTGTTTTCTCATTTTTTTTCCTTCTTGATCCAATTTTTCTTGTGCAGCAAAATAACTATAAATATCTATACATATATTGGATTCAACATATATTTTAACATATATTGAATTACCTGCCATCTATGGAATAGGGCAGGGGAAAAGAGAGGAAAATTTGGAACACAGCATTTTGCAAGGGTCAGTATTGAAAAATTACCCATGCATATGTTTTGTAAATAAAAAGCTTTAATAAAAAAATTTCTGATTATGGAATATAATGTAAGATGTTCTAATCTAAACCTCATTTCTGCTGAACTCCTTTCCAGATGCCATAATAGTTTTTTGTCAAATAGAGAGCCTGTTCCCTCAGTAAATTTCTATTCTTGGGTTTTCTAATCACAAAACTGCTGTATTCAAATTGCTTCTGAGCCTTGATAAAAACCTAGTTAGTTCTCCTGATCCACCTTTTTTTTTAATCTTTAATCTGGACCAAAGAGTTTTGATTATTATTGAGATGTGCTAATGCAATGCCCCCAAATTCTCCCCCCCCCAATTATTTCCCTTGAAATTCTAAATCTAAATCCAGATGTATATGACCTAGATATAAAAGATCATGTCATTTTTTTAATTGGGTATTGAATTTGGAAACCAAAATATATAAGCAGTTGGCATAAATATATAAAATAAAAAACTATTTCCCAATGTAAATGTGTAAATAGGTATTAACAAATAATTTTCACAAGGATTCTAAACTGTCAGTAACTATATGATGATTGTTCCAAACATTAATAGCAAGAAAAATTTAAAACAATTCTGAGATATTGCCCAACATCCCTCAAAATGACAAATTGACAAAAAGTGAAAATTAATAATGTTGAAGATAACTGTGGGAAGACAGACATAGTAAGAACACCATTGGAGCTTTGGATTTATTCAAGGATTATGGAAAGTACCTTGAAGTTATATGAGAAAAACTACTAAATTGTACATACCCTTTGACCCAACATTGCCACTACTAGATATATGCTCCATACAGGTCAAAGACAAGAAGATAGATGCGTATACATAAATTCAAAGCATTTTTTTCTGTGGTAGTCAAAAACTGGGGTGCAGTTGAGACATAGACTTGTCTCTGTAGTGAAATAACTCTAACAAATTGTGTTTATATATATATATATATAATATGGAACATTGCTGTGCCATAAAATAACAACAAATAAGAAATTCAGAGAAAGTGGGAGAACTTATATGAACTATTTCAGAATGAATTAAGCAGAACCAGAGCAACATATATATATATATATATATATATATACACATTTTATTTATATATATTTGATGACTACAATTATGTAAATTAAAACACTAATAGGTAATTGAATTCTGGGTGTAGTGACTAATCTCAGTTCCAGAGAATTTAGGATAAAATATGTTTTATCCTAAAACATATTCTTTCTTCTCATTAGAGAGGGGAGGGGAACTCTGGTTATGGAATGATTCCTTCACCTATTACTTTTGTGTAAATGTTTTAAGATGGATGGTTTGACCTTTGTTAAAAGGTTGGAGTTGGGAGTTTGGCAGGGGGGCGGCATAGAGATCTATGGGGAAAATAACTGTTGTGTAAAAACAAAGTCCAAAACTGCATTATTACTACTAATTATAATAACTTTCTGATTCCATGTACCCTTTATTGTCACTGATGTGGGATTCAGGAGAGACATTACTGGAAATGCAGGAGCAGCAATTTAGTAGTTAAATTTACTATTAAAATTGTGGTATTTTTGCTAGAACTGTTTGTTTTTAATTAAACACAGCAAAGCTGTTTTATATTATAGCCCACAGTTCATCTGATTTGTTCCTAGGCCAGACATCACCAAAGCATCTGTATATTGGTGTCTGCTTTTGAATTCTTTTTTACTTGGCTTTTCTACTTGCAAAGAAGCAAAATGAAAATATATTCTTCTGTTTGCTTTATAGCAGCAAGATTGAGTCTCAGATATTTTTTCCTTTTTTCACAGGGTGAATCTGTGAAGTATTTCCTGGATAACTTGGACCGGATTGGCCAGCTGGTGAGCAAAGAGCCCTGCCACTAGAAATTAGGGGAAATTTGGTGAAACAGAATTAGAAGGTTTTTATTTGAGACCAAAGTTCTCTTAAGCCAAAAAGAATTTTAGCATGGAAATACAGGCTATTTTTGTCATGTGATATTATAATAGTATCTATATAGGCATTATGATTTATGAGGGCCTTGTATTATCTCAATTTATCAGCATGAATACCATAACTTTGTATCTGTATTTTGTGTTAGACTGGAAGGGCAATGAGATTCCAGCAGTAAGGATTTCCTCACTCAAAGAAGAGATCTTCAACTTCTTAGATATGTAACTTTGATTACTAATTGATAAATAGGGAAATTAAGAGGAAAAATAATTTTTTTCTCTTAAGATTCCCTTGCTCAGAACACCATAACAGGAATTTCAAAGTTAAAGTTGCCTTAGGAATGCAGGAAAGGTTGATTACATTTGTACAGATGTGCTAATGCTGCTTGCATAGTCTTTCCAGGGAGAGTATAGTAAATATATTCAAATAGATTTTTAAAACCTAAGTTGATACCTAATTTGTAAAGTATTTCTTGACAAGAAAATACTTTTGAATTTTTGAAAATGTAAAAGGATGACTATGGCTCAGAAAAACCAGAGGTGAAATATTTTCTCAAAGGCAAAGAAATAAACAAGTATTTGAATGAACTGTTTAATTCCATACATTATAGTAAATTTGTATTTTGTGGCATTTAGTAATTATGTCTTTGTATAGCTTCTTTTAAATTATCATCTAATTTTCTTTTCCTTCTCATCCTTTTCCTGTGTGCCTCTCTTTTTCTCACCCCAACCCCTCTTCTTTTCCTACCTCCACCCCAAATCCTTTATTCCACAGAATTATTTTCCTAGTAAGCAAGATATTCTGCTGGCCAGAAAAGCCACAAAAGGAATTGTGGAACATGACTTCATTATTAAAAAAATACCTTTCAAGATGGTTGATGTGGGTGGGCAGCGATCTCAGCGTCAGAAGTGGTTCCAGTGTTTTGATGGAATCACCTCAATTCTATTCATGGTCTCCTCCAGTGAATACGACCAGGTCCTCATGGAGGACAGGCGCACCAACCGGCTAGTAGAGTCAATGAACATCTTTGAGACCATCGTCAATAACAAGCTCTTTTTCAATGTTTCTATCATTCTGTTCCTCAATAAAATGGACCTCCTCGTGGAGAAGGTGAAGACTGTCAGCATTAAGAAGCACTTCTCAGACTTTAAGGGTGATCCTCATAGGCTGGAGGATGTTCAGAGCTACTTAGTTCAGTGTTTTGACAGAAAAAGGCGGAACCGAAGTAAGCCACTCTTCCACCATTTCACCACTGCCATAGACACTGAAAACATCCGCTTTGTGTTTCATGCTGTGAAGGACACAATACTGCAAGAAAATCTGAAGGATATTATGTTGCAGTGAAGAAGAAAGTCCCCTTTTCTTTTGTCATCCTTAAATGGACTCAAGGGCTTTGGTCAGATTGTGTGTGTGTGTGTGTGTGTGTGTGTGTGTGTGTGTGTGTGTGTGTGTGTGTGTGTAAGCATATATGTGCTTAGGTGTGTATGTGTTATCTATAGGGCCCTTATATGTTTCTAAGATCCATGCCATTATTTAGCCAGCTCAGGAATGCTGTAAAACTAGCCAATTCAAACAGATGAGCTCTAGGCAAAAGGACTTGGAAACTTTGATGTTAGCTACTGAATTATGGGGACGAGTAAAACTACTGAAAAACCAAGTGGTTGCTTTGGTATAAAAGCCTGGTTTAGCATACTGAGGAACACAGCCTTCTTTTTTGGAGAAACATTAAATTTACTTTTTTTTTTTTTTTGACACTTTTAAAGAAACTAATATGAAAGAAGACTTTTTGTTTATTTGTTTGTTTTGTTTTCAACAACAAATTCCATAGCCTTATGGATTGTATTATCCGTAGCTTTCAGGTACTCAGTGAACAGCTAACCTGAAAATTTTGCTCAGTTGTAGTTGTACTAAAAAATAAATTCCAGCTGATACTGTTAGCTCAAAGCACATGAACCTAAACTGACACTCTGCAGCCAGATTCCACACACTGCATTTGGCTAGGAATCTAATGCCACTTCCCTTGGCAAATGTATAGTTGCCTTTTAAGACTTACATACCAATTTTCAAAAGATATGAACCTCCTAGGAGTTGCAAATTAAGCCATATTGCCATATATAAGAACTCATTTCTCTGGGCTTATAAGACAAGATTTTTTTTAAAATAAAAAATCTTGGGCCCTAGTTGATATGAACTGGATTTAATTTTTGAGCAACAAAAATATGTGCAGTTTTTCTTGCCTCATAAACAGTTGAATTACCTGTAATGCAACACATAATAGATTTGTGGTGCCAAAGCACATTTTGACAGGGAATATTTAGCTACCTATATTCACACAGTGTGGGTGCTTTTTAGCTTCTTTCTACTTTTCTTGAGGTTTTTGCCTTCTGATTGGTAACACTTGGAGAAATTTCCTTCTAGAAACAACAGCTTAATCTCCTTCCTATAGAAGCTCCTATCTTAAGCAAAGCTTTTGTTAATACAAGCAACTGCTTGATAAGTTCCTAACAGCTGACCTTACCGGAAGCCCCAAAATTCCCTGGAGAAATCCTAGTTTCACAGCTGCACTTATGCTTTTGGACACTAGGGCCTGTTTCAGCCACTCCTTTAAATCTAACTCTTGTAAAGGAGTTCTGTTCTGTATTAGTGCATTATGTGACAAGTAAATAAATAGTGTCAGATTTAGCTATCTAGCTCTAGCTCAAACTGCAGAATGCTGTAAATGTGGAAACTGGTTAAACTTGTCTAGTTACCTTCTAGGTGCCTTTCACTGTTTATGAAACATATATATATATATATTTCAAATCTGATTCACTCACTACTATGCATTACTTTTCTTAAAAGGTCTATCTGGTGCATTGTTAGTTTTCCAACATCAAAAAATTTGCTGTGTAACAGGCACCAGTAGTTTCTGTATACACATACATATGTGTATATGTGTGTCTGGTATAGGTTAAGGGCTCTCATATAAACTGAGTGAACAGAATCCTTGGTTTTTGTGTCCCATTTGAAACTCCATCCTGGTTTATTCAGCATCCCAGATGAATTTCAATTTTTTTTGGTCAGTTAGCTTATGATAGATACTGATTCAAAAAAAAAAAAAAATCCTGCTGTGCTTTTAATTAACCCTAAGTAGTAATGCTTTAAATAGGACAAAATATGAAATTCTCTTCTTTGTGGTATGCAAGAGTTTGTGTCAGAATTTGCTGGGTTGGTTTTTCACTTTGATGCATTAAAAAAAAAAAAAAAAAGGTTTATTATGGTGACTCCTTTTAATCTTGTGGGTCTTCATAGACTAGGGATCAGCCTTGTTAATTTTTTTAATGTTCCTAATACTGTCCTATAAGATGGGATGTAAAATCACATTTCTATTACTTAATAATTATATGATTGCAAAATAACTTGCCTGGACCAATTTTGTATTTGTCTCATGAAGAAATGCAAACTAGTGAAACAGTTTAGGAATATTTTGCAATAATTTTGATGTTGAATCTGTTTTGTAGTGGTTTTCATGATGGATAAAGCAGAATATTCCCAACAGCTGATGGAATTATGTGAAATACCTTTCTGAGATCTCCCACTTGATTGATTAACTGACAAGATCTAAAGCAACATTGCAAATGAGCATGAAATATTTTTAAACAACAAAAATGTTTACTAACCTACTCTTAATGAAGTGTAGAAGTAAAAAGAACATTGTAAATGATACATTGTTCTATAGGATTCACAAGAGAATGAAAAAAGGTTAAGTGGCTTGGGTTCTAATAATGTCTGTTCTGCCATCTAGCTGGCCAGCCTTAAGCAAATCTCTTATCCACTCTGAACCTTGGTTTCTTCTTTTGCAAGATGATTAGATGGTCTCTAAATTTTATAATTCCAAGATTCTGTACCTTAGACTTCCCCACTTTTTTGAGTGGGGAAGTTAGTGGCAATTTGCAAGGATGATTTAAAATAATTAGCAAAATTTAGATCATTAGAATTTACTGCATTCAGATTTGCAGTAGTTTTTAGCTCTAAAGAAAATTTTTTGAGCTATTGCCTTTTATAAATATCATACCTTTATTTGCAGTGATTACTTTTGATGCTTGTGTTCTATTTTTCATTAATGTATTGGAGAAGTAGTAAGGTAAAGTACCCTAATTATTAATGGTAAAGTAATACACACTATTTCTCACACTATGCTTGCTTTCTTACACATGAGGAATTATAGCTTTGATTAAAAGAGCATAGTTTTAAACTTTTTTTATAAAAGATATGAATTTTGAAGATCTTGAATCGTTAGTTTTGTGGTTTATAATACTTTCTAGAACACTTGGGCATATAGCTTTTTAAAACAGCTCCTTTGGCCAAAAAAAAAAAAAAAAAAAAAAAAAAAAAAGACTTGTCAAATTATATTAACTACAAATTTAAATGCAATATAGAATTAATGATTTTATTTATGATTGAATGGGAGGGTTCTGAAAATGTACCCTCTCTACCACTTTTGGTATTGTTAAATTATGACACAACATTTTGATAGTTGTGAATAAGTTGGCCAAATCTTACTCCTTTGTAATATGTTATTATTGGCTAGGAAAGACAGATTGAGAGACTTGGCACCTTCTCTTAATCATTTTAAGATTCTGAATGAATGTTTATTTAAAATTCGATCCTTAATTTTTTCTGATTTTCTTCAGTATTGGGTTTCACTCTATCAAAAGTAGTTCCAAAAACTTAACTCAAAAAACCCCACCACCAATCTGACTCTTAGAGCTAAAAAGTTCAGACTAGATTACATCGGCTTACTTTGGCTTGTTAGGGACTGTCCTTAATGACAGATTATTATTCTTTTCATGTGCCTAGTAAAACCTAAGAGCCACAGCCTTGGGAAATGCAAAAGCATCTTGGATTCATTGCAAATGAGATTTTGAGGAATGCCTACAACATTCCAAAACTTGTCCCCAGTGAATAGTTTGGTTAATAAATCTCAGAAAATATCAGTAGGAAGCAAAGGGGAATCTTTCTGTGCAAAACTTGTTGCAACTCCTTGGAGCTGTCACAGCCCAAAAAAAAAAAAAAAAAAAAAAAAATCAGTATGCCAGTTAGAGGAAAGATGTAGACTATAATTGGAACTCTTAGCATCGTTTATTTTCCATGCGTTTTTCTGGCAAAATTATAAAACAGTTCACTATAGCAAATATTTCAGTTCTCATCCTTTTTAAATAATTGTAAACAAGGTTATATAGTGCATTTTAGACAAAATTATATAATACTCTTTAGTTTTTATCCATAGCAATGGGCAAGGTGACAGTGTGTATTTACATGTGCCTACAACATATTGGATATGGAAGCCACCCCAGCAAAAGGCCAAAGAGATCCTTAATATGGTCAGAATATCAGATTTGTTAGACAGGATAACAATCAGCAGCATATCCTATTTCATAATGACTCTTAGCCAATAGCATGCCTTAAGCAGATTTCCCAGTAGCACAAGAAAGGGTAGATCTTAATTCCATGTTATATTGGTGATTTGAGTAAGTGAATAGAGTGATCGTAAGCACAATTTTCTTCAAGATGTTGGAGAAATCTTTCAGCTCCTTTGGTGTAAAGTCAATAAATTATACAGGATATGCTTAGCCACCCCATTCTGAATGATGCTTTGGAATCTAAAAGGTTAGCTTTGAAGAAGAGTGTAAAACATCTTCACAAAGAATTCATTTGAATTAGCTTCCATCAAGTCTAAAGGAAATATACAAGATAGAGGTGGACAGAGTTTGACTTGTTACCATTAGCATTAAAGAGGTGGTTCTCATGTTTTCATTTGAGAGTGAGAAGCAGTTTTCAACTTTAAAATAAAGTCATTAAATCCTTATTTAAAGGGATTTACTGAGTTCTGAAACTTGGCGGGTTGAAAAACCTGTATTAAGGTAGCTCTGAAAAGAGAGTCTAATTTATACAAAATGAAGACCAGTTTTTGCTAGTTTTTAAAAATATTGTCTCATGTTGCATTTTGTAATGATGTCTTTTGGGCCTTGAAGATAAAGCTGCCAATTGAAAAGAATTTTGGGAAGCTGTTAATGCTAAAGATTCATTGTATTGTTAATGTTTTATATGACAGGGTTTAATGATGTAAGTTGAAAAATAAGTGTTCATTATGGCTCAGAAGAAGAATTTAAATTTGAATTTTAAATGTCACAGCATCTACCATGGCACCAACTGGACATGAACACAACAATAATATCCTCAACATCTGAGGACAGGGTTTAAGATAATTAGGGATCAGCTTCTAATATTTATCATTATTTTACTAATTAATCATTTCACTAGCTTTCTAGAAATTGAATAACTACTTTAAATTGAATAACTTGTGTTTTGTTACATTCTTTTAAAATATCTAATTCAATTTACAAAATACAACACATGCCTGCAGGTGTAAATATTCTGAACCTTAAGACATAATTGAGAACATCAGTATAGATCTAGCCTTGGAGTAAAGAATGTTTAAGCCCTGCCTCTGCCACATCCCAGCTATGTAACCTTGGTCAAATTACTTAACCTCTTACTGCCCCAGACAAGTCATACCATAAATTAAAGAGCAGTTGTCAGTCTGTGTTAGTAGAAGGCATTTTCTCACCTGGAATTCCCTCCACCAATGAAATCATGCCTTCAATCTTTACCCCACTTCACCTTCTTTAAAAAAAAAAAAAAAAAAAAGCATAATTGTTCTTTAAACCTACAGTATTCTCCAGTCTCTTTTTTCTTCATTGAATGTTATAGGATACCTCAAACTCAGAGTGGCTCTCTAAAATAAATAGCATGTATAGACTAGCACTGTTAATTAACACTTGAAACCTGTCAGGGGAGAGTTGCCTGGTCCAAAATACTTAATTGGTTATGGAAAACCTAGTGTATGGTAACCTCTGTTTTTACATTGCTTCTAAACCAGGCACTTAGAGGGATTTGTGTAGCTTCTCTTTTCTAAACATTTAGATATGAAATTTCCTGGAAAAATCATATATCTACCAAGCAATAGGGGGAAGAAAAAGTCAAGAAATAACCTGTAACAAATTCATTCTGTAGTATTGTCAGGTACCTGAATCTCACTTGATTTTGTGGTTCACGGTGCTTTCTTCAATGAAAACTGGATACAGGTCCCCAAAGGCCAGACAAGTTTCTCTTGGAATGGCTTCTTGTTCCCTGTTATTATGACTAAGGACTTGAGAAGGGTCAGTAGTGGTCAATATGGGCTACATTCTTCCTAGAAAAATATAGAAAATATTGTCAGAGACCAGACCTTGGAAAGATGAGCAAAAGTTTGATGATGACCCTAAGATTTTACCTTGACTATTTAAATTGTGTAACTTTTCAGAAAGATTCCCTAGGTATTAAACAAAACTACCTTGAAATATTTGAGATTCTCATTTTCAAAGGAACCCTATAATCTTCATTCATAATGAACTCTGCAGGGATATAATGTGGAAATTTAACCTTGATTACTTAAATTTAGTCAAATTTCAGGCTTTGTCAAACCAGAAAATCCAGTTACATCTCCTGAGCAATCTGGAAAGGGTGCTCTTTGGAAGTTAGTTGTTCTTTGGAAGATAATTGTCTTTCCCATTCATTGCACTTTTTTGGTTTTCTTAAGTGAGTTGCCCCAGATGTTCACTTTGGTCTGTCATTTAATTAGGATTTCTAAATGAAATCAAAGCAACGCAATACTTTGGCAATTGATAGCTTTAAAAATTATCCTGAGCCCCATTTGTTAGTATTGTCAGCAAAGAAGCCAATGGACCAAAGAACCAAATAAATCCCTGCAGAAAAGTTGTTGAGTTGGTGATTTGAGGGAAGGCTTTCTTTTTCCTGGCCTGGGCCTGTTCTCAGAAAAATAAAGGGCTACTGTTCCCAATGCTGTTACTGTGGCTCCTTTTTATTAGCACTGAATTCACTTTATTTTAATAATTAAAAAGCTGACGTTTTTCATCCAAGTGGACAGAATCCCAGCAGTTCAGAGTCAAGGTAGATGTTTTCCTGTGGAAAGTCCCAGAGCTATATTTTCTTAAGGATTCTCAGAAGTCCTCTGAGGTCTGCTTCAAATGGCCCCAGCTTTTGTCTGCATGGGTCATTTTGGACAATGTTTCTTCAGGTATGTGAGAGAGAGAGAGACAGTTGTACCTGAGTGATATTGAAGGACTTGGAAGAAACAAGAAAAGTTCATCTCTGAACACATAACAAGTTGTTCAGTATGTATTTGATGCCAAGTAGTTAAGAGGTACGGAGCTTTTTGAGTAGACTGTATAAATAATTACTACAATCTCAGTTTTGGCAGAAGTCCAAGGTTTACTTCTAGTTGACTTTAGAATAACCCCAGTCAGAAAGGAAGAGGCACATCTACCTCTGAGAACAGGCTTGCTGGGAAAAGGCCAAACTATCCAACAGGGAGGATCCATTTTCTGACCTCTTCTAAATGCTGCTCCCTAAAATTTCAGTCTCCACCCTGAAGCAGAATTTTGTTTGAGTTGGTCTGTACCTTTCACTGAAACAACCTAGGAGAGTTCAGCAGCTGGATAGTTGCTATGAATCAGAATTGCTAAAAATGCCAAGATCTCCTTTGAACATTTTTTTCATGAAACATCCCCTAATAAACTGGACCACTTAAAATTCTTTTACACAGTTTTGTGTGATGACATATAAGATCTTTACCACAAAGCAGTTTTTATACTTTTTTTAAAAGGGAATAATGAGCAAAGAAAACTTGCTCATACTAGAAGCTGTGAAATTCAGTTTTCAAGTTGAACCTCACTCAGAAGTCTGAAAATTAAACCATAATTAAAATTTAGCTTCAGTTTTATATGAGTTCAGTTGCACATTTGCCAAATTGACTTGCAAATGAATTGGCAGAAGCATACGTCTATTATTTCAGTATGTGTTTGATAGATTCTCACAGGTTCCATGATAAATCATTACTGTAGTTTTCACATTGAGCCTGAAGAATCTCTGAGCTTCCAGGATAAATGTGCATTGCCCTGGTAATTTTCATTTTGCCTGGTAGATTACAATAATTGCTAAAAAGTTTTCTGGGCAAATAAAAACTCTTAACTTGCTCTCCATTGGAGCAGTTGAACATTAGAATTGTTAATAATAACACTTTGAACTATTATGTGAATTCTTTACACACTTGCATAATGTGCTTTTTCTCTTAACACCATTCAAACCAAATAAAGTTGACTGGCATACTATTCGGTGTTGACACACAACTCTCGCCAGGAAATTCAGTGTTAACATGCTCCATCTTCTATTCATTGCCACTCTGTCCTTAACTCACCCTATCAGTCGGTGCTTTGGTTTTGTAGCATTTCCTATGCAACCGCACACATTGCTCTGAGCACTGTACAATATTCTTACAAAAAGGGGTGAATTAAAAGATGACAGTTTAGCCTTATCACTTTTCACAAGAGAAAACTTTTTTTTAAAAAATAAGGGTTTTATATACTAAATAAGAATACCAAGAGATACATAACGTGAATGCACCATAGCTGACTTCTGATTTTGGAAGTATCTATGTAGCACCAAAACAGCATCCACAGTAGGCATCCAACTTTGCTGTGATAAAGTCTCAATTTATGAATACTGTGTACTAGATTAAAATATATATTGTGAAGTGTAAAAAGTGTATTTTATAGCTATGGTGGATTAGTTAATGTGTTTTGTATATATGATTTTTATAAATCTATTAAAACTTGCCTTACATTACCTCTATTATCGTGGAACGGTTTTTTTTTTCTTTGTGAGGCTTTTTCCTCTGTCACAGGAAAAAGTTCACCAAATAGGAGAGGGGAGGAAGGGGAGGGTTGTATTTTTAAAAGACATATAAAAATAAAGGCATCGATAAAAGTACAAATGCAAAACACTAGTGATAGTCCTGAGCTGCACTTGTACAGGAAAACCCATTCAGTGATCGCCTGCTACTGTGTTAGAGTCTGCTTTTTGACAGGTGGCCTTCAACCATGATTTCTCATTTAAAATCCTTGCTAAGATGAGGTTTTAACTGAGTGCCTTTCCATAAGTGGCTTTCTTTAAAGCCTAGGGTGTATGTCTTAGGTTCTGTCTTTTAAAGTACTACCCTCCACGATTTTACAGGTTAGGTATAATCATGTTCACTGATTGTCTTCAAATAAAGTGATATAAGGTGGGGCTACTAGGAATTCAACATAAGCAACTTTGACCTGGATCTCAATTCTTTCTCTTTGTCTACAGTATATTTGTTTTCTTCTTTCATTCCACTCTGGCCTCATATCTTTTGACCTTTCTTTGCCATTTCTGCTGAGCAGAAATATCCTGCTGCTGCTGTTTACAAAATCCTGTTGTCAGGCCTAGAATCCAGGCAACGTGGTCATTTTTCAGCTTTTAGTATTGTCCATTATGTACACAGACATAGATGAGATCATGTATGTAAAAAAACTTAGACTTTGAAGTGTTTCATAAATTTCAATTATGATAAATGGGCTTAAATGAAATATGAACAAGCATCTACGACATGTACATTATGCTTATCCATTGATCCAAGATAATTTATTGAAAACCCAAGATTCAGTAGATAATAATTTTTATGTTAAAGGAATGAAACCCATACCTAGACTTTCAAAAATAAATAGGATTTCAACTGGCAGGGTAATAGGATATTAAGTTTAAACAAAAAAAAAAAAAAAAAAAAAAAAAAAAAAAAAGGCATTTTCTTTTCTTCCCCACATTTTCCTTTCAACTAGACCTCAGCAGGTTAGGCAAATGGAGTTTATTTTTCCTCTTAGCATTTGTGCATCTTGGGTATTATATCTTGCAGTTGTATATATATAGCATCTTTATGCTTCAATCCCTTATCCATTTGCCTCCAAATTCTAGTTTCTAGTTCCCATAGCCCCTTTTCTGGGTTCCTTTTCTTTAACCAGGGAAAGATAATTTGTCATCTCTGCCCCCCCCCAATTCAATAAGAGGAAAGCCAAATGAAAATACCAAGTATTTGGCACTGAAATTTGAAATGCCACATTGGAACTCAGACCTGTGATTTCCTCAATGAAAGTAGCCTAGGACACAATCTCACCCCTGTCTTCACTTTCTGTGTGTCTCTTGTCCATGATTTCCCATAAATCCTCAACCTTTCAACACTTGAAACTTTTCTCCAGATCTCTTAAAGATAGATTGGGTATTAGTGGAACATTAAAGCCATCCATCAGTTGGACCCTCTCTTTGGGATCAGCTCAACCATTTTTCTAGTGATACTTCAGGATCATACTTACCTAAAACACTGCAATGTAATGAATATAAACTGAACTACAACTGTATATTGCATTCAACTCTCACTTAAGACTTGGTTAGAAAAAACATGAGGAAAACTCAGCCTTCTGTTGAGAATGCAATCAAATTCAGAAGCAGCTTCCAAGCAGGGACAGAGATAAGAAGTATTCAGGAAGACTTCAGTTAGATCTGACCTCCCTTGTAAATGTCACAGATATTGTCTCAATACAGAGAAATTGCTTATTTATAGCATTTACTTATTGAAGCTCCTGTTGCATGCAATTCTAGTACAATGAAACCTTATGCAACTGAAGTAAATGGAGAAATATTCTGATTAATTTTCTAGTTAACAGGAAATCAGAACATCCTTTTTATTTGTTATTGTTACCATTGTGATTACAGATTTTCTTTGGATATATTATTCTAATTCCAGCCCTTTAATGGAATCAAGGGGATGTAATTTAATCCCTTGTGTTCAAGAATTTTGCCTTGATTTATGATCAGCATTATAAACATTAGTTCTTATTATATAACTGTGCTGAAGTATATTCTATATATCCTACAGGTTTCTTTTTAACAGAAGTCTCTAGCATATGCTTATATGCTTTTCATTGTCTTATTCTCCTAAAACTTGAACGTAGATGAATTGGTGATAAAGAGATCCTCTTTAATTAAGGTTAATATTATATAACACACACCTGTACTATTACTACTAGGTCTCTACCCCAACGAAATCGAAGAATGAGGGAAAAGGCTCATATATACAAATATTTGTGTAGCAGTTCTTTTTGTAATGACAAGTAGAAACCAAAGGGATGACTTTAGGGGAATGGCCGAATAAATTATTGTTCATGAATATGATGAAATTTTATTGTGCCTATAGGAAATGATGAGAATACAGCTTCAGAGAAATCTGGGAAGACTTAGATAAACTGATGCAATGTGAAATAAGCAGAACCAGGAGAATGATTTATACATTAAAACATTGTAAAGGCAGATTTTAAGTTTGAAAGATTTGTGAACTCTGATCAATACAGTGACCACTTCTGAATCCAGAGAACCACTGAAGTATACTTCCCCACTCTTCTGACATAGATGATGACATATTTATTATGCAGATTGAGGCTTTTTTGGACATAGCCAGTGCAGAAATTAGTTTTGCTTGACTCTGTGTATTTTTTACAAGGGTTTACTTCTCCCTGTCCTTCATGCGAGATGAGGAGAGGAGGTAAGGGAGGAGGGATGAAAACAGATGGTGGTGTGTAAGGTGGAAGGAGAGAAAATTGGGTTTTTTAAATGAAAAAAAATTTAGCTATGCAACTTAAAAAGAAAGGTCTTAATCAGTTACATCAAGTTCCTAATTTTAATAGCCTCAGAATGTATGGTGTTTATGGCAAAGGATATTTCCTAAATTACTTTGTGTTTGCTTATTTATAAATAATAATTTTATATCATTTACAAATTTATGAATTTTTATATTTACAAATGTCCAAGCATTTATAAATAATATTTCATATTTTCATTTATATTTGGCTTCCCTGTTTGTTTTTATGGGTGTCAAAAATTGGCCATTTCCTTGACTGTTTTTGAAGCAATAGAAGCTTCTGTCTATATAGGTGCTCCCATTTAGGATGACATCATGGTTGAATCTAAGTCTATTCTGACTAATTGGTCTCTTTAACTATCAGTTTCTGGAGTAGCCAAAGTGATTGAAAGCCATTTTTGGAAAACAGAATGTGAAACTTTGCTGTCCCTTTTTAGTCCTGAAACGAGGCACCAAAATCCCACTTTTGCCTCTTGCTGTAGCTTTTACATAGCAAGTTTTTAATAAGGCAGGCTTTTGTTTCATCATAGCCACATGTAAGCCTTCTCAAGAACAAGTTTATGAGACAGCCATACTAAGTCCTCGTTCTCTGGCCTTCATGAGGATATAAATATTCTTTTTGGGGGGGGGAACCTCTCCCTCTTAAAATAAACAAACCAAATAAGCCTGAGCTCCTCAGGGTTTTATTTTCATTGGCATCTTTGTCCCCAAACCCTGGCCACCCACCCAGTCTGCTCATTTCTGTCAAAAAGCTTTCTGAGTAATCTCATAAACCAAGTAATACAGGATTGAAAGAGAGGGATTGCTTTAAAACCAGGTGGATGCAGGTTTCCTTACTGCTTTTGAACTTTTTAATTCATTCAACAGCTTCTTTGCTGTCCTGTTTCCTCTCCTGTCAGGGCTAGACCGATTTAGTCAAGAACTACAGTGCGCCTTTCATACGATCACAGACTCAGTTGGAAGAGAAGGGCCCTAAAGGCAACCTAGTTCCAGCTCCTTCATTCTGTCAATGAGGAATTAGAGAAACAAAGTTGAAGGGAATCTAATGTCAGAAAGTAACAGTGGGAAAAGTAAGTCAATTTTTCTGACTTCAAATCCTGAATTCTTCACATTGTGCTACACTCCTCCTGCATTGGTGAGGATGCTCACTTACAAGCATACTCAAATGCTGGAGACCACCTTCCCCTAACAATTTCATCTCTTTTTATCTTCCCAACTGGGAAGGTGCCTCTTCTTTAGCAGATCAAAAGTGCCCCTCTGCACAGAATTTCTAGACTTGGCAGATGATAACATCCTCTAGAGCCAGTATTCTTTCCTTTGTCCAGTATGTCATGTACCTACCCTGACAAAGTACCAGTTAGGCAATTGCCAACCCAATTAAAATATATGCCCGCTGAATTGGCCAAGGTAAGGAGATTATTCATCTAGGGATGTCTGTACTTTGAAAGTCTTAAGCCTTTTACTAGCCAATGATATGAGAAAATTAGGTAGAGTGGCCTTTTTTAAGAACAAAAGTGAAAACAAGCTACTAAATGATTCAATTTCATGGAGTTCCTCTCTCTTGGAAACTAATGTCTGCAAGTGATATTGAGCTTAACTCCATTTTATGGGCATGAATCATGGATTCAGAGTTAGGAGGGCCTTCAGAGGTCACCATAATTCAAATCCCACATTTGCAAGATGAGGAATCGGAGCCAAATTGGTTAAGGGACTTGCACAGGGTCACACAAGAAATAAGGTCTAGCTTCTATTCCATCATAGACCTAAAATACTTGGGAGAATGCAGTGTGAACTTAATAGCAAATCTATTCATGTTAACTGATTTTTTCCTTATTATTTTAAGATTTTAGCATGAGCAAAAGCAGGAATTGAGGCTTATAAGGTTAGTGGGGATTGATCTTGAGATGTTTCATTTTAAAAGCTCTACTCTCCAAGGATTTTTATAATCTTTTTTTAGTAAGCAACAAAGACTAATGGGAAATGACCCCTTTTTAAATATATATTGATTATTGCTCCTTACCATCCTCCAGTTGCTATTCATTTGTTCTCAAAAATCACTGGGAATGAGTGGTTCTAACTGATGGAATCAATTGTTTCCTATCTGAAAGCGAACCATTTGATGGATAAGGTAAAATCATTGGTAATGATCATACATGACATGTTACCCAGAAGGCAAATCAAAAATCAGAAGGAAATCAGAAAATAGGTAAGATAATGGGATATCCAGGGTGAAAAACTGTGTTCTTATATTCCTATTCTAGTCATTCTATTTGTCATATATAATATTGTCTTTCCACAATTTTGCTTCTTGGTTAATTTAAAGAGCCATCATCGATAATGAGACAAAAGTGAAATATGAATTTGAACATGTTAATGGTGTTTTTGAATTATAATATCACTTCCCTGTATTTACTCAGCATTCATTTCTTGGCGTTTTACTGGAGGCAAGATTCACCTGCAAAAACAACTTTGTGAGCTCTTACCCCTCTGCGTTGAGATTTCTCTTCCTCATTCTGACTCTTCCACATTGAAAGGCTTCAGATCAGAAGACTCAGTTCTTACCCTTTTAGTATATTCTATTACTAAGACTCAAAGCTAGCTCACTGTTGCCCTTTCATCACCACTGTTCTGCAAGTTACTACAAGCATCTGTCTCAAGGGGATAGAAGGGAGCTGGTCAGTCTTGTAGTACTTTCAAAATTTCTTTTTTAAATCATCCCTTCCCTATCCCCTCCACAAAGTCTGTTAAAAGAAAGATAGGAATGAAAGAAGAAAGGGAGGGAGAGAGGAAGGAAGGAGAAAGGAAGAAAGAAAAGAGGTTTATGTTGGATACACACTAGATCATTTTTTTTTTTTTTAACAAAAATGGTTCTTTTTGGTGGAAGTTGGTTACCCTCCCTGAGGACCACATGGATTTACATGTGGTGAACATTATTCCATACTGTATTGAAGTATTTGCCATTGTAGTCCTGATCATTAAGACTGGCTTTGCTTTACAGAGGGAGGCATCATAGATAAGGAAAAAATCTGAAGTTTCTCCGTTTGTGGGAGTGGAGACACCTATTATCTGCTTTGGAATGCCAAGTGAATTTGCTACTGGAGGGAGTCAGTGTATTCCCTCCGTTACTCCCTGCCTGAAATTCTATCAGCCTCTTGAGCTGTTAGATATAAATAACTTAAGAGACCCAGTGGGTACTAAAATCTCAGCCTGGAATGAGAGATTGATTGAACCACTTCCTTCCTTCAATTGCTGCAGGCATAGATCCCTCTGTTGACAATAGGAGAGAGGGACCCATGTTCCACCCTCAGAGAGATTTCAGATTCCCAAAAGAAGGAACCCCAGATTTGGAGAGCAGATATGGTTTCTCCTAAGAGTAAATGTAAATGTTGATCCATTGTAGGTCAGCACCTGAGGCACTAAAAGATAGACCATAAGATTTGTCATTCCAGTTCCTCACCCAGATACCTTTGTTTAAGAAGCTACAAACATTTCCAGAATTTTGGGACTCAAGAACTCTCTTCATCTCCTGTGGCATTCAGTTACAATAATAACAACATCATGATAATAACAATAATAATGGAATTTATATAGCACTTTAAGGTCTACAAGGCGCTTTACATATTACCTCAATTTGAATTCAGTTCAGTTTCTGGAATTTTGAGATATAGGGTTAGGATTTGGAGAAGGGAAGAAAGGGGAGGAAAAAAAAAAAGGTGGACAGAATAAAATCAGTGAGTTTAAAATTTCCTAATTACTAAAACCACTCCAAAGTGGAATGGACTGCCTTAGGAGGTAATGGCTTCCCCTCACTTCAAGTTTGTCAAGCAAAGGCTATTTGGGGATGGATGAAGGATTTTTAATAGAAGTAAAATTTGGATTAAATGATCTCTGAATTCCTTCTAATATTGATCTGTGATTCTGTAAAGGAAATAGAAGAAACTAAATTTTATTCTGTAATCTGACATGAATAAGCATTTGCAGGGAGGGATGGAATCCCATTGATATATCCACAGAGTCCTTTGTTATTTTTCAACTTAATTTTGTGTGTAAATATCGTAGAGCTCAAGAAAAAAGGGGGGGAGGGGAAGACAAGTGGAAAAGACAATTCTTTTCTACCCTTAGCAAAAAGGGAGTTAAGAAAAGTAGGCCCAATATGACTACACTAATTGTCTTCCCACTTCCATCGACAAGGGGAGGTTTCAGCTTTGGACAGTTTTCTTGTGCTCAGCTTCTGCCTTAGGGAAGAGAATTTGTCCCCCAGGACTTTTCGAAGCCCTACACTGTCTCTACTGAAAGGCAAGTCCTTTCTGGGGGCTGGGAGCTGCCCTGTGAACATCTCCCACTTAGCAAGGGCATCCACAGCCCCATCTACTTCAGCCAGCTCTTCTTCTGAGACATCCCTCTCCAGGGCGGAGATGCAAGTTGCCAGCCAGAGTTCATGTTCTTTGATGATATCTGAAGAGCCAGAAGAGTCTCCTAGCTGTTGCTGGCTATCCAGGTCTGCCAGGGAGCACATTCCCTCCTCAGGCTCGAGCTCCTGCCCAATGGAGAAAGCATGACTGCATGTGTCTGGGGTGAGGGGCTCCGACAGGCTTGTGACTGCTTCAGAGTCATTCTCACAGCCCATTCCTGAGTCCGAGCTGAAAGGGAGGACATCTTCAGACGCAGAGAGGTCTCCTGCCTCTTGACTGGGCCATGCCATGGCTACAGTTTGAATCCAAGCATAGAGTTTCTGTGAGAAGAGAAACCAAGACATAATTCTCCATATTAACTCACCTCGACTTAGAAACTCCGATCAGTGTTGTATGACAGGACAAATAACAAAGCATCCCCCACATCCTAACAGAAAAGTGATGAACTCGGGAGGTGGAATGCAACCTCCATTTTTGGACACAGTCCATTTAGGAATTTGTTTTGCTGCATTATGCATAATATTTGTTACAAGAATTTTAGTTTCCTTTTTTTAAATAGGAAGATAAAGAAAAATAGGTTTTTGTTCATTGAAAAAAAAAAAGTTTTAATTTTTAAAAATTCCCATAGATCTACACAAAGAACTAAGAAGACTGTTTCCTTTTGAGTATGTCTGTCTCCATTATGACTGCAACCTTTTGTCTGGGCTCCCATGAGCATCAGAGGGCAGTAAGCCAAGCCCCAGATGGTGTCCATGGTAACTGCCAGAATGGCCAGGAGTAACCCTGATGACAAAGGACAAGCTTGTCAGAGCAAAGGTGGCTACAGAATTCAGAAAAGGGTTACAAATTTCCCAGACCACTTAGGACAAATACAAATGGGCAGCAAGCCTAGTAGTACCTACATCATTTCCTTTCCTGCATGACTCGGCCACAGTGAAAGCCAAGAGCTCTTCCATTGTCTTTCCCAAAAGTGGGCTGAGGCTGGAACTGTGGCAACGCCCCTTCTCCCCACCGTTTTCCTCCCACCCACACAAACACAGTCCCCTGAGGCTAGAGAAGTCATACTTCCCTCCTCCGCAGAGAACCCCTTTTTGCTATTCCTCTGCAATGATTTATGCAGGAAAGAAGCAGACTGGAGTATCTTGAGCTGTCTGGATTGTAAAGAGAAACAAGATCTCTAGCTTATGGCTTGTGAGCTTTGGTCAGCCATATCACAAATCTGGAGGCCAGAAAAACACGTTTGTCCCTACCCCCAACACACACAGAAGTTAAACCAAGTTATGTAGTTTACAGTTTGTACAGTAGAATGTAAACTATGTGAGGACAGGGACTGTTAAGTTTTTAAAATATAAATTATATTGATATCTTTTGTTTTCATCATTTATATTTCCTGATGTATTTTATACCCCTTTATACCCTAATAGAAAAGAAAAAAAATAAAGGGTTGAGAGACAGAGTAGGGAAAAACACTCAACAAAACTAATCAACATATCAGAAAAACATCTAATATTAAATGCAATAAGACTTTCATTTTTGGTACCCCCAGGCCCAGCACAGTATCTTGCACATATTAGATGCTTAATAAATACTTGCAGAATTAAATTAAATTGAATTTGTGCAGTGAAACCCTTAATATTCTGAAGAATGGGGCTACATATGATACCTGACTCATCTGCCTTCATTCACATGTCCTTCCTCTTTAAAGCAGAGGCTCCAAATTCCAACTGTAGCTGTAGCTTTAGGATATGGAATATCTATTAGCACACTTTGATAGTAGCTTTCCTAATCCTAGCCTTGTCACTCCACATCAGATCACTATGTGATCATCTACAGTTATGCTTTAAAAGAGGGAAGAAGTTAACTGTATTTGCTTTTCCCCAAGTCGCCCTGCACTCTTCTGTAAGAGATAAATAGTTCATTTTTCTTTGTTGCTCTCTGATTGTAGCATGCACATTAAGTAGACGGAAAAATGTTCTCCCCAGCTAGTTTCTCAACTATGGCCTCTATATATGTGGCCATAATAGTGTCTCCATGTTCTTAGTACAGATATAGGCCCATGTTTGGGAACCACATGTGACTCATTCGTAAATGGACTCGCATAGCCTCAGGTTAACAGATGGAAGCTGCCTGTGTTTATGATACAGGACTTTTTTTTGATATTAAAGATTACTTTTAAAATGTTTTGAATTGAAAATAATTTAAAAACCAATGAATAAAAGTCTAATTTTTAAAAACTGAATGACATTTTATTTATTTTTAACTATTTTTTGTTTGAAGCTTTAAATTTTTTTACATATATTTTAAATTCTTACTCAAGATTTTCTTTATATCTGGACAAGTCTTACATGCCAATTTGCAGATGACCAGTAACCTCATTTTAAAATTTAAGATGTTAAAACTAGCTTAAGTATAGTGCGTTAGTTTTCAATGTTGTTTTTTACTCAGTTGTGTGACCCCATTAGGAATTTTCTTGGCAAAAATACTGGAATTGTTTGCCATTTCTATCTCAGGCTTGTTTTACTGAGGAGGAAACTAAAGCAAACTGAGTGAAGTGACTTGCCCAGAGTCACACTGCTAGTAAATCTGAGGTCAGACTTGAACTCAGGAGGAGGAGTATTCCTAATTACATAGTGCCCTATGGTGAAATATTTTTCATCAGTTGGCATGGAGGTAATCTTCTCTGCTAACAGCAGAGGGCAGCATGATTACACTCAAACCGAAGCGTCAAACTCAGAGGCTACATAGAAGAATGCTTAGCCCTTCTCAAACAAGCACTAACCCTGTGGAGTCTCACTTTCTTCCCTTCCTCTAGGTTTCTTGATCTTCCTCTGGAATGATTTTTCTCTCTTTGAAACCACTTACTCAATGCCTAAATATCAGTAGTATTTGAGGCAAATACTCTGAATCAGTCAATCAATAAACATTAGCTACTATAGGCAATGGCTAGACAAAAGATTAATGGAGGAGACAATATGCGAACAAATGTGTAAAATAAATTGGAAATAATCAACAGAGAGAAAGCACTAAAATTAAGGAAGATAGAAGGTGGAACTTTTAAATGGGACTTGAAGAAAACAGGAGACAGAGATGAGGAAAAAGAGCATTCCTGAAATTTAACGTACATTAGATACATGTGGTTTTTTTTTAATTTTATAGAATAAAAAAATCATGCCCATAATATAGTACAATAAAAATGATGATTGTATATGAAACTGCAAATCTACCATGCACAGCTTGCTATTGCTTTCAAATATACAACAAAATTACTATGCAAATTTTTTTCTTCCCTTCTCCCCTGGGGTAACTATCATTAGACACACATATATGTATAATTATTCTACACATACTTCTGCTTATCAGTTCCTTCTCTGGATGCAGATAATATCTTTCTTCATATGTCCTTTGGAATTATTCTGAGTATTTATAATAGATAAGATAACTTATTTGCTCAAAATCGTTTTTAATATTACTATTATTTACACAGTGTTCTCTTGGTTCTGCTCTTTTTGCTCTTCATTATTTCATGCAAGTCTTTCCATGTTTTTCTCAGACCATTGAGGTCATTATTTCTCATACTGTAGCAGTATTCCATCATAATCATGTACCACAACTTGTTTAGCCATTCCCCAATTGACAGGTATCCCTTCAATTTCTTGGCCTTCACCAAAACAACTGCTATAAACATTTTAAAACATATTCTTTTTCTTTTTCCCTAATCTCTTAATTGATAAATTTAATGATTTTTTTCTGTCTTTATCCCTCTTGACTTCCCTATAACCTTTGACATTGTTCATCATCCCCTTCTTGTATTCTCTCCTCTCTGAGTTTTCCTGACCCTATTCTCTTCTAGTTCTTTTCCTACCTATCTGATCACTCCTGTCTCCTATAGTGGATCTTCTTTCAGCTCATACTTACTAGCAGGGATCATCTCTACAAGCCCTATTCCAGATCCTCTTTCCTTACTCTGGATTATTTCACTTGGTGATCTCATCAACAATCACAGTTTCAATTCTCACCTCTATTCATACAAGTCTCAAACTTCTCTGCTGGCCTCCAGTTTCACATCTCCAACAGCTTTGATTCTGTGGTCCCCTGATGGGGGGGAAGAGGAGAGGGGGTGCCTTCTGTTCTAACAATAAGTCAGTAATCCTAAATCTTCTTGCTTTGGAATCTGCCTCAGGAAACTTTTGAGATATCTCACGACACCAGTCTGGGACCCCAAACTTTTGGGGTCCCCTTCCCAGCCTCAATATTACAATTGAACTGAATGTTCCAAAAACATCTTAAACTCAAGACAGTCAAAATTGAATTCATTCTTTTCCCCCCGAAGTATTCTGTCCTTCCCAACCACTGTGGAAGCAACCACCATCTTCCCAGTCACAGACAGTGACAGACCCAAGTTTCAGAGTTTTTTTCCATTACACTGGAAGTTCTTTAAAGCCAAAAAATAGGTATGATTGACCTTTTTATATTTCCCCAGTCAACTAACCTAGAGTTCTGCACACAGTAAACACTTTATAAATTTTGCAGCATAGTATTATCTGAGTTTTCCTGAGAGTGTTTATGATAACTATCATTGTAAACAGTAATAGGAAAGAAAGGAGTATTAGGGTGCTATTCATTGTTTTACAGCTGAGAAAACTGAGGCTCACAGAAGTAAAATCCCCAAATAAAAGTAAAAATAGGACACAGTGAGCAGAGTTGTATGTCTGACCTTTCTGCTCAATGGTTGGAGACGAGAGTAAGATGAAAACATTTCTTGGATGAGAGATTAACCCTCAATGAAATCCTCATAAAACTTCCTTTTAAACTTTTCTGTTTATATATAAGAATCTCTGGGTCTTGTCATCTCCCTAGGTTTCTTCAGTGAAATCAGCTGGGGACCCTGTTGACAAAATGTTCTGCCTTAGTTATTCACTTTTATCTTCAAAATCTTCCACTGGCTCTATTTCCTCTGCTTCAAATTCTGATCTTCCTACTTTAATTAAAAAAAAAAAAAAAAAAATTCTAACTTCAATTCCAGTATCCCAATGAAGCAATGGAAAGAGCTTTGAATGCAGAGTCTGAGAATATAGTTTCAAATTCTAGCTCTGTTCATTACTACCTCTGTGAATCTATGCAAGCCACTTAATTACTAGAACTTCAGTTTCCTCATCTGTAAATTGAGATGTTTGGACCAAATATCCCCTGAAAGCCTGAAACTCTGGTTCCAAATTTAGGATTTTATGACCTTGGCATGGACTTGACAAATGGCCAACTTGGCAGCTATGTGCAGCAGAGCTAGTCTTATGGCACCTAAGCTAGATTCTGAAGAAAGCAGGGATTCTATAAAGAAAGATTCTTTCTACATCTGTGAATGAAAAAGAAGGAATTGGAAGGTCAGGTACAGGGAATAGTAAGCTGGTCAGTTTTCCTGAAACAGAGAATGTATAAAGGAAAATAAAATGAAGTAGAATTGGAAAGGTAGGGTAGAACCAGATTATAGATGGCCTTCAACAGCCAGGTGATGAGTTTATTTATATTTTATCCAAGAGGCAACAGGGAGCCACTGATGATTTTTTTTTAACTAAGGAGATGGATAAATTTTAGTTTCTGTTACTCTGGTATTTTAGGAATAGCAATGGCAGCTGCATTGAAGATTGAATGCAGAGAGAGAAAAAGAGACTTAGGACCAGTTAGGAGACTGCAACAGTCCAGAAAAAAAAAAAAAAAAAAGGGCTGGATGGGGTTAGGTGATCTAGGGTCAAATTTGAATTCAGATCCCCCTGACTCCAAGGCTGGTACTCTATTCAATGAGCCATCCAGTTGCCCTGGTCATTGAATTTAGTAGTGAAAAAACTGCTGCCTTCAGAAAAGAGATGACATAGACCAACATCCTAACACCCTATATTAAAATAAGGTCGAAATGGATTCATGATTTAGATATAAAGGTTAATACTATAAGCAAATTACAAAAATAAGGGATAGTTTACCTATTAGATCTTTGGAGAAGGGATGAATTTGTGATCAAACAAGAAATATAGAACATTATGAAATGCAAAATGTATATTTTGGATTACATTAAATTAAAAACGTTTTGCACAAACAAAACCAATAGGGTCAAAATTAAAAGAAAAACAGAAAGCTCAAAACAATTTTTATAGACAATGTTTCTGATAAAGACCTTGTTTCTAAAAGAGACAAATGAGTCAAATTTATAAGACTACATGTCATTTCCAAGATATGATAGGATATGAATAAACAATTTTCAGATGAAGTTAAAGCTATCTATAATCACATGAAAAAATATTTTAAACTACTATTGATTAGAGAAATACAAATTAAAACAATTCTGAGGTATCACTTCACACCTATAAGACTGATGGGAAAAGATAATAATAAAGGTTGGATGGGATGTGGGAAAACTGGGACACCAATGTATGTTGGTGGAGTTGTGAACTGATCCAGACATTCTGGAGAGCAATTTGAAATTATGCCCAAAGGGCAATAAAACTGTGTATACCCTTTGATCCAGCAGCGTTATTATGGGTTCACATGCCAAAGAGATCATAAAAAAGAGGAAAAGACGTATATGTGCAAAAATGTTTGTAATAGCTCTTTTTGAGGTGGCAAGAAACTGGAAACTGAGTGGATCCCCTTCAATTGGGGAATGGTTGAATAAGTTATGGTATATAAATGTAATGAAATATTATTGTTTTAGAAGAAATAATGAGCAAGCTGATTTCAGAAAAGCCTGGAAAGACTTACATTCACATTACTAAATGCAGTGAGCAGAGCCAAGAGAACATTATACACAGTAACAAGAAGATTGTGTGATGATCAGCTATGATAGATTTAACTCTTCTCAGCAATACAATGAATGATCCAGGATAATTCCAATAGACTTGGGATGCAGAATTCCATTCACATCCAAATTGAGAACTGAGGAGACTGAATGTAGATGGAAGCACACTTTTTTCACCTTTTTTTGGTTTGTTTTCTTTTTCTGATTTTTCTTTCACAACATGATGAACATGGAAATATGTTTAAAATGACAGTACATGTATAACATATCAGATTGCTTGCTGCGTTAGAGAGGGGAGAGGTAAGGAAAGAGGAAGAAAAAATTTGGAACTCAAAAGTGAATGTCAAAAACTATTTTTACATGTAATTGGAAAAATAAAATACTATTGAGGAAAAAAAATAGAAAGGAGATGAGAAAATGTTCTTCCTGTCTTTGCAGAGGTATCTAAGAGGGGGTGGGGAGGAGTTCGGGAAATGTGGGTATGTTACTTTGTATCTACACTGTCAAATTCATTTGGTGTATTGGTAAGTCTTGCTAAACTGCTTTTTATCCTTTTTTCTAATTTATTGTTACAAAGAATTTCTCATTGGATATGGGAGGGAAGAAGATTAGATTTTTGACATTTCTGGATCAAAATATATAGATAAGAGACTCAAATTTACAAATCATTCTCCAGTTGTCAAATGGTCAAAAGATATGAACAGACAAATTTCAGATGAAGAAATTGAAACCTTTTTTAAGTCATCTGAAAAAATGCTCTAAATCACTATTGATTAGAGAAATGCAAATTAAGACAATTCTGAGGTACATTTCTCAGATTGACTAAAATGACAGGAAAAGATAATGATGAATGTTGGAGGGGATGTGGGAAAACTGGGACATGATGATACATTATTGATGGAGTTGTGAACTGATCAAACCATTTTAGAGAGTAATATAGAACTATGCCCAAATGGGCTATCAAACTGTGTGTGCCCTTTGATCCAGCAATGTCTCTCCTGGCTGTGTATCCCAAAGAGATCATAAAAAAAGGAAAAAGATCCACATGTACAAAAATGTTTGTAGCAGCCCTTTTTGTAATGGCAAAAACTGGAAACTGAAAGGATGCCCATCAATTGGGGTATGGCTGAATAAGTTATGATATATGAATATTGTGGAATATTGTTGTTCTATAAGAAATGATCAGTAGGATGTTTTCAGAGAGGCCTGGAGAAAATTAACTACACTTAAAGTGAAGTAGTAGAACCAAGAGAACATGGTACACAGTTCCAATGGTCTTGTGATGGAGAGAGCCATCTACACTCAAAGAGAGGACTGTTGGAACTGAGTGTGGATTTTGACATAGTATTTTCACTTTTTTGTTGTTATTTGCTTGCATTTTGTTTTACTCTTACTTTGTTTTCTCTTTTTTTAATTGCCATCTAGGGGCAGGGGTGAGGGGAAGAGAGGGAGAAAAAATTTGGAACACAACATTTTGCAAGGGTGAATATTGAAAAATATCTATGCATATGTTTTGAAAATAAAAAACTTTAAAAAAAAAAAATAAAGTACCCCTTGATTGCACCCATACTCTGTCATCACCAAAATTTTCTTTGTTCCAGACAAACTAGATTATTGGCCGTTCCTCATGTCTAGCTTCTCCTCCATGTATGGACATTGCTTTCTATTCTTCCTTCCTCACCCTACAATTTCTACCTATCAAAATTCTACTTATCCTTTAAAATTCAGCATGCATCATCCCTTCCACAAAGCTTTCCTTGATCACATCTGATAAAAATATCTCTCTTCTCTGAACTTCTCAGCCTGGCCTTGAAAGTATCCTCTCTTATAGTATTTATAACATACAGGTATGGAATGAATTACATGAAATGTTGAAGTGTTTTGAGCCTCTTCTGAAGAAATAAATTGGTGTTATTCTCACTGCAGATTATCTCCATGGGAACATCTTCCCTCTTGACCTAGTGTTTGGGAGTAGGCTGGTCTATCAAGTGAAATCATAAAAATGGCATCAGACCAATTTGCTCATCTCCCCTGGGAAAGCCAAATCACTGACAGCTCTGAGGTGGGGATCAGAATCTATTTATTCTCACCTTTGGCCCAGAAGAGTCCCTTGAATGTTAATGCTGCCATCACTTTGACATATAGGTTCTGAAAGTACTATTGAGGTGCCAAGTTACAAAGGAATACCAATACCCCTTATAGGGTAGGATGGTCATGAGTGTCTTAGAAAATTATCCTGGCCAGAACAAGCCTACTTTGACTTTGTGATATCATCCAGACAGGGGACTTACCAGCCATTGAGCTTTTCAGCAAGTTCTCCAGCCTCTATCCCTTGGGGAAAAGCCTCCTCTAGACATTCCTGGCTGAGTAGATTAGCTCAGAACTTTCATCTGACCTTAAAGTCATGAAGCTAAATCTTCTGAATCATGTATATGTATATGCACATCTTTTAATTATCCAATTTGTGGATTATCTAATGATTCTCCTCATTTGCTTTTTTGCCATCATATAACAGCATATTCCTTCCCTGAGAAAGTGGGCAGGAAATAGAAGAGAAGCCTAATTTCAAATGCACCCATTTTAATTTTTGTGAGTAACCTGGTATAAAGTAAGGTAGGCAGCACTATTGGCTAAAATGGGAGTTGAGGAATGATCTGGGGATTTCTGACTTTCTTCACGTTCTCAGACATAAAAAGGGCCCTTGGGCTCTTGACTGAGTTGGAATGTCCTCCCTCAGCATCTCAATTTTTCAGAATCCCTATTTTCCTTCCAGTCTCAATTCAAATGCTATCTCCTATGTGGGGAATTATTTCCTATTTTGCTAGTGCCTTCCCCCACACATCACCTTTTAGCTAACAATAGCTAATATTTAGGTGCTACATGGGGAGCTAGGTGGCAGAGTGAATGGAGTACTAGACCTGAAGTCAGAAGATCCGAGTTCAGATGTAACATCAGACACTTACTCAGATCAGGTCACTTAAACTCTGCACGCCTTAATCCACTGGAGACAGAACTGGAAAACCATTCCAGTATCTTTGCCTTAATCCACTGGAGACAGAACTGGAAAACCATTCCAGTATCTTTGCCAAGAAAAACCCATGGACTGGGTCTGGTCCATGGGAGTCATGAATCATTGGACACAACTGAACAATAACAAAAAATATAATAACAATAATTGTATATCTCTGTCATGTAAGATATATATTCTAAGTTACAGGGGAGCAAATCCATGTTCACCTGTGAGCTTTGTGTGGGTAAGAACAGATGTTCAGTGTCATTAGGTGTCTTCATGGAATACATGGTGCACTCATGGAGCCAATGGGCTTGTTCCCCCTTCTTCTTGATCCCTCTTTTAATTTTTATCTCTTCATGGGCACCAAGAGTGCCCTCACTCACCTTGTATCGCTCAATGAGCTTGAATCCAATGAAATGCTGCAGCTTCCGGAGGCATATCGGGCAAAGATCCAGGGGCCGGAGGAGGGCCTCATCCAAACTCAGGACTCCCTGCATGATGCAGCTCAGCCAGCGGCAATTTCCCAAGCCAATCAGATGGCAGATCTCATGACATGTGACCTATTACAAAAATTAAGATTGTCGGCCTAGTTTGGGAAGAAAAAACTCATCCGTAATTATCCATGTTCACCTATTTCCTACTTTCTCTCCATCCTAGTCAATTAATTTAGGATTTCTCCATTCCAAAAGGTAAGCGATCCATGATCCCTCTTGAGGAAAGAGACCCAGATATCTTGTCTATTCTTCCATTAAAATAAACATTTTTGAGGACCTTCCTTTGGTGATATAAATGACAGTATTTTATGTGAAATAGAAGAATTGGTATGCCATAAATGTTTAATAACCAGCATTGTGAAAACAGATCACACTTCTAAATTTAATCTATAATATTAGCATTTTCTTCATAACTTTTTAAATTCTAGACAATCAACCAAGCAACAAATGAAGCTCTTATTGTAATGTTTGCCAATTTCTGAAGTGTAAATATTCCCACTAAAAATTCAACAATCAGTCTTTGGTTTGATTTGGCTCTAGCACACTCCTAATTAGAAGGATGTCAAAATATATAGGGTATGTCAGGTGACACTAACAATCTCTTATTCACTGCAGCATCTGAAGTTAGTTCCTGCAGCAGACAATGAGCCTCATTCATTCATCTATTTCATTCAGCCAAGATGTATTAAGTCCTGCTCCATGTAATTCTTGGTTATCAAAACCCGTGATTGTAGGCCATAACCCTGCACCAACTCTTAGAGGTTGTCCCCACGTCTGGACTGGCTGCTGGATTAAGACCAAGAGAAATCCCTGAATAGATTCCAAGGAGAGAAGAAATTCACTGGAGACTTCTAGTGCTGTCTAGTTTTGTTTGATTTGGGCTGGTTTGGCTTTTTTTTGGGGGGGGAGAGGGGAGTTAGGGAGAGATTCCAGCTTGATTGACTCAGAATTAAGAAAGCTATTTAATCCCATATGCTTGAAAAACACCCAGAGCAGCTGGAACTCTCAAAGACTCTTTCAGGTTCATTTACACTCTCTGCAAAGACTACATCTTCGCCTAAACTGGCTCCCCTAATCTTTACAATCACAATTTAAACTTTATCCACACCCTATTACATGTGTGAGATGTCCCTTCAGCCAATAAAACACTTAATACTAATTAGGAAGCTATTTCTTTTTTTGCTTTTTTATTATTATTATTAAAGCTTTTTATTTTCAAAACAAAGCATGGATAATTTTTCAACACTGATCCTTGCATAGCCCTGTGTTCCAAATGTTCCCCTCTTTCCCCCCACCCCCTCCCCTAGATGCTTGCTCTTTATTTTTGGAAGGGACTAGACCCTGTGATTTGATCAATGTAAGGAACTTCTAGGTGATGAATTTCTTCTACCAATTCAATTGGGTACCTTCTCTGCCTGGAGCACTGAGAAATTAAGACATTTCCCACATCACATAGTCAGTATGGGTCAGAAAGCAGAGTTCACTCAATCCCAGGTTTCCCAGCCTCCAAGACACCTCTCTATTCATTAAGGCACACTCAGGACCCCACTTCTCAGGAACTGTGTGATATCAGACATCTGAAATGGCTTTGAAGCTTCAATTTGGCCCCAAGTGAACAACAAGGTCTGTCTTCTAAGACTAGGAAAAACCTGTCCTGGCACACATACCTTGCAGCATTGGACCATCTCCAGAATGCTGAAGAATAATGTCCGATTTCTGTCCTTCAGGGTTATCTCAGGCACCCTCAGGGTGATCTCGGATATCTCCTCAGCCCCTGGAGTCTGGCAGAAATCAGCTGAAAACCTGGCAAAGCTGCATACTCCTACTTCTGAGTAAAGGAGAGAATACCATAGTGAGTTTTAGGAATTAAGGGGTTAAGGCTGGGATGGGGAAATGAAGAGACCTGAGGAATCAAGACTCATCTTACTTCTCTACAACTCTAAGCTCTTCTCTAAAGTGATAAAGTAGTTTCAGAAATCTTTCATCAAGAAACACCCACATTTTGTCCCGTTTATCACTGTGGTGTTCCTGGGCAATGAGTCAGACTTTTTCAGCTTGTGACTTTCTTCCCCAACTGTTTAATATAGCCTTGAAAAGAGCCATTTCTCCCAGAAAGTGACTTTGCTCTGAATTTTGGGTTGTCGGTAACAGAAACTATTTTCATTCATTTCATAACCTGTATGATCTCATTAGGAAAGGCAAGCAATTGATTCTTTTTAAATGGAAAAATATTGTAGTATCATAAATTTAGAATTAAAGGGGAATTTAGAGGACCTCAGACGCAACCCTGCATTTTACAGATGAGGAAACTAAGGTTAATCAAGATTCAATGGTTTATCCAGGATCACACAGCTAGAAAAGTGTCTCATATTTCAACTCAAGCTTTCTTAGCCCTAAGCCTGTTGTGCCACAGTTCTCTTTTACAGTCCTGACCCAGTTTCCCTAATTGTCCTATTCAGTTACTCTGCCTCAGGTTATAACCATTCCCTCTTAATGTAAGGATAAAGGTCTCATATCTTAGACCTTAGGCTATACTTATTCCCTCTTAAAGTTTGATGGGATAAAGGTCTTTATCCATTTTAGACATCAGTAGAATATCAGGAGCCTCTCCAGTACCTCCCATTATGTCATCCTGAGGTGCCTCCTCCCATTAGGTCATCCCATCCAGTTATCTTCCCCATTATGTCATGTTTCTAGTTAACCTATAAAAGAATCTTGCTATCTGACATTCAGGGCTGGATTCTTTGAGGGGATAGTTTCATTCAGCCCTGGGACCAACCATGGATCCATCTGGTCCCAATAAATCTCTCCCATTTAATAAATTATTGAATTGTTCTCTAATCTCTATCTTGCTCAGTTTCTCGGGCATTACAAGCCCACCATTCTAACCTAGATGGTATTTATAAGTCCATGTCTACAGAAGTCCTTTTCCTCCTTCCTCCCTAACCATGATTAATTGAGGGTTTTTCCTATATTCTTCTTATTTCTTCCCCTACTGAAAAAAAAAAAAAAAGAAAGAAAGAAAGAAAAAAAAAAAGACATCAAACTTGAGCTCTTGTGATTCCTATAAGATGTCTTCTATTTATGTTCATGTTGTCTAACTAACACCCAGGAATTATCTTTTCCTGCATTAGTCTTTCAGTGGAAAGGCTCCACCCAAATTTCTCTCCTGGATAGAAGGTATCAGGAACCAGATCTCACCTTGTCCTGGAAAGGATTTGCCAAAAGTGAAGCTCCAGGTTTCACAGGGATACAGGTCCATGAGGGTGAGGCCCAGTACACACAGGGCATCTACAGGTTTATTGTTTTTCAGGAAAGTCAAAATGCTATCTAGTATGGAATACAAAAAGGAGGTGGTTCTTATTGTGGTGTCAGATGATAGACTTAGTAAGTGTACTCAAATATTATGCCACAACATATATAGTCTTAGATTTAGTCACTTAATTTCTCAGTTTCCCTGGGCACCAACAATAATGGTTATACTGCCATACTTTTAGTTCCAGGTCTCTGTTTCCCTTTCCTTCACAACTCAAGCAACTTTTCCTCCTCGAGATCTGGCAGATTTCTGCCCCTACTCTGACCAGCTAGGGTAACCTTCAGTTTTCTCTTAATAATCCAAATATGTATCACATGCAAGATGTTGGAATTTGTAAAAATAATTTGCAATCAGCATTGTACACAGAGGGAAAAAAAGAAAAAGTTTCTGGATCTGAATTCTGAAAAATATTCTTAATTTCCTGGATTCTGATTCACAATAATCTGAAACCTAGCTGAACAGGAATAGCTTCTGGTTTTGAGTGAATTATCTATGTTTTTGAGTGAATTATCTAACCTACATAATGGATTTACAGATTTATATACGTGAATAATAGAATGAGCTAAACCAGGAGAACAATCTCTGTGATTCCAGCAATAACACAAAAAGAAACAACTCTGAAAGACCTCAGAATTACTCTTACCAAAGCAAAGATCAACTGTGATTTAAAAGACAGATGATAAAACATATCTGCCACTCTTGGCAAAATGGTGATAAACTAAAGTAAAGAATAAGACATTCATTTGACCTGTTCTGCTTGACTATGCTTATTTGTAAGACAAGGAGCAGTGAATTAGGGGTTAGTCACATATATGAAGGTGGGAATATATATCAAGCTATCTAATAAAAAATTATTGTGATTCCTACTACAACTGCACAAAAATGTCATTCAGCAGCCCACAGGCAATAGGAAAGTGGAGCACTAGCAAAACCAGAACTAGCTCTGACAAACGCCAGCAAGGCCAGAAAAGAGACTGAGAAAAAGGGACCACCTTCAGTGAACTAAAGTGTAATCTAAGAATTCAGGTGATTTAGGGCAAGACCAAGAAAGGCTGAAAATTGGAAGAAAATGTAAGCTAACTGATGTAAAAAAGAAATAATTGGTCTGAAAAATAAGTCAAGAAGATGTAATTTAAAAATAACTGGATGCCCAGAAAAACAGATTTTAAAAAAAAGCTTGAATACTAAATTTCAAAAAATCATAAATGTAAACTATCCATATCTATTAGAATTAGAGGGCAAAGTATATGAATCTTTCAAATACTTCTGATGAAAAGACTAAAGCTGAATAAGAAATCTAAAATATAAACATAAAAATCCATAGAAATCTAGAAAGTTAATGTTTAAACAGTAGGAAGGAGCTGTATAATGATGTAGTACTAACATTCTAATAAAGGAAGAAAAAACAAGTATTACTTCAGAATCTCAGTGTCTTCAAAGGGTGTTAAATAAGAAAAACACATGTTCTAAGGAGTAGAATAGTTCTAAGTGTTTTAAGAGGGGAAGAAAAATGAGAGTAAAAGTAGGAATATACTCATATAGAAAAAAAGAAAGCATAGAACATATAATTAAGATAGAAGTTAAAGAAGCATTGAGGAATGGATGAGATAAATTAACATCAGATGGACCTCACTTCTCTGAAACAGAAAAAAAGGTTGAACACACAACCTTCAACAAATGTGGAAATCCATCAAATTTAATAAGAAAACAAGTGAGGGTAGGTGGCTTAGAGAATGTGGGATTAAAAAGAAGGATAACACCACAGTTCCAAGGAGGGAATAATCACATGCAAAACAAACTAACTGGAATTAAAAATTGAATGGATGCCCATCAATTGAGGAATGTCTGAATATGTGATATATGAATGTGATGGAATATTTTTGTTCTAGAAGAAATAAAGAGTAGCCTGATTTCAGAAAGGCCTGGAGAGACTTGCATGAGCTGATACTAAATGAAGTGAGCAGGAGAATAGAAACAGAAAGATTATATGATGATCATAAGTCTTATAGTAACAGCAAGTATGACAGTCTCAGCTTTTCTCAGCAATATAGTGATCCAAAACAATTCCAATAAACTTGGGATGGAAAATGCCATCTGCATCCAAAGAGACTGTATTGAAGCATACTTTTTTTAACCTTTTAAATTTTTTTGCTTTTTCTTTTTTGTGGTTCTTCCCTTTTGGTCTCATTTTTTTGACAACATGATTAATATGGAAATGTGTTTAAAATGATTGTACATGTTTAATCTATATCAGATTGCTTGCTGTCTTGGGTGGGGACAGAGAAAGCAAGAAGAAAAAAAATTGAAATTCAAAATCTTACAAAAATAAATGTTGAAAATTATCTTTACATGTAATTGGAAAAATAAAATAATATTAAATAAAAAAAAATAATGCCAATGATATTCAATTCAATGCTTTAAAAAAAAAAATTTACACACACAACTTTCTGGCCAATTGGGGAATTTGGTTTTTTACTACATGTTTATAACAAAGGCTTTATTTTTATTCCTTTCTCTCAAGGGATAGAGGAAATGAATATGTGAAAATAAAATTTAATTAAAAGAAAAATATATCGATCCTGAAGGAGGGATCAAAAGAATAGGAGAAAGAAAAGCAAATAAGTAGAATCTAAGGAGATATCCATCAATTGAAGAATGATTGGACAAATTGGGGTAGTGATTGAAAGTGCAATGGAATGTTATTACACCATAAAAAATAATGAAAGAGATAATTACAAAGAATTCTAAGTAGTAGAAATTGGCACAAAGTGAAGTGAAACCAAAGTGAATCAGGAAAAAGAATCTGTATAAAGACAACAGTGTTCTAAAGAAAAACATCTTTAAGAATCTGATCAATAAACTATCCATCCATTTCTCTATAAGACATGTGATGAAGCCTCTAATTCCAGTCAGAGAGATGATGATTTTAAAGTACAAAAGGAAATATATATTTCTGGATATGACCATCCTGTGAATTTATCACAAGTGTGTTTTTCTTTTTAACCTTTTTTTGTTATTGTTAGAAGTGGAAGACAAGGGGATAGGTAAACAGGGAGATGTGAATCTTAATGCAAAAAAAAAAGCCATTGAAACATTTTTAAAATGAACATAATCAAGTTCAGAAAGAACAAGCCAAAAAAACAATTTAAAAAGTAATGGGTAGAAATTTGTTATATACAAATAAGTCATATGAAATAAAGATTTACCATTTCATTTACAAATTTCTTTTTCTCTTTTATTGGGCATATATGGAAATGTTCTTTTTGCTGTTTAAGTAAGGACTAAAAAATAGTAGGAATACCAATAAATCATCTTCAAATGGACAAGAAAAAAAGAAATACAAAACATTACCAAAAAAGTAATTTTGTTACTATCTTGTTATATGTATGTATATAGAACATATGTATATGTATATATATAGTTTATTTTTCAAAAAACTATGTGAGTTCTTAATGTGCTATACAAATTTTCTTCTTTGAATATTTTGTTTACTGATGACTATGAAGTTCACAT
The DNA here is from genome assembly GCF_048593235.1 of Sminthopsis crassicaudata. Taxonomy (NCBI): domain Eukaryota; kingdom Metazoa; phylum Chordata; class Mammalia; order Dasyuromorphia; family Dasyuridae; genus Sminthopsis; species Sminthopsis crassicaudata. The sequence goes on along the minus strand of NC_133617.1, from coordinate 481,761,187 downwards.
TTAAAAAAGCAAAAAAATTTTTTAAAAATTTTCATCCCATCACTTTCCAAATATCAGACAGATCTGAGTGTCTCTGTTTTTGTTTTTAGTCTTCAACCCCTCTTCCTCTAGTAAGAGAGTTTGGATCAAGACAGCAGAAGCTCACCTAAGGAAACAAATTCTCCTCCCCATTACTAGTGAAAAGAAATCCTTAAACTTGGGTAGTAGTATATGATTATAGGACATGTTTACTCAGTGGTTTCTCCCTAGCCTCTTAGTCAAGGAAAGAGGAGTTATTTCTCCAGAAAGTCCAATTTTCTTCTTTTATTAAAAAAAAAAAAAAAAAATCCCTTCCTCTTCTATATTTTAGGGATGATGATGACAATAACTGGAAGAGGAGGAAGAGGATTATGATGATGATGATGATAACTGACCTCTAGGTAGTCCTTTAACATTTGCAAAATGCTTTATATACATTAACTCATTTAAACTTTAATAGCATCTTTGTAAAGTCCTATTGATATTAACTTTATTTTACAGAAGAGGTAAGTGAGGTTTAGAGAAAAGAGGGAATTTGCTCATGCCCAGGAAGTATCTGAGACAGTATTCAAAGTTAGATCTTTCTAAAATTCCAAATCTAATGCTCCATTCCAGGAGTCTTACTGTAACTTGGCTCACCAAAACTCCCTTATTGAAATAGCAGAAGCTGCTTGTCAATATAATAAATTAATAATTCCAACAGTGGCAATGGTACTAGAGACGGAACATGGACAGAGCTTCCATGGAAGGGTGCCCACTTAGACATGCATGTACAATTCAGGTAAGTGGGGAATTAAATAATAAAAAGTGAGGATAAGTGGGAAAAAAGGTGATCATCAACAGGCACTTTATCACTGGAAATAATTTAGCATTAGAAATACTTTATCACCAGGCTGACACAGGGGAAAGATATCAAATGTTAAATATATCAGATATCATATAAGAATATATATAATAAGATAAAATTTATAAGATTGGTTATTGTCCAGTTGATATCAATACAGTATACATATTGAATTTGAAATAAGGCAAAATCAATCAAATAGCAGGGACTGAGAATAGTATTTGAAAGAATTAATTAAGAGGAAAAGGACTGGGAGATCTTCCAATTTCTATATTCTCTATTTTGGTGTATTTATCCAACCCTCAGAGACAGTTCCATTAAATCCTTAAAGTAAAATTTTTTTTATCAATATCTTGGAGGAAGACAGAAGAGCAGAGACTGTGAAATCTAAATGCTGGAAGAGAGGAAGAAGTAGAACCTTCTCCCCTTTATACTTCCTGTTGGGATCTCTCTCATAGACACAGACCCAAAGCCCAAAGAAAAGTCAAATTCTTATACCTAGGGAACTAGTTCAGTAAACACTTTGAAAGAGCTTAAAGAAAGAAAAAGGGCTATTCCTTTAGAAATACAAATAAGTCTTTCTAGTTCTTGATATAAATAATCCAATTTAAATTAAAAGTCGCTGGCCAGTTTTTTATCAGTTAAAGGAGGCAATTTAAAACTCCATTGAAACAATTGCCTTAAAAAAATGCTAATACTAATTTTAGGGGGCATTAGCTGTGGGAAAATCAAAATATCTTACTTCCACCTTTCAAGGGACTACTTAAAAATCAGAAAATTTTAATATTAATTTTTTTTTCAAATTCTCATAGATACTTTAATTATGAACATGGAACATATTTTCTTCCCACAAGAGATCCATGAGTCTACTTCCTTCAGATATGCTAGGTCTTATTTTAGGATGCAATTTACAAGCATTGTCAAGGTTTAAGGTCATTTTGAATTTTTAAGAAAATATGTATTCTTTGCTATACCACTTCTCGCCATGGTAATTTTTCTTAAATACTTAGGGGGAGAAAAATAACATAATATTATTAATGCCTTACAAAAAAAAAATTAGGAAAAGCACAAAAATGAAATTTTTAAAATGTTTTTATAAAAAAAAATTTAAAATTGGGGTGCTGAAGGTTTGGGGGAGCACAGGAAAGGAGGTATTATTCTAGATGCAATATATCACTGATTTTAGGCCAATTCCAAAATGGAAATTGGAGGGGATAATTTGGTTACTGTAAATGATTATCAGGAATTAGTGAGGGATTAATTGTATAAAACTGTATTTGAATTTGAGAACACATGAATTGACAAAATTATTTCAAATTTTACAAAGATATCCTAATCCAAGTTGCAAGCAGTGGGAGGAGCAATCAATTCTTGTTACTTAGACAGCATGGGTATATTTGCTAAAGGCTTTTCCATTTGCCCTCAGATGGTGGTGATACTGTTTCAAGGAGTTTTAATGATTGGCAAGTTCTATTGAATAGGTACTAAGGTCCAATTGATAATATTTTTAGCTACAAATTTTACAATTCGTGACTAAGCATCAATAGATATTTCCATAACTGACTAACAAAAGTTAGCCTCTGTATGCATATTCCATCTATCTGGACTGTAAAATGTGCCTTAAATCCCCTGGAAAGATGGGTTTGAGAGGCAAGGTTTGAAAAAAGCCTTAAACTTAAGATGACTCAGCAATACCAAAACTTTTTTGCTTATCTAAAAAGACCCTTGTCTCTTTTTCTGTAAAAACCCTCCTTAGCATAAAAATAGCAATAAAAATTTCATTCAAGATCTCTGTCTCCCTACCCTTGTCTTTGAACACTATTACTAAATATGTATTTTAATACTTTGCTTGAAAATACACAGTAGAAGTTATATGCAATTATTACAATATTGTATACCACTCAAGATCTTCTTAATAATTTTCAGATAGCAAATTTTCTGTTCTTTGAAACAGCCCAAGTCCTGAAGATTCTGCTGGTTAAAAGATTTTTTAACAGTAATTTTTTTTGTGAGTGTGTAAAAGAATGGTTGATGCTTGTGCAAGTGATAATAACAATAAGATGTTTTTTATTTTTCAAGTTTATGGTATTATTCAAAGTTGGGACAATACTCTTCCATGTCATTTTTGTTTGTATCTATGTTTGTTCTGTGCAGAATGTCCATGTCATATGTATGTGTAAGCTAGATTTTGGAGAGTCATAGGCAATTACAACTCTATGCTGTAGTAATATCTTACAGATTCTCAAAAGTTTTGTGAGCAAAACGCCTTAGTAAAAGTCTCAAAATTTTGATAAAAGTGATTATGGAATTTAGAAATTAGTCAAAAACAATAGAAAAATAGCAATTTTTACTAAGTTTTCTTAGAATCTCAGTTTGTGTGGCATAATCTCCCACTCCAAGTAGGAGTGAGATTCTGGAGGGATTGTTGTCATCCTTATTATTTCCTAACTTCTCTCATATGTTAAAGTATTGTAGAAAAAGTCTTAATATTGGTAGACTCAAAACCTGGAATGGAGTCTTACCTGTTGGCCCTCTACATGAAATAAGTGCCTTTACAAAAGCTCCTCAAAGGGCATACACTTAATAAAAGGTAAGGAGATTCGCTCCTCTCCTCTCCTTGGACACTTAGAATATAAGAGGAAGCCTTTGCAACCTGAGAACATTAACAAAATCATTTCTACCTCTCACATGCAGTAAGCTTTTCAAAGAAAGTCTTCCTTTTGATTCTTCATGATCTGTTTTTGTTCCCATTCTTACTCCTGAATCCACTATTAATCCCTCAGGACTGGGAGGAAGGCCACTATCAATGCATAGTAGGACAATAAGCAGATCCAAATCCTGCCTCAGACATTTACTAACAGGTTTGTCTGATATTTGGAAAGGGAAGGGATTAAAAACTTTTAAAAATTATTTTCCCTTTTTTAAAACATGAACTTTATCATCAACAAGCATTTCAATATTCAAAGAAGAAAATTTGTATGACATTGAGAACTCACATAGTTTTTTGAAAAAGAAACTATATATAATATGTTCATATATTATAGTTTCTTTTTCAAAAAAAATATGTATGTATATATATATATATATATATATATATATATATATATATATATATATATAAATAACAAGATGTGTGAATCTGGACAAATTCACTTAACTTCTCTCTTTTTCAGTGTCCTCTGTAAATTGAGGAGGTTGACTTGATGGCCTCCCAAGTTCTTTTTAGTTCTAAATCTCCAGACCTAAGATCTTAGGACTGGCCCAATCAGATGATTAATAAAAGAGAAAGAAGCAAAATCATCTAAGCACAGGCATGCCAAATGGCAGAATACTCTCCGGGAAGACAACAACTAAGAGAGGAACATAGTTCTTTTGGGACTTTTCCCAACCAGAGGACCAAGGTTCAAATTCTACTTTCAGAGTGGAGTTTGTGTGCATGTGTGCGTGTGTGTGTGTGTGTGTGTGTGTGTGTGTGTGGTGGGGGGAAGAGAGTGATTGGGATTCTCCAAACTTCACTTTAAGCATCCTATAACAATCATACAGTAAAAAGAATATTAACACTGGAGTCAGAAGTGTGACCTTGGACAAGGTCATTTGGAAAATGAAGACTTTGAACTGAAACACCTCTAGCTCTACAACTATGTCCATGTACAACTGAATGAGCCATCTTAGTCAATCAATTTCAACCTGTCCCACCTGCCCTTTATGCTGCCTCCATATATCAAGTACTTTTCCTGGCCTATAGTATAAAGTCCTTATATAGCAAAAAATCCCTATAAAGAACCTAACCTTCAATTAGACATGTCCCTTGGAGACCAAAAAAGTAGAGCTGCTCCATTACCAGTCATTCTAAGGGGATTCTTTCCCTCACCTCCACTATATTCCTTGAGATATCTTATTATGAATAAGGCTTTTTTTTTTTTTTTTTAGTAACTAGCTAGAGTAAGAGAAACAGGCACCAATCAATCTAGTTGTGGAAATTTCATTTTCCAACGCACTTAGCGTTTTAATGGAGAAACACTCCCACAAAAACAGGATTTCATCCTCCCCATCTTCCTTCTTCCACAAGGCATACAGGTCAAGAATGGCATTTTCCCTAACTGATCAGAACCAGATAATACCACTTGCAATCCTTACTCCCAATCCAAACTGACCGGCATGGAGCTGGATCTTGTCAGAGTCCCGATTATGACGAAAGCAGCAGTGGATGGAAGAGATTGGTACGGAGGGAAGGCACTTTACCCGAAGCCCCAGGAAGAAAGATTCCAAGCATCCTCGGAGACAGTCTAGGAGAGAACTCCCTACGGGGCCTTCACTTAGATCTAAGAAGAGAAACAGTGTGGTTAGTTTCTGTTTTGGACATAACCTGTTTGTCTACATAGTCCAAAGAAACCACCAGTGCAGAAGACACAATCAGGTTGCATTCATTTCACAGTCATGGTCAACTCTATAATGCAAAGTGAATTATCTACCTACAAGGATCAGGTAAAATCCAAATGGCTGGCTTTTCAGGGGCTGGCTTTTAGTGACGCTTGCCTGAGGAAGAGATTCAAGTCAGTCTAGAACTTTAGAGTTAAGGTCCCCTCCACTCTGAGTGTGATACTGCAACAGAATTCCTTGAGCAGCTATAGTTGTCCTCCTTCTTCTCAGAGTAGCCCCTTACTTCTGGGTGGACATTTATATCCAGTTTAATTCAGCAACACACCTGATGGACCAGTGTTATCTCTCACATCTAAGATATTGCTAATGCTCATTGGTTAGTGTTTTTCCATTATACCTTCTCTAGAACTCAAAGAATTAACAGTATTAGGAGGAGGATGGGAAGAGAATAGAAAGCCATCACATTTCTTTTCAAAAAGTTCCGGAAACGATGCCATTTTTCCCCCCTCTCTTTCTCTCTCAGCACAGGAACAAATAAACTGTCCAGCTTTCTTGTCTTCATTGTTGTTATTCCCAATGGAAATTATTAACGAGATCCTGCTATTCCCCCTACATGTTTCTCTTTATCTGTCTTTCTATCTCTGTTTCTGTCTCTGTATCTCTGTCTCTGCCTTTGTGTGTGTGTGCCTGTCTGTCTCTTCTCCTCTCTCTGTGTCTATCTCTTTCTCTCTGTTTGTCTCTCTCTCTTCACCCCTTTCTGTGTCTATCTCTCTGTATCTGTCTCTTTCTCTCTCTTTCTGTATCTCGCAATCTTTGAGTGTGTCTCTCTTTTTCTTTCCCCCTCTTTGTGTCTATCTCTTTCTCTCTGTTTCTCTGTCTTTGTGGCTCTCTCTCTATCTCTATTTCTGTCTCTTTCTCTGTGTTTCTCCGTGTGTATCTCTGTCTCTGTCTCTGTGTTGGTTTCTCTGTCTAACTCTCTCTCTCTCTCTCTGTCTCTCTCTCTCACTCTATCTCATTTATGTACATTCCCTCTCCTTTCCTCCCTCCTTCCCTCTCTCTTACTCTAAGTTCTTTAAATACTGCTTGAGGCAAAATATTTTGCAGTTAGAGACCTCAAAGTACTCTGGGTTTTAACTTCTAAGTATTATAAATTACAGAAATCTTCCTCAAGGGGGGCCAGAGAGACTTTAATATAGACCTAGACCCTTTACCATCCTGACCTGTCCAGATCAGGGTGTGAAGCCTGGAGCCCAAAAGCAAGTTTATTGACACCCCTGCCCTAACCCAGCCTACCTATTGGCTGTAGGTAAATATGCTTTCGGCACGTGCTCTGTTTCCTCCTTAGGAGAGAATGGTAGAAGGTCTCAAAGTCCTCTGGAGCATCAGGGTGGCTCAAGAGCCAGTCAAAGGCGGTCCTGATCACCAGTGTACAGAAGAGGGTCCTCTGTGGGTTGTATGCTTCAGAGAGGAAAAACCTCTCAGTGGTGGAAAAAGCCTTAGCATAGAGTTCCTGTAGAACAGGGTTGGTGGAGATGAGGGCATCCTTCAAGGCCCGGGGACCAAAGCTGAACTCCTCTGCATGCTTACACTGCAACATAGCTACCTGGCAAGCCCTCAACCTGGGAGAGCCTCAGAAGGGAGAGGGGGGGATTTAGCATCAGCAAGCACCAGCCTCAGGAGCTCACTTCATCGGGTGTTTCTTCTGAAGAAAGTCTTTGGGGACAGCAAGAGTCAGGAATGAGATATGGCCCAAGGTTCACTAAAAGACCTTTTTCTCCTATGAAGGGACTGTGACCCAGAGCTGCTTCTTGAGCTGATCTATGTGGCTTTAGAGAATGCCAGCAGGAAGGCAGACGTTGCCAGTTAAAAGATCCTGAGGCCCTCCTAAAGGGTGCCAGGGTTCTGGTATCTGATGGGTGTTGAGAATCAATAGAGGCAATAATGGGATCACAAAAATATCTGCCAACCCATAGGGTAATCCTGCAGCAGGAGAAAAAAAAAATCATGGAAACATTGTCATCATTTTTCCTGTGCAATTACAGAATAACAGAATTTTAAAATTAAAAAGCGTCTCCATAATCATTTCCTCCAACACATAACCTGAAAGTAATTCCCACCACAATAGACTTAGCAAGTCCTTAACCAGCCTCTGATTGAAGATTTCCAAGGAGGAGGAAGCCACTACCTCCCAATGTAACCCATTTACTGTTTTAAAAATTATTTTTAATTTATGTAATAAAACATAATTCTATAACACAATACCATAAAAAGATGATTGCGTTTTATGCTTCTTAGACAGCTCTAATTGTTAAAAAGTTTTTCCTGACACCAAAGCCTACACTGTCAAATAAGTCAATAAATATTTATTAAGCACCTAATATGTGCCAGGCACTGCTCTAAAATAGTGGGAATATAAAGAAAGGCAAAAAAGGTGACAGAGTGGATAGAGGACCAGCTCTGGAGTGAGGAAGACCTGAGTTTAAATCCAACCTCCAACATTTTCCCCTTACTAGTTGAGTGACCCTCACTTAACTCTGATTACCTCACACAAAAACAAACACTAATGAAAGATAATCCCTTTTAACACATGTTTTTACCATGTTTAATATATATTGGATTACATGGGGAGGGGGAAATTGGAACACAGGGTTTTACAAGGGTCATGTTGAAAAAATTATCCTTGCATATGTTTTGAAAATAAAAACTTCAATTAAAATAAATAATTGGTTTAAAAAAAAAAAAAGAAAGATAATCCCTAATCTCAAAGAGCTCACAATCTAATGGAGACAACATATAAACAATTATATGCAAATCAACAATATACAACATAAATAGAAGATGGTCAATAAAAGGAAGACATAAGAATTAAGGGAAAACAAGAAAGGTATCCTATAAATGATAAGCTTTTAGCTAAGACTTGAAGGAAGCCAGGGAAGATAGAAAGCAGAGAGGAGGGAGCAAATTCTAGGTAACAGTAAGTAAAAATATCAGGCGAGAAAGTGTTTTTTGTAGCCTCTCTATAATTTACATTATGCCCTCTGGAGAGTAATGAAATAAATCTAATCCTTTTCCAATAAGACCTTTGGATACTTAGAGATTTCATTTCTCCTCTTCTCCAGGCTAAATGTCCCCAGTTCCTTAAACTATCTCTTCTTATTTAATATATGTATTTTACTTTAAAAAACAATTTTAACATTTTTAAAAATGTTGAGTTCCAAATTTTCTCTCTCTCCTCTCCCTCTCTGCCTCATTGAGAAGGCAAGCAATATGACATAGATTATATATGTGGGGTAATGGAAAACACATTTCTATGTCATTTTGTGAAAGAAAGCTCAAACAAAAAAACCAAAACAAAACAAGAAAAGTAAAGAAAAAGTATCTTTAATCTACATTCAGGTTCTACCAGTTCTTTCTCTGGAGATGACAGTACCTTTCGTTGTAAGGCCTACAGAGTTGTCTTGGATCGTTGTATTATTGAGAATAGTTAAGTTATTCATAGTAGATCTTTGTATAATATTGCTGTTACTATGTACAATGTTCATTTCACTTTGCATCAGTTAATGTAGGTATTTCCATGTTTTTCTGAGAGCATATTGCTCATCATTTTTTAAAGCACAATAGTATTCCATAATAATTATATATAAAAACTTGTTCGGCCATTCCAATTGATGTTCATCCCCTCAGTTTTCAATTTTTGTCACCACTAAAAGAGCTACTATAAAAAGTTTTCTACATGTAATTCCTTTTCCTTTTTGTTTTTTATCTCTTGGGGATATAGACCTATTAGTGATATTGCTTGGTCAAAAGGTTTGCATGGTTATATAGCTCTTTGGCTGTAATTCCAAATTTTCTCTCCAGAATGGTTGAATCAATTCACAAACACATCATTATCATATTACAACAAACATTAGTGTTTTAATTTTCCCATATCCCCTCCAACATTTGTCATTTTCCTTTTCAGTAATTTTAGCCAATCTGAGTATATGAGGTAATAGCTCAGTTATTTTAATTTGCATTTCTCTCATCAATAGTGATTTAGAGCATCTTTATCATATGACTATAGATAGCTTTGATTATTTTGTAAACTGCCTATTCATATCATTTGACTATCAGTTGAGGAATGGCTTATATTTTATTGCTTTATTCAGCATTACATCATTTTCATTTCTCTTCCCAATTTTTCCACTATCTTGATTTTTAAAATCCTTTTTGAGTTTTTCCATGGCCTGAGACCAATTCATTTTTTTTTTTCTTTGAGGCTTTGGATGCAGGAATTTTGACTTTGTTGCTTTTTGAGTGTGTGTTTTGAGCTTTCTTATCACCAGAACTTTTTTTTCCTGTGGTTTGCTAATTTTCCAGTATGTTTCTTTACTTTTAAGTCTATGCTAAAGCTATGCTTCCCGAGTGAAGAGGGCACGTTCCCAAGCTTCATGTTTTCAAGAGTAATTCTGGGGATCTCTGAATTTTTGGCTCTTCTGAGATAGTCTGATCTAGGGAGAGATATGTTTCCTACTCTCCTAGTCTGGTTTGTGAGCTACCATAAGTACTCCTTCCAACCCTGGAATTGTGATGAGGGTCCCTGCTGCCCTGCATCTACAAGCTCCTGCTGCACTAATGTTCCTTCCACTAGGACTAAGATCCAGGACTGCTGCGGAGATCCAAGTGTAGACAATGCAACAGAATCCTGTCCTTGGTGTCAGCAAAGGTAACTTTGTAAATCTCCTTTTGATTCGCTGGCTGATCCCCTTACTATCTGTGGATTGAGAAGTCTGGAAACTGCCACTTCTCCCACAAATTCAATCATCCTGGTTTGCTAGGGTCCAATCTGCACTGGACTATGCTCCACTGTCACCCTGGTGCAACAGACCTTTCTAATCTCAGTTGCCCTGGGCTAGAAAATTGTTTCACTCAGTCTTTTTGTGGGTTCTAGAATTTGTTTAGAGCATCATTTAAAAGTATTTGGAGGGCCTGGGGGGAAGATTGTTGTTGTTTTTTCCTTCATTCTCAAAGAGGACTTGCTCAGTTGTTGTCAGTCGTGTCTGATTCTTCAAGATCCCATCTGGGGTTTTTCCAATTGGTTTTGCCATTTCCTTCTCCAGTTCATTTAACATATGAGCAAACTGGGTTAAGTGACTTGCCTAGGGTCACACAGCTAGTAACTATCTGCGGTCAGAACTCAGATTTTTCTGATACCAGTGCTCTAGGCCAGTGCTTACTGTGTGATCCAGTGTTTATTTTATTCTATCTGCCTCAGTTTTTTCATCTGTAAAATGAACTACAGAAGAAAATGACAAACCACTCCAGTATCTCTGCCAAGAAAACCCCAAATGGGATCATGAATTACTCCTATTAAGCTTGTAGTTGATCCAGATCTATTTTTCAGATTGTGAAATTAATTTTTTGAACATAAGTTCTTATTAAGCATAATTAGAGAACTAGATGAGATAAGAAAAACATGGCACATTCCCCTATGAATTAGTTCCTCATCAAAAACCTTCACTGAATGGTATTCTATGCCAGGCAGTATACAAAGGAAACTCTATAATCCCCAGCAAGACACACTGACACTGTTTCCCACAGGAGTTTTGTAGAATACACATGATCCACTTTTAAGTGTGATCCTTTCTATTCTTTATTATTTTTATTATTTCTCAATCCTAATTCCTACCAGTCTAGTATAGAATCTGTACAGTTTTTCACTTTTAAGATATAAATGTAGATGATATTCTTGCCTTTTTTCCAACACTGCCCTTCCCCCTCTTTCCCCAGCAGCTTGAGTAGTTGCAGCAGGAAATGTGTTTCCATGGAACCTTCCATGCCACGGGCTCTGCTGTTGCTATAATCTATACAGAATGGGTTTGTAGACATGTACAAACCCTGAAATACAGTTTATCACTCTCTTTCTTTCTCCCCATAATGCATTCTGCATTGATGGGCACCTTTACTAGCTTCCTTCTCTTTTTATTAACTACTGTAGATCCAATGGGGCCCTTTCACATGAGAAACAAGACTTTCCAATCTAATTTGTAATTACAGAGTGCATCCTCTGTGATTCTCTTCATGTCCATGACACCTTTTCATTATCTGAATTACAAGTTTTGCTGGCTAGGGGCCCACTTGTTTACGTGGAAACTGTTGTAAGCTGCAATCACTGAAATCAAAAAGGTCTTGGATTTCCATTTGTGTCACTAAGATGATGAAGATGATTGGGAAAGGAATAGGAAGAAAGGAAGACAAGGAATGGAAGAAGACAATTGCATCCACCAAAGAAATGCACAGATTCCAAAGTTTCCTGAGGCATGCAAGAGATATAAATTAAATAGTCAGAGCCATGAGTACATGCCAACAACTGTAAGCTATAAATAGGAAGATCTGAGAAAGAAAACGAGCTTTTTTAACTGCTGAAATATATTTGACTGGGAGAGGACTCTTAGGAAGGAATATAAAGGAAGAAGTATAGTAGTATAGAAGTGAGAGAATTCCTTTGAACCTAGAGGGTGTGTGTGTGTGTGTGTGTGTGTGTGTGTGTGTGTGTGTGTGTGTGTGTGTGTTTGTGTGTGTGTGTAAGGAAGAAACAAAGTTTTCTCTTCCATCCCCTCCCACCCCCCACCATACCAGTACCTTTTGATAATATAACAAAGAAATGAGGAAGAGTAGTGAAAAAGGAAGCTATTAAAGCATGACTTTGGGGGACACATTCCAATTCTTTCTCAGCCCCTCAACTTAAGGAAATAATGACAGAAAGGTACCACACAACCAACATATTCACATAAGTACTACTTTGCAATTGCAAAAATATGGAAATAATGTGCCCCCCAAATGGAGATAAATAAACAAATTTGTGATGTGATAAAAGAATGAAAAGCACATGTAACTGAATGACAATGAGTATCAAACATGAAGAATTCAAGAAGGTCTAAAGAATTTTCTCTCTCTTTCGTTCTCTCTCTCTCTCTCTCTCTCTCTCTCTCTCTCTCTCTCTCTCTCTCTTTATATATATATATATATATATATATATATATATATATATATACATATATATATATATATGTATGTATATAAAATTTAAATTAAGATATTAAAAGGCAAGAAAACTTGGGATTAAATACAATAGACAATGCTGATATAAGAATGGAAAGGTTTTTGTCTTTTAAAGAGACTGGCAAGTGGTATTCTAGGAGGATCCTGGATCAAGTTTGAATCATGACCAATGGTTCTCCATTTTTTGAGTAGACCACAGAAAATGCAAGTTTTTAAAGGATTGTGAAGTGTGGGAAGTAGGAGGAGGAAGAGAAAATTGAATCTCTCTCTCTCTCTCTCTCTCTCTCTCTCTCTCTCTCTCTCTCTCTCTCTCTCTCTCTCTCTGTCTCTCTCTCTCTGCGTTTGAGGGAGGAAGGTGTGTGTGGAGATTGCTAGATTTAATCCCCTGACCTTGACGGTAAAAGATCAAGAATAAAGACGTTTAGTGATCCTGACTACTGCTGATTTCTGGGAAGACAGAGTTCCAGCATTTTGGCCCCCTACGTTGGGCACCATTCAAATGGCGCCTGAACATGGACCCATCAGAAATTATCAGGTTTTGAAAATTAATATTTAGTATTCAGAATTAAGATTCTGAAAGATCCAGTAGAAATGCCGCTTAGGAGGGAAGGCAGAGAGGCAATATGGACCCAGGTAACTCCGGGATCAGGCTCAAGGATACAGCCTAACATAATGCTTATATAAAGAGGTTAAAGAGCCAGATAGAAGATCTTTTAACAAAGAGCACCGCTGAAGAACAGCAGGAAGCTTGTAATCAAGCTCCGAGAAGGCTATCCCAATACCCATTAAATATAGCTTGGACAGGGAGCAACCTAGAGCTAATGTGTTTGTATGACAGTATAGAGTATAAAATGCAACAACTAGAAGTTTGAGTTAAAAATAGAACAACAACAACAAAAAAAATAGAACGACAAACAATTAAAAAAGAGTTCCTGGAATTGCAGGTTAAATTACAGGTTGAGATAGAGAAAGAAGAAAAAGCTAGGTTACTACAGTTAGAACAGGAAGAGTTCAAACAAGTGGCTGAAGCTGAGGGAAATAAACGAA